>NC_140590.1:1221320230-1221715230 GCF_964204655.1 Triturus cristatus | reverse complement strand
CTTTACGCTCCTGCGTCATCTCCCTTACTCATCATGACGCTCGAGCCAGCGATATTTTGACAGCGTCATCCTTGCCCTGTCATTCCCATCTCCCAGGTTACAGCCAGTTAGTTGAGACAGCGCTTCGCATTGGCTCCTACTCTTGCACGCATACATTACCTATCGCGCGATTGGCCCTCCATCCGCCGGCAGTTTCTCATTTCTTTCGCCTCCGTCCAATCATACGGGACCTTCGGCTGCAGGCTCATTCCAGCCTGGTTCCCCGACGGACAGGTAGGCTTTTTCGCTCTCTGGGTTTCACTTGATTACTTGAATTTGAAGGCGCCCACCCTCGAGCGTTGCCTTTTTTTCCTCAACCTTGGTTCGCCACTGTACGGACTTGTATTATTCCAAATTACTCTGACTATCTGCTCAGCATTTAGCCACGTTTTTTACCTTCACGATGACCTCACTGAGCTCAGTTTCCTGTGCAGACACTGCCTTCGGCAGTTCTCCCTCGTTTTCAGTTGATCTTCCCACTTTTTCCACACTTGCTCATGATATGTAAGCCCCCATCAGCAGCCTTACATTTTCCTTTCAGAGCGGTGTTCCTTCCTGAGCGGTTGCCAGGTGGAGGTCCTCCTACCACCCAGTTTGTACGGGTGAGTGGACCATGCTTCAAGTTTATATTTTTCTTATTAGTCATGACTGAGCATATGAGTTCCACACATTTTTACACTGTCTCCCCTTCTTTTGTTATCTAGGTGTTGTATGTATCTTTGAGGAGACTTGCACTCTACAATCAAGTTGAGGGTGCCCATCATATCCTTTGTCACGTTGTTTCTTTCTTGCAGTAGCGTCGAGGTCCTGATGAAAGCCTAGCCTAGATAGGCGCTATGGCTGAAACATGTCGACCATATTCTCTCACGTTGCTTCATTGATCAAACCAGATTAGTGTTGCCCCCACTCCTTTTTAATCTAATATCGGTACGGCATCGTTTAACAGAAGTCCTCTGGCCGTCCCGTCACTAGTTTTAATACACTCCCTTTTTTTTGTCATTACTACCAGCACTGCAATCCCCACTCACTTCAGGCTCATTTGTGGATTTATTCCCCTTTTCTTGGTGCATAATACTTATAGCACAAAGCTCTCACGTCTCACATAAGGGCGCTGTCGCCCCTTGAGATCTTGAGATTTTCTTTGGGATGAAAATCCCATGTGATGGGGTTAGTTACCCACGGTGATTGTATGACCATGGTTTTGGAGCTTTCTCCAGTTTCACTACGTACATTAGGTTTTCCCCCCTCACCCTACATACCACCTATTTCTCTTTACCATTAGACCCCAGGATTTCTTTTGTGTTATATATACTTCTATGGGGGAATCAATCCTGCGCGGTCTCTAAACTTGCTCCCTCTGACCCTCCGGTGCCCAACCGTTTTGTATTAGCCCTCTCCCTGTAGCACCTGTCTCACCTATAGACCACGTCCCCCACTGATTATTCTCAAATTTGTTCTCTGCTTCCAGAGACACCTTTTGTCACACTGGCTGATGTCACCTCTTGCCCCCTCCCCCCACATTTCCATTTCACTTCTAAACCTCCGGTGCCACCACTGGCAGCTGGTACTACACCTCTAGCCCTATCTAACATTTAGCCGGTCCCTGTTGCCATGGCTCAGCTCGGACCCCTCCCCAGCTGTCCAGTCTCACCTGTAGCCCATTGCCATGTGGCATTCTGGCCTCGCTTCCAACAGTGGCCCTGTGCTATTCTTAGCCCGATTCCTTATATTGCTAATATCTCCTCTTGACCACCTCATTCCATAGCCCCATTTCCTCCTCTGCCCAATGGAGATCTGTTGACCCATCTCACCTCTGGTCCAGTAACCCTGTTGCCCTGTCACCCCTTAACCCCACCATTGTCCCATCTCATCCCTTGTCCCTTTTATCTGTTGTCCCTTCTCACTTCTGCCCCCTCACACACAGCTGTCAATCTCACCTTTAACTCATATCCACCTGCTGTCCTTCTCACTTCTAGTCTCTTCCCCCTGCTGTCGCAACTCAACTGGGGCTCACCTCTTCCAACATGCCCTGGGTCCCCTCTGGCCCCCTGTTCCCAATGTCTCACCTCTGACTCCCGGCAGTGCAATGCCATCTCTTGCAGCCCTTCTCTCACTGATCCATGACACCTCCTGCCCATACCCTCTCTCTGAGACATCTCAAATGTGGCCCAGGTCTGACAATATCCAGAGGGCCCTTTTCACCTCTGATCTTCTCCCCCGCTGTCCTATCTCACCTCTGTCCAACTCTTCCAACAGCCCATATCACCTCTAGGCCACCTCTTTCCTGTCACCTCTGTGTCCCCCAGCAGCCCTACCTTATCTCTGACTCCTCCTTCCTTAAAGTGATTTGGCTCCTTTGTCCTCTCCTTAGTCCTGACTCACCTTTGTCCCCCTGCTGCCCTGTTTCACTCTTTAGATGCCCTTCCACAGCTGTGTTTTCTATGACTGTCCCCTTGGTGCTGAATCGCACCTCTGACCCTCCATCCTCTCTCTGTTTCACCTTTTTTTCTCGTCCGCATTCATCCTGCATCTCTAACTCCCCTCCTCCCTTCCACATAATGTCTAATCTCACCCTCCCCACACTGCCTGTTCTCACCTCTAACTTTCCCATCCCTCTCAATTCTGGTGTTGTTCTGATGACGGGGTAAAAATGCAAAACCGGTCCTAGGATGCTTGTTTCCAGTCCAGGGAGGACCTTGCCTGGCAGTCCCATGTGTTCCGTGCCACTGCAGTCAAGCTATCCTGGCTGATGAGGGGTAAAACCCTGAAAATGGTCCTAGGATGTTTGTTTCCAGTCCAGGGAGGACCTTGCCTGGAGGTTCGGGCTGGACTCTTCCCATTGGGCACGGTGTCAAGACTGATTGCATATGGCTGGGTTCAAACTGGAATAGCATGGTGAGCAGAAAAACAATGGATTTAGGCCCAGATCTCTGTACTGGGGTGAATGTATGACATTGTTCTGTAGTCTGTCCATCAATTATTGGTTTTACATTTGTCATCCCGAGTGGGACGGGTGTGCCCAGATGTGGGTCCTGTGCTCTACATGCCACTGGAGTCAAGCTATCCTGGCTGATGAGGGGTAAAACCCCGAACCGGTCCTAGGATGCTTGTTTCCAGTCCAGGGAGGACCTTGCCTGGCAGTTCGGGCTGGACTGTTTCCACTGGGCACAGGGTCAAGACTGATTTGCATATGGCTGGGTTCACACTGGAATGGCATGGTGAGCAAAAAAGTGGTGGATTATACCCAGATCTCTGTAGTGAATGTATGACACTGTTTTGCATTCTGTCCATCAATTGTTGTTTTTGCTGTTCCACCCAGAGCATCATCTCACCTAAAGTTCCCTTCCCACGTAGCCCTATGCCTCCTCTGTCCAACTGCCTTGTAGAACACTCTCCCCAATGGCCCCTCTGTGTCCTGTGAATCCTCTGTCCCCTATTTAGTAGCCCAGCCTCTCCTCTGCAGCACTGTCTCTCCTTTAGTTGCCCAAATATCTTATTACCTATGTCCTATGTCATCTCTGTCCCCAGATGCCCACTATCCCCTTTTTAATTTTGCTTCACCAACCGTGCTGCTTTATATCATTTGTGCAGATATTTATATAGCGCAAATCACCAACCGGTCTCTAAGCGCTTGCTTAGGGAACCCGTCCTGGTATTCCCCTGTGAGATAACCCAGCAGGGCATCCACAAGGTGAAAGCCAGGCATCCCGCCGCGAGGGGCCATTGTGGAGATTAAGCAAGCTATTGCCCAGAGTCGCAGAGTGTGAACCCATGAATTGAGTATGCACTGGAGCGAGAATTATCGAGTCCATGGGCAATTTATGGACTCAAGACCCAGCCAGGCCGGGAAATGAACCCTGGTCCCGGGCTGACCTCTGCTTCCAGGTCTGTCTACTCTAACCAGTGAGCCACACTTCTCCACTCCTGCCAATTTCTACCTCACCTCTGGTTCCCCTCCATCCATAGTCGGTGTCTCCTTTGGACAGTACTTGAAGACCTGTTTTACCTCTGACCCAACTCACCCCCCTCCCAGCAGCTGGCATATAGACTCTACTACCCTTCTGCCGTGTGTCACTGCTTGTTCACTCACCCTCCCTCTGTTTCACATGTGGTTTGTACTCCCTTAAGTACTGTGTCTCCTCCTGTCCTCATCTCAGTAGCCCTGACTCCCTTCAAGTCCACATCCCCAACCCTCCATACTAATTCTGCTCCCTTCAGGCCTGTGTTTTCTCCTGATGCCATTCTACTGCTGTGTTGTGTCACCTCTAGTCCTATCCCCTGTACTCCATTTTAACTCTAGGTTCCTTTCTCTGCTGCCCTATCCCAACCTGAACCCCTCCCACTCTGTCACATCCGGCCCCTCCCTCTAGTTTCCCTAACTCACCCTGGGTTTCCTACCCCTTTGCCAGTGTGCTCTCAAGTCTGTCTCTTTCCAAATTCCCCTTTCGCCTCTGGCCTACATCCCCTGCTGTAGTGTGTCACCTATGTCTCACCTCTTCCAGTAGCCTATTCTTACCCCTACCCATCCCAGTCCCCATAGTCCTTTTCCACTCTCGCAAACCTGGTGGCTCTGTCTCACATGAGACCCAAATCCCCATGATGCCCTGTATTACCTCTGGCTCTCTCCCCCACCGTCCCTCGACACCTCTGGTCCTGTTTCCCCTGTTGTCCAGTCTCACCTTTTGCACTCTACACATGATGCTGCATCTCATCTCTGGCCCCACTCTCCTTTTATCCCAACTTAACTCTGCTCTCTCCCCCCATTTTATCAATCGCAAATCAGATGCCTCAATGGCCTGTGTCACTTATTGTCAACTTCCCTGATGACCAGTCTTATGTATGGCGCCCCGTTCTATTGTTTTGTGTCTCACATCCAGCCTCCTACCTCTGTTGTCCTGTCTCACCTTTAGACTCATCATGCCCTGTCTTACTTCTGGGTGTCCTCCCCCACTGTTTCATGTCACCTCTGGCCCCCCTCCTCCCTGTAGCATTGCTTTTCCTTTTGATAACACATCACTGTAACCATATTTCATTTCTTGACACTCTGCACCTTTTCATCTTTCTTTAATCCAGTTCCTCTCCCCTGCTGTCCCATCCATCCTCTTGCCCTCTCCCTCCGCTACCCCATATCACTTCAGAATCCCCACCCTCACTGTTACATCTCACATTTCTCTACTTCTTTTCTCTAACATTTAATCTCCCATGGGCTCACTGACCTCTACAACTCCAACTCACTTTTGCCCCACCTGACCCCACATTTCCCTGTCTTGCTGGGGTCCCCCTCTCCCTACTGTCACATCTCAAATCTAGCCACCCTCTTCCAGGTGTTCTGTCCCACATCTATCCCACCCCCTGCTTTCTCACATCATCTCTGCACCCCCTCCACCAGTCTTCACTTTTACCTATAGATCACTTACCCATGATGCCTTTGTCACTTCTGGTGCCTGCTGCCCTGGGTCATCACAGACCACCCTCGCTCCTGCTGTCTCATCTCTTCTGGCCCTCTCCTCGCTGCCCTATTGATCTTCTGATAATTTCACTCATCAACTCCTTTATTTTGTGTCTCTACTCCAACCACTGGTCTGTCTCATCTCTGCTCCCACTCCCACTCCCTTCTGTAGCACCAAGTCTCCTCAGATCCCCCTTCCCACAAACCCTTCTCAACATGTGCTCCCTACCTCACTGTCACATCTTACCTTTGTACCGCTTCTACCCATTGTCCCGCCTCAACTTTCGCCACCTTCACCTCTCCAACACTACCCCACCTCGCTTCCTGCCCTCCCCCTGCTATTCCGCCTCATCTTTAGTCCTCTTCTACCCACTAGCCCCTCCCATTTTCTGCTCCCTTCCCGCATAGCATTCCCTTGCAACTGGCTCCCCTCCCCTCCACTTTCCTGGTCTATCTCTCCTTTCACCCTTCCCTCCACTGCCCCCTTACACCTGTGGCCAAACATCACTCACTGCAATATCTAACCTCTGACCCTCCATGCCTCCTACAGTCTAGGCTCACACCAGGTTCCTCCCCTTCTGTTCCCTCTCACCTCACTCATCCTTCCCCAACATTCTTGTCTCACCTTTAGCTATCTTGATTCATCGCTCTCCTCTCCCCATGTATCTTCTCACCTCTAGCCCCCCTGATCCACGAGCCATACCTCACCTCTGGCCGTGCTCCCCACATAGCCCTGTATCTTCTCTGCCCCACCTCTATCATCCCATCTCACCTCTGGGCCTCTTCCAGTCACACTCTCTCTTTGTCTCCTGTGGCCGACCTTTATATACAGCCCCTTCTCAACTCTAGCCTACCTCCTTCTGCTGTTGCACTGTGTCTCCTCTGGACTCCTCCCCCACTTTTGTGTGTTACCTCTGGCCCCCTTGCACATACATCTCGTCTCACCTCTGACCCCTCCTCCTGCTGCCTTTCCTTCATTTTTGCTACACTATCCCGTCCCCTCTCAGTCTCATCTCACCTTTGGCTTCCTTAGTCATAGCCCCATGTTTCATCTGGTCTCAAAACTATAGACCCATTGCACCTCTGATTCTCATCCAATATAGCACTGTCTTGCCCCGTTATGCATCCATGCATCCTCTCACCATGGAACCCCTCCTGTCTGCCCCGCCCCTCTTCTGGCTTTCTCCATGTACTGTCTCAGCTCACCGGTGAAGTCAACTGCTTGTTGTCCCATCTCACCTCTGCCTCCCACCCACTGAAAGTCTGACTCAAGCCCACCTCACCACAATGCTCCTTCTCACATCTAGACATCTAAACCAGCCAGTTTCTCATCTGGCCCCTCTTCATATTTTCATCTCTTGCCTCCCTCCCCTCTCACCTCTTGGTCCCTCCAGCAATAGCCCTGTGCCTCCTCTGACCAGCCCTGTAACTCTGTCTCATCATTTCCCGCTCTTCCCATTGTGCTGTCACCTCTGTCCCCACTTATTGAACTTCCATATATCACCTCTGGTCCTCACCACACTCAGCTGTCTCACCTCCACCCCTCCTCTCTACCATTTTCAGTGCTCTACATGGTCCCTTCCACCCAAAGCCATGTCTCACATCAGACCCTTCTCTCTATATTGTATTGTATTGTATTGTATAGTGCTTTTGTATAGCGCAACCATCACCCAACGGGTATCCTGGCGCTCAGAGACAAGGTGGAAAAAAAAACCGTAAAGAGTAAACGATTCAACATGATGTCCCATTTGAAGTCCAGCCTCTCCCCCACTGTTCCATCTCTCCTCCAGTCTCCTTGTTGGACTTGGCCCTTTTCCCTGAATTTTTTCATTTTTTATTTCTCCCAAGATGGCTGCCACAGGCCCCTGCTACTGCAGAGTGGTCTTCATTAGTAGCACCCTAGCTGCCAGGAGCTGGCAGGGACCCCACAACAATGTTGCGACACCAGCCCGCCTTTTTGTCCCATAGGTAGAATGGGGAAGCTCCTGGAATGTGCTGGAACCTTCTAGAAGGGAGGTGTGGTTTTTACTTTTGCCGCCTTGGATAGAGGTCACCTGACCTAGGGATACTTAACAGAGAGAGGGAACTTTTTCCAGTCAGTTGGCCAGTGGGGTAAAGCAGAGCTGGAGAATCCACGCAGGAGTTTTAGGCGGTAGGGCCTAGCCAGGGACTTATGCCTCTGAGAGTGACAGGATTTAGGTGCTGCCTCTTAAGTGAGTGAGGGATCCTGTAAAGCCCACTGATCTTGCCCAGCAGTAGGAGCACCCAGGGAACCTCTGCCCAGCCTGACTAGGAAGGACCTAGTCGCCAACTCAATCCCTACCCCCCAGGAACAGAACCCCTCAAGGGCGCCAGAGACATCTGCGCCATCTGAGGTTCTGTAGCGATCCGAACCCGTGTATTCGGTATCGTAGTACTGACACGATTTTGGTACCAATGAACCGTAAATGATCCATTATAAGCATGACAGTGTTTTCGCTGCGCAACTAGCATGAATTCACTGAGAAATAGGGCATTCTGTTGTTAAGTCATGGCATCCATTTTAGATACGGCATCCATTTTGTTTCTTGCCCTCACATAGTCAATGGACGAGCAATGACCCCGGCAGAATCACCTTGTTAAGGACACGTAAGCTCAAGCCCGAGAAAGCTGACGCTGCGTGACTAGGCAGAATCAAACTGCCTCCCCTGCCTAAGGCCAATCCTGCTTTACTGGTTCTCGTGTCCATTGTCCTGATTGAGAGGCCGAATACGGTAGCCATGCCCGTTTACGATCCATAAACACCTCTTATCCTATTTTTCTATCCCTTGCACCTGGTTCTGCTCCTCTCCTTCTGGGCTTTTACAATGGGGAGGTTACAATTTTTATGATGGGGAGGATCGGGCAAAGAATGGAAAACTGACAAGGAGACTTGATCGAATACCGAAAACCTACGACTAATTATTGTTTGATGTCTGTTTATTGTCTGTTTGGGATACCGGGTTGGGCATGGGAAATATTCGTGTAATGTTGCCTAAAGACATATTTCGTGTATTTAAGGAGCAACCCACTTCTTGCAATTCGAACAGTCTCGTAGATTCTGCCTCTGTGTGGTTCCTATGACTTCTGTGTCCCTGCAGTAAATAAATCTTGGTCTTTGACGCCACCATCGAGAAGCCTGCGTCTCTGTTTATTTGTGCACCAAGGCAGGAAGGAACTCAGGGGTCTTTGGGTGTTGTTTCCCTGACACCTCTGGACTCTTAAAAAAGTCCAGAACCTCAAATTGGCGCCCAACGTGGGGCGACGTCATCCGGTACCGGTCCAAAGCCTGAAAAGTTTGAGGAGCTTCGTGTGAAGATTTCGGAGGGAGGTACCCCGCTTCATCGATCCCTGTATGTCGTAAAAGTGGCCCGACGATCTCTTCCACGAGGGTTCCCGTTCCCAGACGGCTACAGAGGACCGCTGCCCTGACTGTCGCCCTGTCTTGGACCCGAGGTGCAGACCTTAGTACGGCGAGACGTAGACGGGTTCTCCTTGGTGACGTCTTCCATATTTCAGTTAAGTATTAAGTGGGTTGCGCTCAGTTTGGTTGTTCTTTATTGCTCTTGTTTTGCTCTGGATACGTTTGTTTTTGAATTCGTAGATTATCATTGGTTGCTCTTGTTAAGATAATCTTTGTCTTGGTATTGGTTCATTTGGTAGGCCTAAGTTCTTTGCGCATTTTGGTTGGAATTTGTCCTTAGTTTATAATGACTAACAGTAGTAATTGTTTCCTGTCCTGGTTAAGTTGCAACGGGGATTCCCGGTTGGAGGATTCGTGTTCGGTTCCTCCGATTGGAACTCCTACATATGAGCTCTATTGTAAACATGGTGTAGGTCCTATTGCTTATAATGAAGTATGGGTCCGTTATACCAGAAAAGATGGTGTCCTTAGTTGGCCACCGCATGGTAGCTTTGAAATTGAAATTCTAGACAATCTAGAAATGAAGTTGTTTAAAAAGAAAGCCCGGCCGGCAATGTTTGATTCTTTTCACATATGGCGTAAAGAAGCCAAACAGAGAGAAATTAGGAAGACGAAGAAGGAACAGAAAGAGAAAGGGTTGACTTTAATGGAGTCTGCTAGGCAGTTGCATGTCAACGAGACTGAGAAAGCAATGGAGATGGCGAATAGAAAACATAATTTGGCGATTGATAAATGCTACCCTGTATTGCCATCTTGTCCTGCTAAGCCGATAGAGGACTATGAAAAGGATCCTCTGTTGTCTTACCTGTTGAGATCACCTCCACCGTATGCACAGGGTATTACAGCACCACAGTTACTATCTGTTGTACAGCCAGCTGCTGGTCAGCCTGGAATAGTTGTTCCACTTCCTTTGATTCCAGCTCCTGTCCTTCCCGTGGTTAATGTTCCCTCGGCACCCCCTCTTCCTGGGTCGCCTATTCCGCCTTTGCCTGTCGTTTCGCAAACTGCTTTACCTGCTACTCCCACCCTTACTATTTCATCTGCTCCAGCTGCCCTGTTCCCGAACCCTGTAAACATTCTGACTCCGCTTTCCGTTCGTCTGAAAATAACCGACTCTGTAACTAATATCTTAACTCCTCTCTACAGGTCTTTAATTGGGACCCCCGTTTCTGACTACACAGAGATGTAGCCAGCTTCCTGGTCCCCAGGAACGAGAAATGTTAGATTCGACAGCTCTTAGGTGGATGTCGAAAGCTGCGAAGTATGATGCACGAAGAGTGTTAGATACCTTTATGCAATGGAATGAACCAACTCAACGTTATGTTTTTGACGTGATGTGTTCTCTTGTGCGTGAGGAATGGGATGATGATGAGTAGATTCCGTCCCCTCTGATTTGATAAATGTTCAGCAAAAGTTTGCCGCAGGAATGGTGATAGGCTCAGAAGTAAGGGAAGCGATAGAACTGATTTTAGCTTATAGGGATGATTCTCCTCTTTGAGCACCAAGGGACTCTGATGGTTCACCGATTACTAGGAAAAGACGAGGTCAATATCCGATGAGGGAAGTTCTACCCATATGGCGCGAAGCAGTTCAAGCTGATGCGGTTAATGGTATTGCAGCTGCTCCGGCACATTTCCATAGAGTGTGGATACACATCCCTTGGAAGCGGGCAGGAAGGAACTCAGGGGTCTTTGGGTGTTGTTTCCCTGACACCTCTGGACTCTTAAAAAAGTCCAGAACCTCAAATTGGCGCCCAACGTGGGGCGACGTCATCCGGTACCGGTCCAAAGCCTGAAAAGTTCAAGGAGCTTCGTGTGAAGATTCCGGAGGGAGGTACCCCGCTTCATCGATCCCTGTATGTCGTAAAAGTGGCCCGACGATCTCTTCCACGAGGGTTCCCGTTCTCAGACGGCTACAGAGGACCGCTGCCCTGACTGTCGCCCTGTCTTGGACCCGAGGTGCAGACCTTAGTACGGCGAGACGTAGACGGGTTCTCCTTGGTGACGTCTTCCACATTTCAGTTAAGTATTAAGTGGGTTGCGCTCAGTTTGGTTGTTCTTTATTGCTCTTGTTTTGCTCTGGATACGTTTGTTTTTGAATTCGTAGATTATCATTGGTTGCTCTTGTTAAGATAATCTTTGTCTTGGTATTGGTTCATTTGGTAGGCCTAAGTTCTTTGCGCATTTTGGTTGGAATTTGTCCTTAGTTTATAATGACTAACAGTAGTAATTGTTTCCTGTCCTGGTTAAGTTGCAACGGGGATTCCCGGTTGGAGGATTCGTGTTCGGTTCCTCCGATTGGTGTAGGTCCTATTGCTTATAATGAAGTATGGGTCCGTTATACCAGAAAAGATGGTGTCCTTAGTTGGCCACCGCATGGTAGCTTTGAAATTGAAATTCTAGACAATCTAGAAATGAAGTTGTTTAAAAAGAAAGCCCGGCCGGCAATGTTTGATTCTTTTCGCATATGGCGTAAAGAAGCCAAACAGAGAGAAATTAGGAAGACGAAGAAGGAACAGAAAGAGAAAGGGTTGACTTTAATGGAGTCTGCTAGGCAGTTGCATGTCAACGAGACTGAGAAAGCAATGGAGATGGCGAATAGAAAACATAATTTGGCGATTGATAAATGCTACCCTGTATTGCCATCTTGTCCTGCTAAGCCGATAGAGGACTATGAAAAGGATCCTCTGTTGTCTTACCTGTTGAGATCACCTCCACCGTATGCACAGGGTATTACAGCACCACAGTTACTACCTGTTGTACAGCCAGCTGCTGGTCAGCCTGGAATAGTTGTTCCACTTCCTTTGATTCCAGCTCCTGTCCTTCCCGTGGTTAATGTTCCCTCGGCACCCCCTCTTCCTGGGTCGCCTATTCCGCCTTTGCCTGTCGTTTCGCAAACTGCTTTACCTGCTACTCCCACCCTTACTATTTCATCTGCTCCAGCTGCCCTGTTCCCGAACCCTGTAAACATTCTGACTCCGCTTTCCGTTCGTCGGAAAATAACCGACTCTGTAACTAATATCTTAACTCCTCTCTACAGGTCTTTAATTGGGACCCCCGTTTCTGACTCTACACAGAGACGTAGCCAGCTTCCTGGTCCCCAGGAACGAGAAATGTTAGATTCGACAGCTCTTAGGTGGATGTCGAAAGCTGCGAAGTATGATGCACGAAGAGTGTTAGATACCTTTATGCAATGGAATGAACCAACTCAACGTTATGTTTTTGACGTGATGTGTTCTCTTGTGCGTGAGGAATGGGATGATGATGAGTAGATTCCGTCCCCTCTGATTTGATAAATGTTCAGCAAAAGTTTGCCGCAGGAATGGTGATAGGCTCAGAAGTAAGGGAAGCGATAGAACTGATTTTAGCTTATAGGGATGATTCTCCTCTTTGAGCACCAAGGGACTCTGATGTTTCACCGATTACTAGGAAAAGACGAGGTCAATATCCGATGAGGGAAGTTCTACCCATATGGCGCGAAGCAGTTCAAGCTGATGCGGTTAATGGTATTGCAGCTGCTCCGGCACATTTCCATAGAGTGTGGATACACATCCCTTGGAAGCGGGCCGAAGTATTAGCAGTAAAACAAGCGTTGCCGGACCCGCGTAAAAATCCTGCTGGTTATTATAAAGAATTAACGCAGACAGTTCAAGCGTGTGTCATGAATTTGGCAGACATTGAAATGCTATTTGGCAATGTAGTGCCACAACCTATATGGGCCAAGATTCGGCAAGAGAATCACCCAGTCGCCCTGGGAGGTGATTGGCCAGCTAATATAGCGGCAGACGCGCAACAAGTTGGCGGTGCTAAACCTGAGCCTCTGATTGCTGCTTTACCTGGCAGAATAATTAACCTAATGAAAACGCTGATGCCAGCGTTACGGGTAAATTGGGATAAACTATCAGCATGCAAGCAGAAGAAGGACGAAAGCGTCTCTGACTTTTTCACTAGATTTGAAGAGACCTTCGTAGACCACAGTGGGCAAGATATGAGTACTGAGGGAGGTCAGAGGTTGTTTGTCGACAAGTTCGTGTTTAATTTACTACCTGAGCTTAGTAACAAGTTAAAGGATTCTGAAAGTGCATGGGCAGTGTCGACGACAGCACAGATACTTGCAACTGCTCAGTATTACAAGAATAGAGAGAAAGAAGAGAAGGAAAAGTCAGAAAAGAAGACAAAAGATTTGAAGACTAAAGTATTATTGCAACAGGCGTATCCGCCTCGCTCAAATCAGTCAGATTCACAGCAGCGACCCCAGTTTCAGCACCAGCCACAATTCCAACAAGGAACGTCCCAAAGATTTAATTATGGATTTCCTCGACAACAGTTAGCATGGAATCAGTGTGCCTATTGTAAAAAGGAGGGCCATTATAAGAACGAATGTCCAGTACTACACGCACAAACCAGTGGCGTCCCAGCTCAGAGAGGAAATGGTGGGTTTATGCAAGCTCCTAGAGGTAGAGGACGTGGTACAATGACTCCACAAGTTGATCGCCCATCAAATTATTTCGATCAGCGAAATGTACAACCTACGCAACTAGGTAGATCTTCACAGTATCATGTTGAGGATTACTATGAAAATAATGAAGAGATTCAGAGAAGCGAGTGCTAGGACAGCCACAGGCAAAGAGAGGGAGTAGTATCAGTTCCAGTTGATCAGAGTGGACCTTATGTCGCAGTAGTTACATCAGGCGTGGTCGAACCGTTTCTGTTGGATACTGGTGCGGCAAAAAGTTCAATTATGCATGCGAAACTCCCTGGTGCACCTTTGTCTGGCTTAACGAACACTTCAGTAGGTTTCTCAGGCGCCCCTGTTCACAATCCTGTTTCTAGTCCTTTGTCAATTTCTGTTGGGCCATGCGAACTAGAAGCACCCCTTATCCTAACAACCGGTTGTAATGAGAATCTGCTTGGTTTAGATCTGTTAAAACGCCTGCATGCGACACTGTACTGTTCTCCTTCGGGAGTGCAGCTCACATTAGGCAAGAGAGTCATTTCTCCAATGTACATGTCGATGGATAAGCTCCCACCGGAGCTGCGTTCTCTCCCTGATACTCTTTGGGCGACTGGTCCTAACGATGTAGGCCTTTGGAAATTCCCCCTTATGTGGTAAGTCTCAAAGCAAATGTTAGATTCCCACGAATCCCACAGTATCGGATTTCAAATGAAGGTGAACGTGCACTTTTACTGATCGTGAAAGACTTAATACAGAAAGATGTGATAGAGGAAACTAGAGGAAATGTCTGCAATAGTCCTGTTCTGCCGATTTTAAAACGCACTGACCCTTCCATACCTCCAATCTACAGATTTGTGATTGACCTCAGAGAGGTTAACAAAATAGTGATTCCGCAGTTTCCTGTGGTACCAGATATCACTGCATTATTGACGTTGATTCCTGCCTCAGCCTCATGGTTTACAGTGATCGACTTGAAGAATGCCTTTTTCAGCATTCCGATAGCCGAGGAAAGTAGAGACATTTTTGGTTTCTCCTTAGGAGGTCGCAGTTTCAGGTTCAAGCGCGCTCCACAAGGTTATTGTGAGAGCCCTTCAATTTACAGCCAAGCATTGAAAAGTCAATTAGATGCTCTTGTACTTCCTCCTGGTGTTGCCCTGATCCAATACTGTAATGGCCGGATTTTCTGTTTAGATGGGATCAGCCCCCAGGGGCCCCTGTGACCCAGCCAAAACGTACTCACCTTCCCTTCTTAGATCATATTCACAATGGGTAAATATAAGGATAAATATACAGATTACACCTAAGAATGGGGAATGACAATATACATATAGGAACTTTCTACAATATCTTATTCACATCAGTTGGCCTCGCGGTCACCCTGACCCAGACCGTTCTACCCTAGGGCAGATCTGATACGCAATCCGGCGTATCTACACACGGGCCTGCAGAACCCAGTGCTCTCTTCTCCCAAATTGTTCGCGATCCTGCGAAACCTACACGGCGGTATCCCTCCCGCCGCTCTCACTTATACACGAACTGCAATCCGGCAGTCCTACACGCTGATAATCCTTCTCAGCGCTCTCATTAACGCCGCATATCAACGACGACCACATTCCTATGAAACATGATTAGGATAATATCTCAGCAATCTACTTAGGGTAAAACTAAAATAATAACTTTGGATATGGATTCAGATTGTATAGTGTACTCTGTACTTACGACATCAAAGGTCCACTCACTCCCTCTTTATTTGATAACTATTTGTCTGATCGGGATTTCTCATCCGTTCGTCTAAACAGTGCTCAACTAGAAGCATCATTTACCAAGATTGAACAGAAGAACCAGGTACACAATAATTCTATATGAATTGGGACATTTATTAACCATAAACATAAATCACATTACTATGCAGCATTACATTTGCATAAGAAATAAAAGAGAAAGGTTAGGGTGCACGCACTATAAGAATCGGTCGGACTTCACCTGGTTAATGGGAAATCGGGACTCGGCAGTCATCTAGGCTCCTGTCTCGTCTCTGGGTCCTGGCTCGCCTTGCAGTCACCCTCAGCCGTCACAAGTACACGTCTGCACTGATAGGCTCAAACTCGTCTGCTCTCCCTCAGGACCTTGGAACCTTGCTGTTAATTAGCTACCGTCTCTCTCTCTCTCTGGGTTAGTGCGCTCCGCGCCACTTCTCGTTCAGTCTATCTTCAGAGAGGTTCGGTCTTAAATCTTTCTCCGACTTCAAAGATGGCGACTTGTCCACCATGAAAATGAATAATGGCAGAGATGCTAACGGCTAGATGCCGCCTACGAACTAACTCACTGAAAGACTAACACCTTTGCTAATATAACAAGCCTGTTCCTTCATGGAAAATCACGGCCAGTAACCTGCCGCCCACCAAATTCTTGTACCTCCCCGTACCAAGGACACCTTCCCAGCTGGCCAGGCTGGAGTTGTGTCTTCGGAGTAGAGAAAAATACATTCCTTCGATAAGGGTCAGTCTGAACCGGTTTTCTCCAAGTGAACAACAGCTTGAAACTAAAACATCACTCTTGACCTAGAAAGCCTTCTCGAGCTACCAGGCAGAAAGCAAAATGGAGTCTGTCTCGCTTAAGGCCTACGGAGCCCATAATATACATAGCTCCATGAGAAACAGATCGGCATGTTAGCAAATGAATAAATCATAACTAATACTTATATATCTAACTCCTTACTTGAATTCATAAGCCTTGCTCTAAGGGAAATGGCACGAAAATGCCTTTATATCTGTCCCTATTTATCAGTCCATTCCCTATGCTATGGGGTGATAGGCTGGAGTCACTCTCTATCATTCTCCTTCTCCAGAGGGCTAGCAAAAGGACGGGCATTACATTACACCCCTTGACTCCAGTCTATTAACCGACAACTAAATGGAGCTAACGTCAGTAGATGAATAATATGAAACAAAACTAACTGATCTACGATTTTTCGTAAGTCTAAAAAATTGTAACAGGGAGGGGACACACTGAACACAGCAGCAAATCGCTACAAGGATGCAAACAAAAAGAATAATCCCTCCCAAAATTTGTCGTAAAAAATGCATGTCAGGGAGCCAGTTAAAAAGCCAGTCAAAGAAACCCTGATCTACGTGTTCCTTAATTTCTGCAGTCAGGTCGTGGAGTTTATTAATACGGGACTGGATATCTTTAGAATGGTCAGATAAATTAAAGCAGCATAAGCCTTCAAAGTCAGAGCAGTCATGCCCATGTTTCAGCAGCAAATAATCGATAGCTGCGCGATTTTGCAAAATAGCTCTACGTTCACCTTGGGAATCTAACAATAAGTCTGACAAAACAGTAGAAGTTTGATTGATCGACTTGACCATCCAGCAGGCCATCTTGCCTATTGTTTTAGCATTATAAACAGCCAATGCAGGAACACCAATAATAGAAAAAGCTAAACTAAGATATTCTGATCTGGAAAAAAGATGAACAGAGGAATCACAATCTTCATGTAGGGACATCGAATCACGAACAATACGGGAATTCGAGGGAGGATGGGAATTAAACATCAGCAAACTTAATCTAGTGACAGCACACGGGCCGCCAGAAATATTCGCAGGAATATAGGGCCAAGAGGAATTCCCGCATGAAAAGAGCCATCCAGCTGGTAATAACATTGAACGATAATGGCTAGTAGCAACAACTAAACTTTTGCAAGTCATATTATTTCGCACTGAAACACATGAATCAGGAAGTCTTTTTGAACAGAGCAAACGTTGATGAAATGAAAAAGTAGTAGCGGCTTGAAGTTTCAACCGGAGGCATTCAGAGATAGCCTTAGGATTGCAGGTCATTATAAAGCAAATGTCACCAGGGGCAATGTTAAAAGTAGTAATTCTGGAATTTAGAAGGACATCCCGGTCTGGAAGAAGAGTACATGAGGGACAAAATTCATGGGCTAGAAAGTCGCCCAAAATGACATTAGGTCGGGCCTTGGACATATTAAATACATGATGAAGCGTTTCAGTAGATGCAGGGACAGCGACCAAACAGGTCGACAGGATGTCAGTAACAGATCTCATCGGAGTGAGACAAAAATGCGGAGAGTTCGTTACTCGCTGTGCGAGTGTGATCCAAAAGTTTGAAGATTTCTGCCACGCAGATCGCGCAGCTCTTGTTATCCCATCATTCGGCGTTGGTAGATGCTCTCCTCTCCCGGCGTAGCAAGCCAAAAGGAGTCCAGCGACGACACATCCTGCAGCAGCAGTCCAAAGAATGATCTAAAAGAATACAAACACAGGCCTTAATTATTCTCGTAAATAACATTTATCAGCCGGGACAGTTTCCCAGCCATCTTTCCCTGGCTTCATCACCAAAACGGTGTTGTCATGACCGGTCGCAATAATATCAGCCTGTTCAGGAGGATTTTTAGGCGATTGCACCCATATTTTAGCTCCAGGAAGATCAGTTGATCCGAAGCCTTGTTGTCCACGCACAGTTAGCAATGTTGGGGCAGAGCCTTTTCTGATCTCACCACTGAAGACAGGCATAATCAATAGCTGAGCAACACGGTCAGACTTTTTGATAAACAAATCCATCTCACTGCTGTTAAGCAGGAGAATTTTAATCTCGCCTTGATAATCACTATCAATTACACCACCAAGGACTTGAACACCTTTTAGGGCCAGGCCAGATCTAGGGGCAATTAATCCAAAACTACCGGCAGGTATAGAGACACCTATGCCAGTTTCAACAATTATTCGATCTTTTCCTGGGAAGGGCACATCATTTAAAGCATGCAGGTCGAGGCCTGCGGAACCTGGGGTTGCTCTACAAGGAGCCAAAGCACCGGGAGTAATTTCCCAATATGTGACAGTAGTAGCAACAGAATTAGGTTTTGCATCAACACGTGGAGGAAACAAACGCATCAAAGGAGATTCAGCATGCAACAAAGGACGGTTATTCAGAATTAACAAAGCTTGAAGTAGGACATCTCTCCACTGGCTGTAACGGTCATCAGTCAACTTACGCAACTGTTCTTTCAACAAACCATTCATTCTCTCAATCAGTCCCGAAGCTTGTGGGTAGTAGGGAACATGAAAAACCCAGTCAATATTGTTTTCTACACAGAATTCCTGCACCAATCTTCCACGAAAGTGGGATGCATTGTCTGATTGAATTTGGAAAGGGACACCATAGTATAAAATAATCAGCTCCAGAGTTTTAATGGTATTTACTTGGGTAGCATGCTTACAAGGAAAAGCGACCAAAAGGCCACTATAAGTATCAACTATTGTACAAATGTATTGACAATTTCTGCTCATAGGGAGCGGGCCAATATAATCAATCTGCCAAATTTGGGCGGGCAATTTACCTCGATATAAGTGACCTCGAACAATTTGAGGCACCTCTTTCTTTCTAGAGTGTTGGCAAATGGGACAATGTAGAATGGCATCTTTAATTAAAGAAAAGGGAATATGAATTCCTCTATCAGCAGCCCACCTGTTAGTGGCTTTCTCTCCAAAATGTCCTGCTTTCTGATGGGCCCATTTCGCCAATCCCGCCAAATCAGAACCTTGCATGTCAACCACAGCCTCAGAAATTTTAGATTGTTCATCTGCAATGTTATGGAAAAATTTGTCAAGGGAGTCTATTGGGGTATGAGCATCCACGTGAAAGATTGTTACAGTACTGTGCGGAAGCAATTCCCAAATATCTTGCCATAATTCTTTGCCCCATAATTCCTTGGAGTGTAACTCCCAATTGTGCGAGTGCCATGTAGGCAACCACACCGCTAGTCCATTAGCAGTGGACCAAGAATCAGTGAATATGTGGCATGTACCTGGTAACTCCTGTTTCAAAACTTGGTAAACTGCATAAAGCTCGGCGTATTGGCTACTCTTACCATCTCCAGTAGTGCTCAATAATTTTTGTGTAATTGGATTGTACGATACTGCTTTCCAATGCCTCTTGTCACCAATGAATTTCGCAGAACCATCCGTAAACCACACATGTTTTCTATCCTCCGCGGACAGATCATCAAATGATTTACCCCACTTCACGGGAGACTCCTGCACGACGGGAACCGAACACTCACTGTCAGCCTCACTGGAGGGCGCCTGCGCCACTCGCTCATGTAAAACCGCCACACCTTTCGGACCCACACGTGCCCTGTCCTGAATGTACCATTTCCATTTAATCACACTAGCCTCCTGAGCATGTCCAATTCGATGGGACTTCGGCGAACTCAAAACCCACTGCATGATAGGAATTTCAGGCCTCAAAACCACAGCACGGCCTAAAGTCAATTGCTCGGTATCCACCAGAGCCCAGTAACAAGCAAGCAACTGTTTTTCAAAAGGTGAGTAACGCTCACCAGCCTCTGGCAATTTTTTGGACCAAAAACCTAATGGCACTTTTTGTCTGCCCTGCTTTTGCCATAAACTCCAATTGGCATACAAACCTTCCACAGACACATTCAAATCAACATCACCGTCACCCACAGGCCACAAATCCAAAGCATACTGAATAGCTTCCTTAGCCAAAGTAAAAGCAGTCTGTTGAGGTTCACCCCATTCAAACGCATTCTTTTTACGAGTGACTCGGTACAGAGGAGCCAAGATTTGACTCAAATGGGGAATATGTTGGCGCCAGAATCCAAACAAGCCAATAAAGGACTGCGCCTCTTTCCTAGTTCTGGGAACAGCAAAATCAAGTATTTTACGTTTAACTTGTGGGATCACCTCTCTGTGACCCTCATGCCAATTAATTCCGAAAAATTTCACAGTTTGAGATGGAGTTTGTAATTTGTCAGGATTAATTTCCCAACCCTTCGCTCGCAAGCAATCAATAATCTGATCCAAATGAGACTGTACCTGGTCTCGTGTATCGCCTTGAATCAAAATGTCGTCAATATAATGACAAATCTGAACTTGTGTATTCGTTGGTACTTCAGACAAATGTTCCGCCACCAGCCGGTGACAGATCGTAGGACTATGCACATAGCCTTGAGGAAGGCTCCGGAACGTCATTTGACGTCCATTCCATGTAAAACTGAATTGTTCCTGGCATTCGGGGGCAATTGGAATCGAAAAGAATGCATTAGCAATATCAATAGAAGCATACCATGTACCTGGATGCTTTTGAATTCTCTCAATCAATGTGACAATGTCAGGCACTGCCACAGTCAATTTAGGTGTATGTTTGTTCAATTCTCGATAATCAACAGTCATGCGCCAAGAGTTGTCACTTTTGCGCACAGGCCAAACAGGATTATTCCAAGCAGATGTGACCGGAGTAATGACTCCTGCGTCAACCAGATCCTGAATCGTAGCTGTAATTTCTTCATGACCACCTGGAATGCGATATTGTTTTAAAGAAATCACCTTCGTTGCCAAAGGGATCTTAATAGGAGGCATGCGTAAACGGCCAACCCGTACGGGTCTGGTCGAAATGTACTGTTTAGTACCAAACTGATAGTAACCATCATCCAAATGCAAAGCCATACCTTTCAAAATGTCAATTCCAATAATATATTCTAAGAGTGGCACAACCAACACAGAGTATTCTTTACGAGGGATCCTACCAATTTTCATCTCAAGTGTAGTTTGAACTGCGGGTGTTTCTTTACCACCCAAGCCTGTAATTGTGAAGGACTGTCCATGAAATTTCTTCGGCTTGCCATGAATTAAAGTGGCCTCCGCCCCAGTATCAACTAACGCTCGGGCCCTTTGGATATTACGATGTTTCCAAAAAATCTCAACATCTACATATGGTCTATAGTCTCTGTGGGCCCACCTGCGTACCGGAGCTTGACCTATTTCCTAGTCATTTTTCCCGCGTTCCGCCAACCAAGACAGATCAGGGTAGATGCTTTCAGTTTTCCTCGGTATTAGAATGTCTTGTTCATATCCGTCTCCAGTACGAGGCGGATCAATATCACGTTCAAAAAGATGTGAATTACGGTCGGAGAGTCTATTACGACCCTCCCTCCTTCGTATATCAGGGGAATGACTCCTTGCATCTCTACGTCTGTCAAAACTACGATCATGATCATCCCTTCCCCTGTCACGATCATCCTCTCTCCTATCACGATCATCCTCTCTCCCCCTCCCATCACCACGACGGGGGGAACCACCACGTTCTTGGCGCCGGTCATCACGGCGATCAGAATTCACACATCGTCTCTCATCACCACTGTCATCCGAACCACGATCATAATCATTCTTTCGCACACGACGAGCACCTTCCTTCCGATCCAAACCACGCTTACGAAACAAATCCCATAGGATGTTATTAGGTTCACCATCGATCTCTGCCCGTTTGACACCATCAGCAATGAGAGCAAGAAACATGTCACGTCTAGAGAACTTATAGTCCCCTCCAGTACGACCCTCAGGTCGGGATTGTCTTTCAGGTTTAAACCAGTCACCCAGCTCACCAAGCTGACGAACAGACTCAAGCACAGCAGACAAAGGATTGCCAGTTTGATTAATCAACAATGTCATCATGACCTGCTTGTAAGCAACAGGAGAAGTACGTATAATACGGTTACGCACGGAGGATGTTAACAAACCTTCCAATAACCTGTCAGCAGTACTAAGGAAGATACACGTTTTCATGACTTCTTCCTTTAAACGTTGCGACGCATCGCGCAGAGTATACCACGGCTTTTCATCAGAGGGCCAATCAGACTCTGTTGGATATTTGTGATTACAGCCATCAGACGCAAGCTGGAGCAAAGAACATTGGACATTACTATTATAATTCCGGAAATGGTCCTGAATAGTAGAATCAGAACTCAAAGAACAAAATCGTAAGCAATCAACAGCATCGAGCATAATACCGGAAGCGCCAAGCTCATAAAGACGCACCATCCAGGCAAGCAAGGCCTCACCAGGCCGTTGTTTAAATCGTTGCAGGATATCACTAATCTCCTGCTGAGTAAAGTCTTCAAGACAGTCAAGAGCAATACCACCCGGATTACCAGGGGTATGTTGTAATTTTCGTCGAAAGATCGGATGAGCAGAAACTGCAGGAAGAGCTTCCGAGGAAGCCCGCATCTTAGATTTAACAGAACAATCAGGGCAAGCTACGTCATCCGCACGGGAAGAACGAGCACGGTCAGAATCGGTAGTCAAATCAATGCATGAAGCAGATTTACAATCACGTCCAGAGCGAGAAGGCTCGCGCTTGTCACCCTCCTCTGCCGAGGAGTCAGAAGTATGAGAATCCCAGATATTACCATCCCACTCATCGGGGTTCCAATCCATTCCAGCTTTCGCCACAAGCATACGCACTTTGCGGGACGACACACGCCCACGACGACGTTTATATTTATATCGTGCAATACGGACCGCAGCTCTTTCGGCAATGGTCTGATATGTTTCAAGTTTGTCGGCAAGCAATTTATTTTGACAACGTAAAAGAGTATGCGCATTCTGCAACTCAACACATCGTACTTCCGTATCTTTAAATTGTTTCTGTAGTCGAACAAACTTCTCATGTAAAATTCTGTATGCATTAAGAACAATCCATCCTCTGCGTCCTAAAATAGGAAGCTCATCGCCTTTCACTACAGGCGCTTTCTGTAGGCATGAAATCACATCGGCAGGCTCCGCCTGCTCCAAGCATGAAGACCAATTTTCACTCAAACCAGTAGAATCAGCCCACTCACGGGCTAAAGCCTCATAAGGCGTAGACTCCCAGCCGGGAATCTGAATCGGTAATTTGAAAACCGACGGAGATTTTTTCGAAAACATATTAACACTCAAAAACAACACAACAACAAAAAAGTATATACACAGTTATAAACAAAATTTTGTACGTACAAGCCGAGCGCAAACCAACTAGATTAAAACAAAACAATGCACACAGGCTTCGTAAACAGTTCGTGACGCCAGATGTAATGGCCGGATTTTCTGTTTAGATGGGATCAGCCCCCAGGGGCCCCTGTGACCCAGCCAAAACGTACTCACCTTCCCTTCTTAGATCATATTCACAATGGGTAAATATAAGGATAAATATACAGATTACACCTAAGAATGGGGAATGACAATATACATATAGGAACTTTCTACAATATCTTATTCACATCAGTTGGCCTCGCGGTCACCCTGACCCAGACCGTTCTACCCTAGGGCAGATCTGATACGCAATCCGGCGTATCTACACACGGGCCTGCAGAACCCAGTGCTCTCTTCTCCCAAATTGTTCGCGATCCTGCGAAACCTACACGGCGGTATCCCTCCCGCCGCTCTCACTTATACACGAACTGCAATCCGGCAGTCCTACACGCTGATAATCCTTCTCAGCGCTCTCATTAACGCCGCATATCAACGACGACCACATTCCTATGAAACATGATTAGGATAATATCTCAGCAATCTACTTAGGGTAAAACTAAAATAATAACTTTGGATATGGATTCAGATTGTATAGTGTACTCTGTACTTACGACATCAAAGGTCCACTCACTCCCTCTTTATTTGATAACTATTTGTCTGATCGGGATTTCTCATCCGTTCGTCTAAACAGTGCTCAACTAGAAGCATCATTTACCAAGATTGAACAGAAGAACCAGGTACACAATAATTCTATATGAATTGGGACATTTATTAACCATAAACATAAATCACATTACTATGCAGCATTACATTTGCATAAGAAATAAAAGAGAAAGGTTAGGGTGCACGCACTATAAGAATCGGTCGGACTTCACCTGGTTAATGGGAAATCGGGACTCGGCAGTCATCTAGGCTCCTGTCTCGTCTCTGGGTCCTGGCTCGCCTTGCAGTCACCCTCAGCCGTCACAAGTACACGTCTGCACTGATAGGCTCAAACTCGTCTGCTCTCCCTCAGGACCTTGGAACCTTGCTGTTAATTAGCTACCGTCTCTCTCTCTCTCTGGGTTAGTGCGCTCCGCGCCACTTCTCGTTCAGTCTATCTTCAGAGAGGTTCGGTCTTAAATCTTTCTCCGACTTCAAAGATGGCGACTTGTCCACCATGAAAATGAATAATGGCAGAGATGCTAACGGCTAGATGCCGCCTACGAACTAACTCACTGAAAGACTAACACCTTTGCTAATATAACAAGCCTGTTCCTTCATGGAAAATCACGGCCAGTAACCTGCCGCCCACCAAATTCTTGTACCTCCCCGTACCAAGGACACCTTCCCAGCTGGCCAGGCTGGAGTTGTGTCTTCGGAGTAGAGAAAAATACATTCCTTCGATAAGGGTCAGTCTGAACCGGTTTTCTCCAAGTGAACAACAGCTTGAAACTAAAACATCACTCTTGACCTAGAAAGCCTTCTCGAGCTACCAGGCAGAAAGCAAAATGGAGTCTGTCTCGCTTAAGGCCTACGGAGCCCATAATATACATAGCTCCATGAGAAACAGATCGGCATGTTAGCAAATGAATAAATCATAACTAATACTTATATATCTAACTCCTTACTTGAATTCATAAGCCTTGCTCTAAGGGAAATGGCACGAAAATGCCTTTATATCTGTCCCTATTTATCAGTCCATTCCCTATGCTATGGGGTGATAGGCTGGAGTCACTCTCTATCATTCTCCTTCTCCAGAGGGCTAGCAAAAGGACGGGCATTACAAATACGTAGATGATCTTTTACTGGCCGCTGATGACAAGGAAACTTGCAAAACAGCTACAATTTCTTTATTACGTCATTTGTCAGACTTACATCACAAGGTTTCCCCTTCTAAACTGCAATATTTTTGCCAAGAAGTGACCTACTTAGGTCATCTTTTGTCAAAGGAGGGAAGAAGGTTGACCCCAGAGAGAATCAAAGCAATCTCGCAGATGAATGTACCAAGTACACAGAGAGAAATGCGTGCGTTTTTGGGTATTACGTCATACTGCAGGCAATGGATCCCAAATTTTTCTCTCATGGCAAAACCATTGATAGCCCTGACTGGAGAAGGTGTTCCGAGCCCTTTGCCATGGTCTGATGAATGTCAACAGAGTTTTTCCGACTTACGTGATGCACTGTGTTCAGCTCCTGTGTTGGGTACTCCTGACTACAGTAAGCCGTTTACACTATATGTCCATGAAAGAGAAGGTTGTGCTTTGAGTGTATTAATGCAACAATTTGGTGACAAACAGCGGCCTTGTGCATATTTCTCATCCACATTAGATCCGGTAGCCAGAGCATTGCCAAGTTGTTTAAGAGCTACAGCAGCAGCTGCAGTGTCTATTCGACAGTCTGCTGGACTAGTCATGAACATCATGTTGGTAGTCATGGTTCCACATGCTGTGGATACACTCATGAATCGAACGAAAACTCAGCACCTCACCAGTGCTAGACTATCAGGCTATGAGCTGACACTTTTGGCAAGTCACATTCGGATCAAGCGATGCAACATATTGAATCCAGCAACACTGTTGCCGACTACTCTAGAGTCGAGTGATTCAGAGCCTCATGATTGTTGTTTTAGAACTGAGGAAGAGACAAAAGGTAGGATTGATTTAAAAGATACCCCGTTACTAGATCCAGATGGCACTTTGTACGTCGATGGGTCATGTTTTAAACTACAGAATGGTGATGTGACGGCCGCGTATGCAGTTACGACTTTGAGTACGATTGTTGAGACCGCAAGAGTAAGTCAGAATTCTGCCCAAGCTGCAGAATTAATTGCACTAACAAGAGCGTGTGTTTTAGCTGAGGGAAAGAGAGTGAATGTGTTTACTGATAGCCAATACGCCTTCGGCGTAGCACATAGCTTTGGACGTCTGTGGAAAGAAAGAGGTTTTCTCACGTCCCATGGGACTAAGATCCAACATGGACAGTTAGTCAGCGATCTATTGGAATCTCTGACCCTACCGAATGAAGTTGCGATTGTGAAGTGCAGTGCACATCGAAAGATTATGCATGATGTTGGCCGTGGGAATGCGTTTGCTGATGAGATCGCCAAAGAGACGGCCAAGAACATGATGAGCCGAATGTACGTTGCAACATCTGCGAGATGGATTGCTGAATCAGGAATGTGTGAGAATACGATTGAAAATGTGAAGGCAATCCAGAATGAAGCAACTGAAAATGAGAAGAATGCATGGAGGGAGAAAACGGGTAAAATGGATTCGAGTGGATGTTGGGTTGATTTGTCTGAGCATCAGCGTTGGATGTTACCTGATGCGTATGTGCTTGCGGTAGTCACGATGGCGCATGGAGCGGCGCACATTAGTTCGAAAGGGATCTGTAAACTGTTAGCTCCAGTATGGAAGAATGATGGAATTACTAAGTGTGCGGAAAGAGTGGTGAAAAATTGCATGATATGCCTGATGCATAATCCTGGCAAGGGAACCCCAACCCCAACTGGTCATTTTGCTCCCCCTTCTTGTCCCTTTGAAGTGATTCAGTTGGATTTTATTCACATGGACAGGTGTAACAATCTTAAATATGTCCTAGTGGTAGTCTGTGCCTTTTCAAGATGGATTGAGGCATATCCATTAAAGGATAACACTGCTATGTCCACTGCCAAAATCCTCCTCAAAGAGTACTTCCCCAGATATGGTATGCCACGGATTGTTTGGTCGGACAATGGAAGTGAGTTTGTAGGGAAAGTTATGAAGAGTGTGTGTGCGGGTCTGGGAATCATCCAGAAATTCCACAGTGCGAATCACCCACAGTCAGCAGGTTTGGTTGAAGGGTACAATGGTACCTTGAAGCTGAAACTTGCTAAAATTCAAGCTTCCACTGGTCTATCTTGGCCAGACGCACTGCCTTTAGCTTTACTGTCCACCAGAGCGACTGTACACTCTCGAGTAGGGCTTAGCCCATATGAGATTGTGTTTGGTCGTCCTGCTAATGTTTGGGGAGTCCCTAGGCCAAAGGAATTCAAACAGATCGAATATCCAATGTTGATTGATTACCTTTTTGACCTGACTGCTAAATTGAGCCTTATTCATCAACAGGTATTCGAATCCTTGCCTAAACTGCCAGAGAGTCCAGGCCACACATTGAAACCCGGTGATCAAGTTGTGGTGCGGAATTTTGAACGAACCCGGAACCTCCAGCCAAGATTCGTGGGCCCGTTCCAAGTGCTCCTGGCTACGAGAACTGCTGTACGCCTAGCTGGAAGGAAGAATTGGGCGCACGCTAGCCATACGAAGCGTGTCCCTCTCCCACTCCCCTATGACAACTGGGTTAGACAGGGATTTGGTGTATCCGAGACAGAACCTGTTCCTAGGCTCATTCCCTTCAGTGATGCAGAGTACATAACGGACAAACGAACTGAAACACAGAACTCTAATACCCCACCAGGAACTGTGCCTTTGAACCCTGAACAGAGTGTCATACAAGGCGAACATTCGTCACCTGTGGACTCGAACATTACTGTACCTGTAGAACAATTGTTTCAAGATCAGACAAGACCCGGAAAATACAGATATAACCTACGTTCTCACTCTATGAACCAATGACATTGTATAATTACCTTTCTATTTGAAAACTGTTTTGATCTTATCGCATTCCATTCAGTCAGGAAGTTCGCTCTATAATTTTTATCCTTTTTTTTTGTTTTTTTTGTTTTGTTCTCTCACCTTGCCATCTGGGTTACCGTAGGGTCGTAACGTGTGCCTTGTTTTAACTTGCAGGGAACCAGACACAAGGTCGGTTTCTTCTGTTTATTTTGGGAACTCCCAGGGTAGACAGAGGCAATTTTTTAACAGGTACAAACCATCCGTTGCGAACGGTTGTAGAAGATGGAGCTCCTTGAACTGCGACGGGCTAACGTCATAAATGTGCGCAAGACAAAACTATATGAAATATTGTATAGCAAATGTTTTCTAATGTAATGTGCTCTGACACTTCTGATTGTTTTAATAACTTTGGTAGGCGGAATTATTTTTGGTATTCAATTGATCTTTGCACCTGTTACATCTACAGTATCTCCCCATGTTTCTGTTTCTCCGACTGTTGTTTCTCTTCATTCTTTCCATCCTTTTCCTGCCCATGAGCAAGCTCGACGCTCTGAGTTTATAAATAACACTTTCATTCAGCTCTTGCACCAACATCAACTAGTGGTTAACACAACGAACTGCTGGGTGTGTGGCTTGATACCACATACCATGGACAAGGGTATCCCTTATCTGGTTCTTCCCTTTAGTTATAATGGATCATTCTGGGCATTTCAGACCATGTTCGCCTATGCCCTAGAGACCTATCCCCCCCCGACCTCCGCGTTCCACTAGGTATAACTCCGCTAATAGAGCCTTGGTAAAAGGAATTACTGACATGGTTAGAGACGTCAATAACACTCCGTTCATTCCCAAGGATGAATTGCGAGTTTACATGGGTTGGAATGTTACGGAATATGGCATTACTTTGGGTGAGAACAAACGTAAAAGCTCGACTCCAATCTGGGTCGTACCCCACCAAGGTCAGGTCTGTTTGCAAGGAAATGGGAGAAATCCGAAAGCTCGACTAGGGAAGAGTGACTGTACCGAAACATACGTTTTCCCGTCACAGTCTTCTCCTGCATTTTTAGCTGCTAAGGGCACCTATTTTGTTTGCCAAGACAGAGCATATACATGGCTGCCTGCTGACTTTTCAGGCTCATGTTATATCGCTCAACTGTTGCCTCCGACATACACTGCTGCACCGGATTATCACAAAACTAGAGTTGTGAGAGGTGTTTTCAATAAGGAAAATACTGCTGGCCAAGAAGCAGGAGACTTTTTCAAAGGTTTCCTTCCGTTCTGGGGGCCTATTGCCAACAGTAGAAACTTACGTCAACTAACACGGGTAGTTGAATCCACTATTACCGAAACTGCGGGTGCCCTTAGTAACCTGACAGCTGAGCTTCAAGCAGATCGCCTCATGACGTTACAGAACCGTATGGTCCTTGATGTGTTACTTGCAGACCGGGGTGGGGTATGTAAGATGATCCAATCGAGTTGCTGTGTTTTTATCCCAGATAATGCGCCAACGGTATATAAGGCTATTTCTAAGTTACACAAAATCTCTGACACTATTCATGTAGAGGAAGGTAACTGGTCACTAATGGGATGGTTCTGGAGCCTGTTATCTGCATGGGGATGGAAGGTTCTGATAGTCACTGGCGTTGCATTGGTATTTTTATTCTCATGCTGTCTCATTGTTCAGTGTGGTCCTGCCTTATGTGGCCTTTGTGTTTCAACATGCGTAAGAAGACCACCTGTTTTTGGAGATACGCCACGAGATAGAATAATGCTCCAGCAACATATCAGTGACCTGATGAACATAGAGATGGACTCTGATATAGAGTGAGCTATTGCCTATGTAAGGGCAAAAGGACGGTCTGAGGTTCTGTAGCGATCCGAACCTGTGTATTCGGTATCGTAGTACTGACACGATTTGGGTACCAATGAACCGTAAATGATCCATTATAAGCATGACAGTGTTTTCGCTGTGCAACTAGCATGAATTCACTGAGAAATAGGGCATTCTGTTGTTAAGTCATGGCATCCATTTTAGATACGGCATCCATTTTGTTTCTTGCCCTCACATAGTCAATGGACGAGCAATGACCCCGGCAGAATCACCTTGTTAAGGACACGTAAGCTCAAGCCCGAGAAAGCTGACGCTGCGTGACTAGGCAGAATCAAACTGCCTCCCCTGCCTAAGGCCAATCCTGCCTTACTGGTTCTCGTGTCCATTGTCCTGATTGAGAGGCCGAATACGGTAGCCATGCCCGTTTACGATCCATATACACCTCTTATCCTATTTTTCTATCCCTTGCACCTGGTTCTGCTCCTCTCCTTCTGGGCTTTTACAATGGGGAGGTTACAATTTTTATGATGGGGAGGATCGGGCAAAGAATGGAAAACTGACAAGGAGACTTGATCGAATACCGAAAACCTACGACTAATTATTGTTTGATGTCTGTTTATTGTCTGTTTGGGATACCGGGTTGGGCATGGGAAATATTCGTGTAATGTTGCCTAAAGACATATTTCGTGTATGTAAGGAGCAACCCACTTCTTGCAATTCGAACAGTCTCGTAGATTCTGCCTCTGTGTGGTTCCTATGACTTCTGTGTCCCTGCAGTAAATAAATCTTGGTCTTTGACGCCACCATCGAGAAGCCCGCGTCTCTGTTTATTTGTGCACCAAGGCAGGAAGGAACTCAGGGGTCTTTGGGTGTTGTTCCCTGACACCTCTGGACTCTTAAAAAAGTCCAGAACCTCACATCAAGACTTCATATAGTAACTGATTGCAGAAACTGAATGCTGAACCCTCATGACACGACCGCATGCTGAAACTGAATGGTGAAAATGCGTGTCAAAACCTGAACACGGAAACCATATGCCAAGCTGATTGTGGAATTGCTGGGGATCGACCAGGTATTAGCGCTGTGACCCCTGCACTCCCTGGCCTGGCCTGGGATCCCCTGCAGCAAGCCCCGTCGAGCGCGGAACTCTCTGCTTAATTTGACCCCCCCCCCCCTGGCGCAGGGGCTAGAGCGCGCTCACCGCCGTGGCCCGGAAGCCTGAAGTGTGCCCCCTCATCGCGTCGAGGCCCACGGAGAAGCCCGGGGCCCCGTCGCTGCCGTCGCAGCTGCTGGAGGAGGTGCGTGAGGCCGTGGCCTGCCCCCGTCGCGGAAGAATCGACTACGGAGTCCGGAGCTGGGGTTGGATGCCTCAAGACGTCGAGATCAAGGTAAGCCGGGAGGCTTGGGACGGACCCCGGTGCGCCCCCTACCGACCGGGAGCGGCACCGCACCCTGAGACCCTGGTTCCCCTCCGTGGGAGTTACCCCGTTCACCCAGGACTGTGATACCCCTCCGAGGGATTGACCCGTCCTACGAGACTGTCGAGTACCGTTGTACTCCGTGAACTGCCCTGAAGTGCCGGATGCTTGCACCTTACGAGTGGCGCTGTGGTTGTAGGCTCCGCTTCGAAGTGCTTCATTCTGGTATATTACGAGTAACGCTATCTTCACAGGCTTTGCTCTGAAGTGTTCAATGCTCCATTATTACGAGTAACGCTATGTTCACAGGCTTTGCTCTGAAGTGTCCAATGCTCCATTATTACGAGTAACGCTGTGTTGGTAGGCTTTGCTCTGAAGTGTTCAATGCTCAATTCTTACGAGTAACGCTGTGTTGGTAGGCTTTGCTCTGAAGTGTTCGATGCCCAATTATTACGAGTAACGCTATGTTCGCAGGCTCTGCTCACAAGGATTCACGGTGCAATTATCGCGAGTAGCGCGGTAACCGCCCACTGAGGCGCTAAGGGTACCAGAGGGGCGGGAAGCCCGCAAAGTCGGCCCTGAGCCCCCACTAGACCCCCGGTGTGGCACTACGAGACCCAGTCCGTACAGCGGACGATAAGGTATACGAGTGTGGCCTAGGGCCTCAGAGGGGATTGCTAGAGAAATAGCCCTGAGGTCACCAAGTACTGCCTGCAGCACCGTTAGGTATGAGTGGTGCAACCGATGCTAACATCTAATGAACTGCATTTACATCTAATGAACTGCACTTTCATCTAATGAACTGCGTTTACCTATAATGAACTGCATTTACATCTAATGAATTGCATTTACATATAAGGAACTGTATTGACGTATAACTGCGTAGATAAACTTGAGTTGTTTACATAAACCCTACAGTGTGGCGTCCATTATTGTGTGCGTTCCTCGCTTCAGAGGAGGTGTGGGTTGTATGGTCGCTTTACACTTAAGCCTTTGGGTGCTCAGCCGCTCGAGTCACGTTACCCCCTTAGGGCTTGGTGACCCCAGGTCCTACACTCCTCCACCATATTGCCACTGGTCCCCACTTCCTGTAGCCTTCTTAACTTTGTGCCCTTCGCCGCTTGACAAGTATCTACTCTGGACCTTCTCCCTGTAGCAGCGGTCTCACCTCTAGACCCCCATCTCCAGTTGAACATTCTCACCTTAGTCCTCTGCTGTTCAGAGTCACCTTTTGCCACACTGACCTATGTCACCTTTTGCCCCTTCCCCCAATACTCCGTTTCACCTCTTAACCTCTGGTGCCACCACTGGCGGCTGGTATTGCACTTCTAGATGCATTTCACCTTTAGCTCGTCTCTGTTGTTCTGTCTCATCTCTGCCCCCCTCCCCATTGTTCAGGGTCATCTCAGGTCCTCACAGTCCCATTGTTCTGAATCACCTTTCCCCCTCCTCCCCCTCCTCCCATTCTTCTTTTTCGTCACTGTAACCCTTGCCCCAAATCCACATTTGATGGCTGGCCCCTTTTCCCGCTTTTCCTTCTGAGTTCAGCTGACCCATGTCACCTCTTGCAGACCTCCTCCTGCTGTCCCATATCACCTAGTGCCCTTCTTCCTCTGGTGTCACTTATCACTTTAGGCTGCCTTCCTCCTCTATCATTGACTCAGCTCTGGGTATCTCCTTTGTAGCTGTGTTTCTACTCTCTTTCCCCTCCTCACCTCTAACCCCCTTCATCCATAGCCCTGTGCCGCATCTGGCCATCTTCCTTCATCGCCCTGTCTGACCTCTAGACCCACAATGCCCTGTCTTATCACTTGGATACTCATTCTGATGGCCTGTCTCCTCATTGCCCCCTCTTCACCAACTATCCCATCTCAACTCTGTTCCCCCTTGGCCACCACAATCTAATTTTGCCTCGGGACCCCTCCCAAGCTGTCCAATCTCAATTCTAGCCCATTGCCCTGATACAAATCTGTCCTCTCCTCCGTTATATATGTGGTTCCTGGTTGACTGGGGTATAAGCACTAGTTAAGCAGTAACCACAATCCTAGGCAGGGTAAGGTGCAAGCACAACCTAAATTAATCTGTGCTTACCCTCTGGTAGCTTGGCACAGACCAGTGAGGTTTAACTGTAGGGGCAATGTGTAAAGTATTTGTGCAACACTTCTTACAGTAAAACACTAAAAACACCACACAAAAAGATTACATACCAAGTTAAAGAAATAGACTTTGATTTAATAAATAAAACAAGACCAAAATGACAACAATCCAATTATTGGAACCGGTAAGGTCAGCTAAAAAAAAAAATACCTTTAATACGGGCTGCAGAGCGTTTGTGTGTATTTATGTTGAAGATGCATTGTGCAGCAGAGGCAATGCGTTGAGGATTATTTCGACCGGGTTTGCGATACGAATGCCGGTGTTGATGATGCGAGGTACAGCTGAGACAATGCATCGGTTCTGATGAACAGTGAAGAAGCTGTCGACAAGGGATGCGAGGATCTTGCACCAGGATAAGCACAATGCTATGACAGTTGCAAAGGATCTGCATCGGTCCCGTGATGAGGGATGCAGTGCGATGCAAGCCTTATGAGTTGCGTCCAATCCACAAAACAGTGGCTATGCGTGGGTTCTGCTCAAAGATGCAGCGCGCAGACTAGGATATCCCTCCGTTCTGTTCGGGGATGTGTCGCTCAGCAAACGATGCAGCAGTTCAGCTGGAGAAATACCTTAGGCCCACTTCCAATGGTCCGGGACTGGGGTGGCACCACTTGGCAGGGCAGACTCACAGATACCAGAGTCCAGGTGCAAATGCAGGTTGGTTGGAAGTCTTTGATGTCCCTGAGACTTCAGATCAGGAGGCCAGCCAGCTAGCCCTTGGAGTCACTCTGGGTTCAAGTGACACATGGCCTGTCTCATCACCCAGGCAAAAGGGCAGCAGGTCAGCACAGCAAGGCAGGAATTCAGCAAAACAGAACTCCAACAGAGTGGCAGTTCTTTCAGCAGCACAGCAGTCCTTCTACCTAGCAGAGTCTTTCCAGGTCCAGAAGTGTACCGAAGTAGTGATGTCAAAGGTCCAGTACTTACACCAAGTTGGGCCTTTAAAGTGGGGGAGACTTCAAAGGCAGGCCTTTGACGTTCATAGAGGTCCTGCCCTCCCTGCCCTGGCTCCAGACTCGCTACAGGGGGTATGGAGTAATTTTTGTGGGGACAGGGGACAGACTATTTAGGTGTAAGTGAGGCTGCGTCTAGCTCCTCTCACCAGTCCTGCTTGAATGGTCCGTCCATCCAATCACACCAGAGCTCCCCTTGTGTGTGGCTGTCTAGGAAGAATAGAAAAGCCCAGGAGTCAAACACCCCAGACATGTGGCTAGAGTCAGGCAGCGGGCACCAAATTATTAGAATATGCTACCTTACAGCGCATGTTTTTTTCGCGTGCAATTACAATGCAGTTGTAACAACGACCACGTTGTAACAACGCATGCCATTACTCCCCAAGTCGGAACAATACCTCGCTCTAGGGGGGAGCTTAATGTTGGAATAGTAAAATATACTATTCCAACTCCAGTCTGTGCAACAGTAGGGAAGGTGTTGGAATTAAAATCCAACACCTTCTGACCCCTAGAGCAAGTCGTTGTTCCAACTTGCGGAGTAATGGCCTGCATTGTAACAAAACGGTTATTATACCGACCATGTTGTAATTGCATACGTGTTCTGGAATGGGGGTAAACGATGTTTACCAATGGTTAAAGTAAGAAAATGCTAATTTTGTAAAAGTAAACACAGGAGATGATGGACAGAGTGCTGAAACTTTTCAGACACTCACCCCCGTCAGAGATCTGGGTTGAATCCATCATCAGTCTTTAGCTCACTTCACCACCCCAGTACAGACACAGACATATGCAAATCAGTCTTGACCCTGTACCTCATGGGAACAAATCAGCCCGAACTGCCAACCCATGTCTTCAATGGACTGGAAAAAAGCATCCAGGGACCGATTTTGGGCTATCAGCAATCATCAGCCAGGCTAGCTTGAATCCAGTGGCAAAGTGAGCAAGGGACACACGTCTGGGCATACCATGCCAACTTAGGGCGAACAAAGCAAACACAAGGAGATGATGGAGGGAGTGCTTAAACTTTTCAGACAGTCACCGCCAGTCACAGACCTGGGTTGAATCCCTCATCGTTCTTTAGCTCACTTCGCCACCTCAGTTTAGACACAGCTATATGCAAATCAGTCTTGACCCTGTGCCTCATGGGAACAGTTGAGCCCAAACTGCTAAGCCAGGACTTCCCTGGACCAGAAACAAGCATCCAGGGACCCGTTTCGGGCTATCAGCCCTCATCAGCCAGGCTAGCTTGAATCCAGTGGCAAAGTGAGCAAGGGACATACGTCTGGGAATACCCTGCCTACTTAGGGCGAACAAAGGAAACACAAGCAGATGATAGATGGTGTGCTGAAAATTTTCAGACACTCACCCCCAATCTCAGATCTGGGTTGAATCCATCATCGTTCTTTAGTTCACTTTCCCACCTCAGGTCAGACCCAGCTATATGCAAATCAGTCTTGACCTGGTGCATCATGGGTACAGTCAAGCCCCAACTGCCAAGCCAGGTCTTCCCTGAAACGGAAACAAGCATCCTGGGATGGGTTTTGAGCTATCAGCCCTCATCAGCCAGGCTAGCTTAAATCCAGTGGCAAAGTGAGCAAGGGACCCTTGTCTGGGCATACCCTGCCAACTTAGGGCAAACAAAGAAAACACATGGAGATGATGGACAGAGTGCTGAAACTTTTCAAACACTCACACCCAGTCAATGATCTGGGTTGAATAGACCATCATTCTTTAGCTCACTTCACCACCACAGTTCAGACCCAGCTATATGAAAATCAGTCTTGACCCTGTGCCTGATGGGAACAGTCCAGCCTGAACTACCAAGCCAGGTCTTCCTTGAACCGGAAACAAGCATCCTGGGACCGGTTTTGAGCTATCAGCCCTCGTCAGCCAGGCTAGCTTGAATCCAGTGGCAAAGCAAGCAAGGGACCCATGTTTGGGCATACCTTGCAAAGTCAGGGCAAGAAAAGCAAACACAAGGAGATGATTGATGGAGCGCTGAAACTTTTGAGACACTCAACCGAGTCACAGATCTAGGTTGAATCCATCATTGTTCTTTATCTCACTTCGCCACCTCAGTTCAGAAGCAGCTATATGCAAATCAGTCTTGACCCTGTACCTCATGGGAACTATCCAGCCCAAACTGCCAAGCCAGCACTTCCCTGAATTGGAAACAGGCATCCTGGGAGCGGTTAGGGGCTATCGACCCTCATCAGCCAGGCTAGCTGGAATCCAGTGGCAAAGTGTGCAAGGGAACCACATCAGGGCATACCCTGCCAACTTAGGGCGTACAAAGCAAACACAAGGAGATGATGGATGAAGCGCTGAAATTTTTCAGACACTCACCCCCAGTCACAGATCTGGGTTGAATCCATCATCGTTCTTTAGCTCACTTCTCTACCTCATTTCAGAAGCAGCTATATGCAAATCGTTTTTGACCCTGTGCCTCATGGTAACAGTCCAGCCTGAACTGCCAAGTCAGGTCTTCCCTGAACCGGAAACAAGCATCTTGGGACCGGTTTTGAACTATCAGCCCTCATCAGCCAGGCTAACTTAAATCCAGTGGCAAAGTAAGCAAGGGACCCATGTCTGGGCATACCCTGCCAACTTAGGGCAAACAAAGCCAAAGCAAACACAAGGAGATGATGGAGGGAGCGCTGAAATGTTTGAGACACTCACCCCCAGTCACAGTTCTGGGTTGAATCCATCATCGTTTTTTAGCTCACTTCTCTACCTCATTTCAGACACAAGCTATATGCAAATCAGTTCTGACCGTGTGCCTCATGGGAACAGTCCAGCCCGAACTGCCAAGCCTGGTTTTACCTGAACCAGAAACAAGCATTCTGGGACCGGTTTCGGGCTATCAGCCCTCATCAGCCAGGCTAGCTTGATTCCAGTAGCAGCGTGAGCAAGAGACCCGCGTCTAGGCATACCCTGCCAACTTAGAGTGAACAAAGCAAACACAAGGAGATGATGGATTGAGCGCTGAAACTTTTTAGACACTCACCCCCAGTCACAGATCTGGGTTGAATCCATCATCGCTCTTCAGCTCACTTCGCCTCCTCAGTTCAAACCTATCTATATACAAATCAGTCTGGACCCTGTGCCTCATAGAACAGTCCAGCCTGAACTGAAAAAGCCAGCTCTTCCCTGAACCAAAAACAAGCATTCTGGGACCAGTTTCGGGCTATCAGCCCTCATCAGCCAGGCTAGCTTGAATCCAGTAGCAAAGTAAGCAAGGGAACCACGTCTGGGCATACCCTGCCAACTTAGGGCGAACAAAGCAAACAGAAGGAGATGATGGATGGAGCGCTGAAACTTTTGAGACACTCACCCCTAGTCACAGATCTGGGTTGAATCCATCATTGTTCTTTAGCTCACTTTGCCACCTCAGTTCAGACCCAGCTATTTGCAAATCAGTCTTGACCCTGTGCCTCATGGGAACTGTCCAGCCCAAACTAACAAGCCGGATCTTCCTTGAACTGGAAATATGCATCCTGGGAAAGGTTTCGGGCTATCAGCCCTCATCAGCCAGGCTAGCTTAAATCCAGTGGCAAAGTGATCACGGGACCCTCGTCTGGGCGTACCCTGCCAAAAGAGGGCGAACAAAGCAAACACAATGATATGATGGACGGAGTGCTGAAACTTTTGAGAAACTCATACCAAGACACAGATCTCGGTTGAATCCATCACCATTCTTTAGCTCACTTTGCCAACTCAGTTTAGACCCAAATATATGCAAATCTGTCTTGACCCTGTGCCTCATGAGCACAGACCAATATGAACTGCCAAGCCAGATCTTCCCTTAACCGGAAACAAGCATCCTGGGACCGGTTTCAGGCTATCAGCCCTCATCAACCAGGCTAGCTTGAATCCAGTGGTTAAGTGAACAAGTGACCCAAGTCTGGGCATACCCTGCCAACTTAGGGCGAACAAAGCAAACACAAGTAGATCATGAACCGACTGCTGAAACCTTTGAGACACTCACCCTCCGTCACACATCTGGGTTGAATCCATCATCGTTCTTTAGCTCACTTTGCCACCTCAGTTCAGACCCAGCTATATGCAAATCGGTTCTGAGCATGTGCCTCATGGGAACAGTCCACCCCGAACTGCCAAGCCCGGTCTTCCCTGAACCAGAAAAAGCATCCTGGGACTGGTTTTCGGCTATCAGCCCTCATCAGCCAGGCTAACTTAAATCCAATGGCAAAGTGAGCAAGGGACCCACGTTTGGCCAAACCTGCCATCTTATAGCAAACAAAGCAAACACAAGGAGATGATGGAGGGAGCGCTGAAACTTTTTAGAACCTTACCCCCAGTCACAGATCTGGGTTGAATTCATCTTCGTTCTTTAGCTCACTTTGCCACCTTAGTTCAGACCCAGCTATATGCAAATTAATCTTGACCCTGTCCCTCATGGGAACAGTCCAGCCCGAAGAGCCAAGTCAGTTCTTCCCTGAACGGGAAACAAGCACCCTGGGACCGGTTTTGGGCTATCAGCCCTCATCAGCCAGGCTAACTTAAATCCAATGGCAACGTGAGCAAGGGCCCCACGTCTGAGCTTACCCTGCCAACATAGGGCAAACAAAGCAAACACAAGGAGATGTTGGACAGAGCGCTGAAACTTTTCAGACACTCACCCCAAGTCAAAGATCTGGGTTGAATCCGTCACCGTTCTTTAGCTCACTTCGCCACCTCAGTTCAGACCCAGCTATATGCAAATCAGTCTTCACCCTGTGCCTAATGGGAACAGTCCAGCCTGAACTGCCAAGTCAGGACGTCCCTGAACCAGAAACAAGCATCCTAGGACCGCTTTTGGGCTATTAGCCCTCATCAAGCAGGCTAACTTAAATCCAGTGGCAAAGTAAGCAAGGGACCGACGTCTGGGCATACCCTGCCAACTTAGGGCAAACAAAGCAAACACAAGGATATGAAAGATGGAGCGCTGAAACTTTTGAAACACTCACCGCAGTCACAGATCTGGGTTGAAACCATTTTCGTTTTTTAGCTCACTTTGCTACCTCAGTTCAGACACAAGCAATATGCAAATCAGTTCTGACCATGGGCCTCATGGGAACAGTGCAGCCCGAACTGCCAAGCCAGGTTTTCCCTGAGCCAGAAACAAGCATTCTGGGACCGGTTTCGGGCTATCAGTCCTCGTCAGCCAGGCTAGCTTGATTCCAGTAGCAAAGTAAGCAAGGGAGCCACGTCTGGGCATACCCTGCCAACTTAGGGCGAACAAATCAAACACAAGGAGATGATGGATGGAGCGCTGATACTTTTGAGACACTCAACCTCAGTCACCGATCTGGGTTGAATCCATTTTCGTTCTTTTGCTCACTTCGCCACCTCAGTTCAGACCCAGCTATATGCAAGTCACACTTGACCCTGTGCCTCATGGGAACAGTCCAGCCTGAACTGCCAAGCCTTGTTCTCCCTGAACCGGAAACAAGCATCCTGGGACTGGTTTCGGGCTATCAGCCCTCATCAGCCAGGCTAGCCTGAATCCAGTGACAAAGTAAGCAAAGGAACCACGTCTGGGCATACCCTGCCAACTTAGGACGAAAAAACGCGAACACAAGGAGATGATTGATGGTGCGCTGAAACATTTGAGACACTCACCCCCAGTCACAGTTCTGGGTTGAATCCATCATCGTTCTATAGCTCACTTTGCCACCTCAGATCAGACCCAGCTATATGCAAATCAGTTCTCAGCATGTGCCTCATGGGAATAGTCCAGCCCGAACTGCCAAGCCAGGTCTTCACTGAACCGGAAACAAGCATCCTAGAACCGGTTTTGGGCTATCAGCCCTCATCAGCAAGCCAGGCTTAAATCCAGTGCAAAGTGAGCAAGGGCCCCACGTCTGACCTTACCCTGACAACGTAGGGCAAAAAAAGCAAACACAGGGAGATGATGGACAGAGCGCTGAAACTTTTTTAGACACTCACCCCCAGTCACAGATCTGGGTTGAATCCATCATCGCTCTTTAGCTCACTTCACCTCCTCAGTTCAGACGTAGCTATATACAAATAAGTGTGGACCCTCTGCCTCATGGAACAGTCCAGCCTGATCTGAAAAAGCCAGGTCTTCCCTGAACCGGAAACAATCATCCTGGGACCGGTTTCGGATTATCAGCCCTCATCAGCCAGTCTAGCTTGAAACCAGTGGCAAAGTGAGCAAGTGACCTACGTCTGGGCATACCCTGCCAACTTAGGGTGAACAACGCAAACACAAGGAGATGATGGATGGAGCGCTGAAACTTTTGAGACACTCACCCCCAGTCACAGATCTGGGTTGAATCCATCATTGTTCTTTAGCTCACATCGCCACCTCAGTCCAGACCCAGCTATATGCAAATCAGTCTTGACACTGTGCCTCATTGGAACTGTCCAGCCCAAACTAACAAGCCGGATCTTCCCTGAACCGGAAATAATCATCCTGGGACAGGTTTCGGGCTATCCGCCCTCATCAGCCAGGCTAGCTTAAATCCAGTGGCAAAGTGAGCACGGGACCCTCGTCTGGGCGTACCCTGCCAAAATAGGGCGAACAAAGCACACACAATGATATGATGGACAGAGCGCTGAAACTTTTGAGAAACTCATACCAAGACACAGATCTCGGTTGAATCCATCACCATTCTTTAGCTCACTTTGCCAACTCAGCTCAGACCCAAATATATGCAAATCTGTCTTGACCCTGTGCCTCATGAGCACAGACCAATATGAACTGCCAAGCCACATATTCCCCTAACCGGAAGCAAGCATCCTGGGACCGGATTCGGGCTATCAGCCCTCATCAACCAGGCTAGCTTGAATCCAGTGGTTAAGTGAACAAGTGACCCAAGTCTGGGCATACCCTGCCAACTTAGGGTGAACAAAGCAAACACAAGTAGATGATGAAAAGACTGCTGAAACCTTTGAGACACTCACCCTCAGTCACAGATCTGGGCTGAATCCATCATCGTTCTTTAGCTCACTTTGCCACCTCAGTTCAGACCCAGCTATATGCAAATCAGTTCTGAGCATGTGCCTCATGGGAACAGTCCAGCCCGAATTGCCAAGCCAGGTCTTCCCTGAACCAGAAACAAGCATCCTGGGACTGGTTTTCGACTATCAGCCCTGATCAGCCCGGCTAACTTATATCCAATGGCAAAGTGAGCAAGGGACCCACGTTTGGCCATACCTGCCATCTTATGGCGAACAAAGCAAACACAAGGAGATGATGGAGGGAGCGCTGAAACTTTTTAGAAACTTACCCCCAGTCACAGATCTGGGTTGAATCCATCTTCGTTCTTTAGCTCAATTCACCACCTCAGTTCAGACCCAGCTATATGCAAATCAATCTAGACCCTGTGCTTCATGGGAACAGGCCAGCCCGAAGAGCCAAGTCAGTTCTTCCCTGAACCGGAAACAACCACCCTGGGACCAGTTTTGGGCTACCAGCCCTCATCAGCCAGGCTAACTTAAATCCGATGGCAAAGTGAGCAAGGGTGCCACGTCTGAGCTTACCCTGCCAACATAGGGCAAACAAAACTAAACTCAAGGAGATGTTGGACAGAGCACTGAAACTTTTCAGAAACTCACCCCAAGTCAAAGATCTGGGTTGAAGCCATCACCGTTCTGTAGCTCACTTTGCCACCTCAGTTCAGACCTAGCTATATACAAATAAGTGTGGACCCTCTGCTTCATGGAACAGTCCAGCCTGAACTGAAAAAGCCAGGTCTTCCCTCAACTGGAATCAAGTATTCTGGGACCGGTTTCGGGCTATCAGCCATCATCAGCCACGCTAGCTTGAATCCAGTGGCAAAGGGAGCAAGGGATCTACGTCTGAGCATACCCTGCCAACTTAGGACAAACAACACAAATACAAGGAGATGATGGAAGGAGCGCTGAAACTTTTGAGACACTCACCCCCAGTCGCATATCTGTGTTGAATCCATCATTGTTCTTTAGCTCACTTTGCCACCTCAGTTCAGACCCAGCTATATGCAAATCAGTTCTGAGCATGTGCCTCATGGGAACAGTCCAGCCCGAACTGCCAAGCCAGGTCTTCCCTGAACTGGAAACAAGCATCCTGGGACCGCTTTTGGGCTATCAGCCAGGCTAACTTAAATCCAATGGCAAAGTGAGCAAGGGACCCACGTTTGGCCATACCTGCCATCTTATGGTGAACAAAGCAAACACAAGTAGATGATGGAGGGAGCGCTGAAACTTTTTAGAAACTTACCCCCAGTCACAGATCTGGGTTGAATCCATCTACGTTTTTTAGCTCATTCGCCACCTCAGTTCAGACCCAGCTATATGCAAATCAATCTAGACCCTGTGCCTCATGGGAACAGTCCAGCCTGAACTGCCAAGCCTGGTCCTCCCTGAATCGGAAATAAGCATCGTGGGACCGGTTTCGGGCTATCACCCCTCATCAGCCAGCCTAGCTTGAATCCAGTGACAAAGTAAGCAAGAGAACCATGTCTGGGCATACCCTGCCAACTTAGGGCGAACAAAGCAAACACAAGGGTATGACGGATGGAACGCTGAAACTTTTGAGACACTGACCCCCAGTCACAGATCTGGGCTGAATCCATTTTCATTCTTTTACTCAATTCGCCTGCTCAGTTCAGACCCAGCTATATGCAAATCAATCTTGACCCTGTGACTCATGGGAACAGTCCAGCCTGAACTGCCAAGCCTGGTCCTCCCTGAACAGGAAACAAGCATCCTGGGACCGGTTTCGGGCTATCAGCCCTCATCAGCCAGGCTAGCTTAAATACAGTGGCAAAGTGAGCAAGGGCCCCACGTCTGACCTTACCCTGACACTGTAGGGCAAACAAAGCAAACACAAGGAGATGATGGACAGAGCAATGAAACTTTTCAGACACTCTCCCCCAGTCACAGATCTGGGTTGAACCCATCATCGCTCTTTAGCTCACTTCACCTCCTCAGTTCAGACCTAGCTATATACAAGTAATTGTGGACCCTCTGCTTCATGGAACAGTCCAGCCTGAACTGAAAAAGCCAGGTCTTCCCTCAACTGGAAACAAGCATTCTGGGACCGGTTTCGGGCTATCAGCCATCATCAGCCACGCTAGCTTGAATCCAGTGGCAAAGTGAGCAAGGGAACCGCGTCTGGGAATACCCTGACAACATAGGGCGAATAAAGCAAACACATGGAGATGATGGATGGAGCGCTGAAACGTTTGAGACACTCACCCCCAGTCACAGATATGGGTTGAATCCATCATCGTTCTTTAGCTCACTTTGCCATCTCAGTTCAGACCCAGCTATATGCAAATCAGTTCTCAGCATGTGCCTCATGGGAACAGTCCAGCCTGAACTGCTAAGCCAGGTCTTCCCTGAACCGGAAACCAGCATCCTGCGACCGGTTTTGGGCTATCAGCCCTCATCAGCAAGGCTAGCTTAAATCCAGTGGCAAAGTGAGCAAGGGACCCACGTTTGGCCATACCTGCCATCTTATGGCGAACAAAGCAAACACAAGTAGATGATGGAGAGAGCGCTGAAACTTTTTAGAAACTTACCCCCAGTCACAGATCTGGGTTGAATCCATCTTCTTTCTTTAGCTCATTCGCCACCTCAGTTCAGACCCAGCTATATGCAAATCAATCTAGACCCTGTGCCTCATGGGAACAGTCCAGCCCGAAGAGCCAAGTCAGTTCTTCCCTGAACCGGAAACAAGCACCCTGGGACCGGTTTTGGGCTATCAGCCCTCATCAGCCAGGCTAACTTAAATCCAATGGCAAAGTGAGCAAGGGCCCCACGTCTGAGCTTACCCTGCCAACATAGGGCAAACAAAACTAAACACAAGGAGATGTTGGACAGAGTGCTGAAACTTTTCAGACACTCACCCCAAGTCAAAGATCTGGGTTGAAGCCATCACCGTTCTTTAGCTCACTTCGCCACCTCAGTTCAGACCCAGCTATATGATAATAATTCTTGACCCTGTGCCTAATGGGAACAGTCCAGCCTGAACAGCCAAGTCAGGTCTTCCCTGAACCAGAAACAAGCATCCTGGGACCGGTTTTGGGCTATCAGCCCTCATCAGCCAGGTTAGCTTGATTCCAGTAGCAAAGTGAGCAAGGGAACCACGTCTGGGCATACCCTGCCAACTTAGGGTGAACAAACCAAACTCAAGATGATGGATGGAGCACTGAAACTTTTTAGACACTCACCCCCAGTCACAGATCTGCGTTGAATCCATCATCGTTCTTTAGCTCACTTCGCCACCTTAGTTCAGACCCAGCAATATGCAAATCATTCTTCACCCGGTGCCTCATAGGACCAGTCCAACCCGAACTGCCAAACTAGGACTTCCCTGAACCGGAAACAAGCATCCTGGGACCCGTTTCAGGCTATCAGCCATCATCAGCCAGACCAGCTTTAATCCAGTGGCAAAGTGAGCAAGGGACCCACGTTTGGGCATTCTTGCCACCTTAGGGCGAACAAAGGAAAAACAAGGAGATGATGGACGGAGAGCTGAAACCTTTTACACACTCACCCCCAGTCACAGATCTGGGTTGAATCCATTTTCGTTCTTTTGCTCACTTCACCACCTCAGTTCAGACCCAGCTATATACAAATAAATCTTGACACTGTGCCTCATGGGATCAGTGCAGCACGAAGTGCCAAGCCAGGTCTTCCCTGAACCGGGAACAAGCATCCTGGGACTGGTTTTGAGCTATCAGCAATCATCAGCCAAGCTAGCTTGAATCCATAGCTAAAGTGAGCAAGGGACACACGTTTGGGAATACCTGCCATCTTAGGGCAAACAAAGCAAACACAAGGAGATGATGGACGGAGAGCTGAAACATTTCAGACACTCACCCCCAGTCACAGATCTGGATTGAATCCATTTTCGTTCTTTTGCTCACTTCGCCTGCTCAGTTCAGACCCAGCTATATGCAAATCAATCTTGACCCTGTGCCTCATGGGAACAGTCCAGCCTGAACTGCCAAGCCTGGTCCTCCCTGAATCGGAAACAAGCATCGTGGGACCGGTTTCGGGCTATCACCCCTCATCAGCCAGCCTAGCTTGAATCCAGTGACAAAGTAAGCAAGAGAACCATGTCTGGGCATACCCTGCCAACTTAGGGCGAACAAAGCAAACACAAGGATATGACGGATGGAATGCTGAAACTTTTGAGACACTCACCCCCAGTCACAGATCTGGGTTGAATCCATTTTCGTTCTTTTATTCAATTCGCCTGCTCAGTTCAGACCCAGCTATATGCAAATCAATCTTGACCCTGTGACTCAATTCAATTTCTAAGCTTTTATTCGGTCAGATAAATCGACCATATAAGCGATACATCCATAAAACAATCTAATAAAGACAATAAAATCTATGAACAGTGGGGATAACATTTAGGAATATAAGAAATCAAGTGCAAGAATACAAAGAATCAAAAGTACAAATACATGATTCACCAAAATCTAATGACATATTGCTTGGGCATAAACAGACCTAATTCAAAGTGCAAATGCAATAAACCAGGAATAGCATACAGACAATTATCAAATGATCAAAGATTTCCTAGTGCTAATAGCTTTCATCAAAAAAGTAGCTAAGTAACTAAGTAAGCAAGAGAACCATGTCTGGGCATACCCTGCCAACTTAGGGCGAACAAAGCAAACACAAGGATATGACGGATAGAATGCTGAAACTTTTGAGACACTCACCCCCAGTCACAGATCTGGGTTGAATCCATTTTCGTTCTTTTACTCAATTCGCCTGCTCAGTTCAGTCCCAGCTATATGCAAATCAATCTTGACCCTGTGACTCATGGGAACAGTCCAGCCTGAACTGCCAAGCCTGGTCCTCCCTGAACAGGAAACTAGCATCCTGGGACTGGTTTCGGGCTACCAACCCTCATCAGCCAGGCTAGCTTGAATCCAATGGCAAAGTGAACAAGTGACGCAAGTCTGGGCATACCCTTCAAACTTAGGGCGAACAAAGCAAACATAAGGAGATGATGGATGGAGCGCTGAAACGTTTGAGACACTCACCCCCAATCACAGTTCTCGGTTGAATCCATCATCGTTCTTTAACTCACTTCGCCACCTCAGTTCAGACCCAGCTATCTGCAAATCAATCTTGACCCTGTGCCTCATTAGAACAGTCCAGCCAAAAGAGCCAAGTCAGTTCTTCCTTGAACCGGAAACAAGCATCCTGGGACCGGTTTTGGGCTATCAGCCCTCATCAGCCAGGCTAGCTTAAATCCAGTGGCAAAGTGAGCAAGGGCCCCACGTCTGACCTTACCCTGACAATGTAGGGCGAACAAAGCAAAAACAAGGAGATGATGGATGGAGCGCTGAAAAGTTTGAGACACTCACCCCCAGTCACAGTTCTGGGTTGAATCCATCATCGTTCTTTAGCTCACTTTGCCACCTCAGTTTAGACCCACCTATATGAAAATCAGTTCTCAGCATGTGCCTCATGGGAACAGTCAAGCCTGAACTGCCAAGCCAGGTCTTCCCTGAATCGGAAACAAGCATCCTGGGACCGGTTTTGGGCTATCAGCCCTCATCAGCAAGGCTAGCTTAAATCCAGTGGCAAAGTGAGCAATGGCCCCACGTCTGACCTTACCCTGACAATGTAGGGCAAACAAAGCAAACACAAGGAGATGATGGACAGAGCGCTGAAACTTTTCAGACACTCACCCCCAGTCACAGATCTGGGTTGAATCCATCATCGCTCTTTAGCTCACTTCGCCTCCTCAGTTCAGACCTAGCTATATACAAATAAGTGTGGACCCTCTACCTCATGGAACAGTCCAGCCTGAACTGAAAAAGCCAGGTCTTCCCTCAACCGGAAACAAGCATTCTGGGACCGGTTTCGGACTATCAGCCATCATCAGCCAGGCTAGCTTGAATCCAGTGGCAAAGTGAGCAAGGGACCTACGTCTGGGCATACCTTGCCAACTTAGGGTGAACAACGCAAACACAAGGAAATGATGGATGGAGCGCTGAAACATTTGAGACACTCACCCTAGTCACCGATCTGGGTTGAATCCATCATTATTCTTTAGCTCACTTTGCCACCTCAGTTTAGACCCAGCCATATACAAATCAGTCTTGACCCTGTGCCTCATGGGAACTATCCAGTCCAAACTAACAAGCCGGATCTTCCCTGAACTGGAAAGAAGCATCCTGGGACTGGTTTTGGGCTATCAGCCCTCATCAGCAAGGCTACCTTAAATCCAGTGGCAAAGTGAGCACGGGACCCTTGTCTGGGCATACCCTGCCAAAATAGGGCAAACAAAGTAAACAAAATGATATGATGGACGGAGCGCTGAAACTTTTGAGAAACTCATACCAAGACACAGATCTCGGTTGAATCCATCACCAATCTTTAGCTCCCTTTGCCAATTCAGTTCAGACAAAAATATATTCAAATCTGTCTTGACCCTGTGCCTCATGAGAACACTCCAGTCTGAACTGCCAAGCCAGATCTTCCCTGAACCGGAAAAAAGCATCCTGGGACCGGTTTCGCGCTATCAGCCCTCATCAGCCAGGCTAATTTAAATCCAATGACGAAGTGAACAAGTGACCCAAGTCTGGGCATACCCTGCCAACTTAGGGTGAACAAAGCAAAGACAAGTAGATGATGAACCGACATCTGAAACCTTTGAGACACTCACCCTCAGTCACAGATCTGGGTTGAATCCATCAACGCTCTTTAGCTCACGAAGCCACCACAGTTCAGACCTCACTATATAAAAATCAGTCTGGATGCTGAGCCTCATGGAACAGTCCAGCCTGAACTGCCAAACCAGGTCTTCCCTGAACCGGAAACAAGCATACTGGGATCCATTTCCAGCTATCAGCCCTCATGAGCCAGGCTAGCTTGAATCCAGTGGCAAAGTAAGCAAGGGACCCACGTCTGGGCATGCCATGCCAACTCAGGGCAATCAAAGCAAACACAAGGAGATGATGGAGTTAGCGCTGAAACTTTTGTGGCACTCACCCCAGTCACATTTCTTGGTTGAATCCATCATCGTTTTTTAGCTCACTTCGCTACCTCAGTTCAGACACAAGCTATATGCAAATCAGTTCTGACCATGTGCCTCATGGGAACATTGCAGCCCGAACTGCCAAGCCAGGTTTTCCCTGAACCAGAAACAAGCATTCTGGGATTGGTTTCGGGCTATGAGCCCTCATCAGCCAGGCTAGCTTGATTCCAGTAGCAAAGTGAGCAAGGGACCCACGTCTGGGCATACCCTGCCAACTTAGGGTGAACAAAGCAAACACAAGGACATGATGGATGTAGCTGTCAGGGCTCAGGCTTCCTGTGTGATTAAATGGCCCACTGTTATTTAGAACTAGCGTGCCTCTTCTGCAGAGATGTGTTCACTTTGTTGAGATTCCCTTGCCACTTAGTGTAAATGAAAGAGGAGTTTTCACACACTCCCTTAACTATTAAATACCGAGCAGCAGAGGGAGCTAATGCTTGGCTTTCGGTTTTGGACTTCCGACCACGCCCCTTTTTCTGGAGCCTTCTGAAGCCTTAACTCTAAATACCGAGCAGCAGAGAGAGCTAATGCTTGGCTTTCGGTTTTGGACTTCCGACCACGCCCCTTTTTCTGGAGCCTTCTGACAAACTCTCCTGTCTTCACTTCACTGGATTCAACTTGTCATTGCGGTATTTTGCTCCCTTTTTTAACAATTATCCTGATTCTGCCTGTCAATGTCTTTTGTGGCCACATTTTGAACTTGGGTACCCTGATTACGCCTAGAAGGTTTTTTGCACAAGTTACTTCTTGTTGACACGCGACCGCATCTAATTCACCAGCCTTCGCGGTTGCGTTTGCATTTTTTTTGTGACCTCTTTTATCGATCAAAAAGATTAGCGGCCGTGTTTGAATTCAATTCGGGGCCGTGTGTTTATTTCTTTTGCCTGGAATTCATTAGACTGTGAGTTATTTTTGGTATAATTCTCACAGGTTCGTTATATGGACAATTGCAACCATTTCTTTCTTTTGATAATGCGCACATGACCAAAAGACACTGTCTGACTCCTTATCCATTTCCTCCCTTCTTTGATAATGTGCGCATGAATAAAGACATTGTCTACTGTTTAAGTTTCCTTATCCAAAAAGAAGTCTTTCCTGTACCACAAAGTATGGTGAGGAACCCAGAACACTTGGACTGTGATTAGAAACCTGTAAATCTTGGAATACTCTGATATCCTTTCCTACTCCAACTGACTGTTAGCCTTGGTGATCCTTGTTGGCTATTGAATGCATTTCCAGTCAGTTTCTTGACACTCGGAAGACTCTATGTGGTAAGTGGAATCTCTCTGCAGAAAGGGCATGTTAATATGAAAGTTGATACTGTCTAAAAATTTAAAATAACTTTTATCAACAGTTGTTTGTTTCTTTTCTTAGATCCACCTCTCTTGAGTCTCCAGGGGGAATTAGCAGAGACTGCTTGATTTAGACTAATTCCCCACATCTCTTAGGGTTAGCCTCTTGTATGAGGATTGTGCTTACCATACTGGAGGTTGTCCCTGAGAGTGTGGAGAAATTCTCTTTGTTCCTGTGGATTGGGTATATTATAAGGTAGGTGATTCCTTCCTTAAATTACAGAAAGCCCAACAGAAAGCCAAGCCCACTAATTACTTTCCACTCGAACTAAGATGAATTTAGAAGGGGCATCTTCTCCCATTAACCCCCCTCTCCAAAGACCTTCTCTGGAAGAACTAGCAGCAGCCATAGTTGACCTACAGAGTGAGGTAGAGAGACTAAGAGTTGAGAATCAACGTCTCCACGCTGAATTAGCTCAAGCTAAACTTCAGACGTCTTCAGATCCTAGTCTAACTGAGATGGCTCAAAAGAATAAGAAAACGTATATTCAGCCAGCTCGTTTCACGGCTCCTTCTTCTGCTATGGGTTCTGGCGTCTTGGCTACCGAGAATCTGCAACCTGTACACGTAACAGTTCATGCACCTAACCCAGTCCCTTTGGCCATGCCTGAAAGGTTTGATGGAGATAGCTCTAAATATAATGTATTCATAAATCAGTGTCTTCTTCATTTTATGTGTAAAGCCACTTCTTTTCCTGACGATGCCGCTAAAGTGGCTTTCATGATTTCTTATCTAAGCGGAAATGCCGCTAAATGGGCCATACCATTAGTAGAAAACAATGATCCTCTCCTGTACGACTTCCAACGTTTCAAAGAAATGATGAGGAGTTTATTTTCAAAGCACACATTTGTTCAAGCTAGTGACAATGAGTTACTAAATTTAAAACAAGGATCCAAGGATGTGATTACTTACCTTACAGAATTCAACAGACTTGTCGTAGAAACCCAGTGGCCAGAGGAAAAAAGAACCTCCCTTTTTTATCGTGGATTGAATGACGACTTAAAAGATCTTCTCTCCCAAATAGTTGATCCTCCCGAAGAATGTCATGCATTCATTGATTTGGTGGTTAGACTTAACCATCGATTAAGTGAAAGAAAAAGTGAGAAATCTCGGACCACCCTGTCTCGTTTTGTGCTGATTCGAGGTGATAAAAAAGAAACCAGAGACAACAAAGACACCAGTGAACCTATGCAGATAGGAGGGTTGAGGGCCCCTTTGACCATGGAAGAAAAAGACAGACGTCGAAAGAACAATCTATGCTTGTATTGTGGCAGGAGTGGACATTATGCTAAAGATTGTTCAGTGAAACCTCGATCCTTCTCTAAGACCATAGCTGGGAACCAAAATGTTACTCCTCCATCAGAAAACTAAACAACTTGAAGAAGAATGAGACCAATTCTTCAAGTTGTTGGGTTCATGAGGTCTCTCAACATGCAGCGCAGATAGTGGCTCCTGTTGCAAAACATTTTACTCTGTCTGTTACGTTGATTATATCAAATCAGCGGAGAAAATCGATCTCCATCCTTTTAGACTCAGGAGCTAGTGGCAATTTTCTTGATATTCGTGTAGCACACACATTAGGTATTCCTTTTCTGCCCAAATCTCGGCCTGAACCAGTGAGAGCTGTGGATGGGAGTGAATTATCTTCTGGTCTCATAACTTATCATACTCCTGATTTAACATTAGTATGCAGTAATGGTCATTCAGAGACCCTTCGTTTCGATTTGATAGACACACCCACTTTTGGAGCTATTTTAGGAGTTCCATGGTTACAAACTCATAATCCTCACATAGATTGGGCCACTCGAACAGTTACCCTGAAATCCTCCTACTGTTTGTTACATTGTTACAAGGAAGCCAGTTGGAAAGAACATCCTTTGTGTTGTGCCCTTGATACAGTTGAAGAAACTTGTCAACTTCCTTCTATCTATGAAGACTACAAAGGAGTCTTTGATGAAGTCAGCGCTTCAGTTCTTCCTCCACATAGGAGCTATGATTGCCGAATTGACCTGATCCCAGGAGCTGAATTACCAACTAGCAGAATTTATGAGCTAAATGAATCTGAAACGGAATATTTACAGAAATACATAACCGAGATGTTGGAGAAAGGGTTTATTCGTCATTCCACCTCTCCTGTATCATCACCCATTTTCTTCATTCCTAAGAAAGAAGGGGGCCTGCGTGCCTGTTTGGACTACCGCGCATTGAATAAAGTGACTATAAAGAACAAATATCCCTTACCACTTTTTTCGGTCTTGTTAGATCAAATACGCGGAGCCAAAATTTTTACCAAACTAGACCTCAGAGGGGCTTTTCATTTGATAAGAATCAGAGAAGGAGACGAATGGAAGACTGCTTTTCGAACCAAATTCGGACTCTTCGAATATTGTGTCATGCCATTTGGTCTCTGTAATGCCCCTGCGGCTTTTCATTTTTTTATTAATGAAATCTTACGAGAATACTTGGATCTATTTGTAATTGTTTACATAGATGACATCTTGATTTTTTCTCAGAATGAGGAGGAGCATGTGGAACATGTGAAAAAGATCCTGCAACGACTCAAAGACAATCATTTGTTTGCCAAATTGGATAAGAGTATGTTTCATACTACTAAAGTAGAATTCCTGGGCTTTGTAATCTCTCCTGCTGGAATTCACATGGACCCCAAGAAAATAGAAGCCTTGATTAACTGGCCCAGCCCTACCTCAGTTAAGGAAGTGCAATCCTTTATAGGATTTGCTAACCTCTACAGAAGGTTTATAGACCATTTTTCTGACCTTATTTCACCTATCACTCAGTTGCTTCGAAAAGGCATTGCATTTAAGTGGTCTCATGACGCCGAGCAAGCCTTTGTTCATTTGAAGAACAAATTTACGACGTCTCCTATTCTTAGACATGCAGACAATACTCAACCATATTATGTAGAAGCGGATGGCTCTCAATTTGCTGTAGGAGGAGTTTTGTCGCAACTGGCAGTTTGCATCCGGTGGCTTATTTTTTCAAGACTCTCCTTCCGGCTGAACAGAATTACACCATCGGAGAACGGGAGTTATTGGCTATAAAAAGGGCTTTCCAAGAATGAAGACATTATTTACTAGGATCCCCTCACACAGTCACAATTTACACAGATCATAAAAATTTACAATTCTTTAAGTTCGCTAGAGCTTTAACTCCCCGACAAATGAGATGGGTTCTATTCTTTAGCGAGTATGATTTTATTATTACCTATAGACCAAGCACTCAACAAGGGAAAGGGCATTATCTAGAATTGGGCAAGAAAAGTAAATTCAAAACAACACCTTTCCTCACATTGTACCATGTTCCAAGATAATAGGAGTAGAGGACCATTCGGAAAATCTATCTCAATCATTTTGTAACCAGTTATTACAGGCGTATTCTGCTATCCCTACATCTAGTTGGTTAAAACAACCTACAAACAAAATCATCGATGGACTATACTATCATGAAGGAAAACTGTACATCCCTACTGTCAATTTACAGCAGCAAGTTATTAAATGGTGTCACAACATTCCTCTAGCTGGGCATCCAGGTGGAGAGAAAACAGTCCCGACGTGTCAACGTTGGTTTTGGTGGGCAGGACTGACTAGAGACATACTGACCTATGTTAAATCCTGTCCCGTTTGTGCCAGACAGAAAACCTCTCATGCAGCCCCTGCAGGACTATTACAACCTACAGCAGTTTCCGAAGTACCATGGCATTCCATTAGTATGGATTTCATCACTGATCTACCCCTGGTACGAGGTTATAATACTATCCTTGTAGTGGTAGATATGTTCACGAAGATGGCTCACTTTATTCCTTTGAAAAAATTACCTTCTTCCAAGGAGTTAGTACAGGTATTCCTTGAACAGATAGTTAGGTTACATGGTCTCCCTTCTGTGATCATAACAGATAGAGGTGCCCAAATTGTATCCCGATTTTGGCAGGGAATTTGCCCTACACTTGGAATAGATCATAGACTCTCCACCGCTTACCACCCACAAACGGACGGACAAACTGAAAGAACCAATCAAACCCTTGAACAATATTTGAGATGTCTGCTAGCCACCATCACCTCTGATTGGGTTCAGGCCCTTCCATTGGCTGAGTTTGCCTATCATAATACTACTCATTCTTCTACTGGTTTTCACCCTTTTTCCTTCTGTAGGCTCATCACCCTCGATTCTTACCTGTTTCATTACCCATTCCATTAGTGGAAATCCCTGCAGTAAATACCCACCACACCAACCTTTTAGCCAATTGGAAAAAGGCATAACATGAGTTATTCCTAGCAAAAAAGGCAATGAAACTACAAGCAGACAAACATTGAAACCCAGCTCCAGAGTATAAAATAGGAGATCAAGTTTGGTTGTCTACCAAGAATTTAAGACTAGAAGGTCCTAGGAAATTACAACCTCGATATATAGGTCCTTACACAATTATTAAGGTTGTTACCCCTGTCACTATGAAATTAAAACTACCTGATGAACTTCGTATACATCCAGTGTTCCACACATCTTAGCTCAAGAGCTATATCCCCTCTTCTGAACCCGAAGCACCCCCCCCCCCCTGTTTTAGTAGACGGAGAAATGGAATACGAAGTAAAAAATATCCTTGATTCACGCAGTTACAAAGGCAAATTACAATATTTGATAGATTGGGTAGGTTATTCACCTGAAGATAGGTCATGGGAACCAGCTGAACATGTGCATGCTCCCTCTCTTATACGTCGGTTCCATGCCCTTCATCCCACTAAACCTCGTCCTGTAACTAGACCTTTGGGCGGGGGAACTGTCAGGGCTCAGGCTTCCTGTGTGATTAAATGGCCCACTGTTATTTAGAACTAGTGTGCATCTTCTGCAGAGATGTGATCACTTTGTTGAGATTCCCTTGCAACTTAGTGTAAATCAAAGAGGAGTTTTCACACGCTACCTTAACTATTAAATACCGAGCAGCAGAGGGAGCTAATGCTTGGCTTTCGGTTTTGGACTTCCGACCACGCCCCTTTTTCTGGAGCCTTCTGAAGCCATAACTATAAATACCGAGCAGCAGAGGGAGCTAATGCTTGGCTTTCGGTTTTGGACTTCCGACCACGCCCCTTTTTCTGGAGCCTTCTGAAGAACTCTCCTGTCTTCACTTCACTGGATTCAACTTGTCATTGCGGTATTTTGCTCCCTTTTTTAACAATTATCCTGATTCTGCCTATCAATGTCTTTTGTGGCAAACATTTTGAACTTGGGTAGCCTTTTTACGCCTAGAAGGTTTTTTGCACAAGTTACTTCTTGTTGACACGCGACCGCATCTAATTCACCAGCCTTCGCGGTTGCGTTCGCATGTTTTTTGTGACCTCTTTTATCGGTCAAAAAGATTAGCGGCCGCGTTTGAATTCAATTCGGGGCCGCGTGTTTATTTCTTTTGGCCGGAATTCTTTAGACTGTGAGTTATTTTTGGTATAATTCTCACAGGTTTGTTATATGGACAATTGCAACCATTTCTTTCTTTTGATAATGCGCACATGACCAAAAGACACTGTCTGCCTCCTTATCCATTTCCTCACTTCTTTGATAATGTGCGCATGAATAAAGACATTGTCTACTGTTTAAGTTTCCTTATCCAAAAAGAAGTCTTTCCTGTACCACAAAGTATGGTGAGGAATCCAGAACACTTGGACTGTGATTAAAAACCTGTAAATCTTGGAATACTCTGATATCCTTTCCTGCTCCAACTGACTATTAGCCTTGGTGATCCTTGTTGGCTATTGAATGCATTTCCAGTCAGTTTCTTGACGCTCGGAAGACTCTATGTGGTAAGTGGAATCTCTCTGCAGAAAGGGCATGTTAATATGAAAGTTGATACTGTCTAAAAATTTAAAAAACCTTTTATCAACAGTTTTCTTAGGTCCACCTCTCTTGAGTCTCCAGGGGGAATTAGCAGAGACTGCTTGATTTAGACTAATTCCCCACATCTCTTAGGGTTAACCTCTTGTATGAGGATTGTGCTTACCATATTGGAGGTTGTCCCTGAGAGTGTGGAGAAATTCTCTTTGTTCCTGTGGATTGGGTACATTATCAGGTTAGTGATTCCTTCCTTAAATTACAGAAAGCCCAACAGTAGCACTGAAACTTTTGAAAAACTCATACCAAGACACAGATCTCGGTTGAATCCATCACCATTCCTTAGATCACTTTGCCAACTCAGTTCAGACCCAAATATATGCAAATCTGTCTTGACCCTGTGCCTCATGAGCACAGTCCAGTCAGACTGCCAAGCCAGATCTTCCCTTAACCAGAAACAAGCATCCTGGGACCAGTTTCGGGCTATCAGTCCTCATCAGCCAGGCTAGCTTGAATCCAGTGGCAAAGTAAGCAAGGGACCCACGTCTGGGCATGCCCTGCCAACTTAGGGCAATCAAAGCAAACACAAGGAGATGATGGAGTTAGCGCTGAAACTTTTGCGGCACTCACCCCAGTCACATTTCTTGGTTGAATCCATCATCGTTTTTTAGCTCACTTCGCTACCTCAGTTCAGACACAAGCTATATGCAAATTAGTTCTGACCATGTGCCTCATGGGAACATTGCAGCCCAAACTGCCAAGCCAGGTTTTCCCTGAACCAGAAACAAGCATTCTGGGATTGGTTTCGGGCTATCAGCCCTCATCAGCCAGGCTAGCTTGATTCCAGTAGAAAGGTGAGCAAGGGACCCACGTCTGGGCATACCCTGCCAACTTAGGGTGAACAATGCAAACACAAGGACATGATGGATGTAGCTGTCAGGGCTCAGGCTTCCTGTGTGATTAAATGGCCCACTGTTAGAGATGTGTTCACTTTGTTGAGATTCCCTTGCACTTAGTGTAAATGAAAGAGGAGTTTTCACACACTCCCTTAACTATTAAATACCGAGCAGCAGAGGGAGCTAATGCTTGACTTTCGGTTTTGGACTTCCGACCATGCCCCTTTTTCTGGAGCCTTCTGAAGCCTTAACTCTAAATACCGAGCAGCAGAGGGAGCTAATGCTTGGCTTTCAGTTTTGGACTTCCTACTACGCCCCTTTTTCTGGAGCCTTCTGAAGAACTCTCCTGTCTTCACTTCACTGGATTCAACTTGTCATTGCGGTATTTTGCTCCCTTTTTTAACAATTATCCTGATTCTGCCTATCAATGTCTTTTGTGGCCACATTTTCAACTTGGGTACCCTGATTACGCCTAGAAGGTTTTTTGCACAAGTTACTTCTTGTTGACACGCGACAGCATCTAATTCACCAGCCTTCGCGGTTGCGTTCGCATTTTTTTGTGACCTCATTTATCGGTCAAAAAGATTAGCGGCCGCGTTTGAATTCAATTCGGGGCCGCGTGTTTATTTCTTTTGGCTGGAATTCATTAGACTATGAGTTATTTTTGGTATAATTCTCACAGGTTCGTTATATGGACAATTGCAACCATTTCTTTCTTTTGATAATGCGCACATGACCAAAAGACACTGTCTGCCTCCTTATCCATTTCCTCCCTTCTTTGATAATGTGCGCATGAATAAAGACATTGTCTACTGTTTAAGTTTCCTTATCCAAAAAGAAGTCTTTCCTGTACCACAAAGTATGGTGAGGAACCCAGAACACTTGGACTGTGATTAGAAACCTGTAAATCTTGGAATACTCTGATATCCTTTCCTGCTCCAACTGACTGTTAGCCTTGGTGATCCTTGTTGGCTATTGAATGCATTTCCAGTCAGTTTCTTGACGCTCGGAAGACTCTATGTGGTAAGTGGAATCTCTCTGCAGAAAGGGCATGTTAATATGAAAGTTGATACTGTCTAAAAATTTTAAATAACTTTTATCAACAGTTTTCTTAGGTCCACCTCTCTTGAGTCTCCAGGGGGAATTAGCAGAGACTGCTTGATTTAGACTAATTCCCCACATCTCTTATGGTTAGCCTCTTGTATGAGGATTGTGCTTACCATATTGGAGGTTGTCCCTGAGAGTGTGGAGAAATTCTCTTCGTTCCTGTGGATTGGGTACATTATCAGGTTAGTGATTCCTTCCTTAAATTACAGAAAGCCCAACAGTAGCGCTGAAACTTTTGAAAAACTCATACCAAGACACAGATCTCGGTTGAATCCATCACCATTCCTTAGATCACTTTGCCAACTCAGTTCAGACCCAAATATATGCAAATCTGTCTCGACCCTGTGCCTCATGAGCACAGTCCAGTCTGACTGCCAAGCCAGATCTTCCCTTAACCAGAAACAAGCATCCTGGGACCGGTTTCGGGCTATCAGCCCTCATCAGCCAGGCTAGCTTGAATCCAGTGGCTAAGTGAGCAAGGGACCTACGTCCGGGCATACCCTGCCAACTTAGGGCAAACAACGCAAACACAAGGAGATGTTGGATGGAGCGCTGAAACGTTTGAGACACTCACCCCCAGTCACAGATCTGGGTTGAATCGATCATTGTTCTTTAGCTCACTTTGCCACCTCAGTTCAGACCCAGGTATATGCAAATCAGTCTTGACCCTGTGCCTCATGGGAACTGTCCAGCCCAAACTAACAAGCCGGATCTTCCCTGAACCGGAAATAAGCATCCTGGGACAGGTTTCGGGCTATCAGCAGTCATCAGCCAGGCTAGCTTAAATCCGGTGGCAAAGTGAGCACGGGACACTCGTCTGGGCATACCCTGCCAAAATAGGGCAAACAAAGCAAACACAATGATATGATGGATGGAGCGCTGAAACTTTTGAGAAACTCATACCAAGACACAGATCTCGGTTGAATCCATCACCAATCTTTAGCTCCCTTTGCCAATTCAGTTCAGACAAAAATATATGCAAATCTGTCTTGACCCTGTGCCTCATGAGAACAGTCCAGTCTGAACTGCCAAGCCAGATCTTCCCTGAACCGGAAACAAGCATCCTGGGACCGGTTTCGGGCTATCGCCGTCATCAGCCAGGCTAGCTTGAATCCAGTGGCAAAGTGAACAAGTGACCGAAGTCTGGGCATACCCTGCCAACTTAGGGCGAATAAAGCAAACACAAGTAGACGATGAACCGACTGCTGAAACCTTTGAGACACTCACCCTCAGTTACAGATCTCGGTTGAATCCATCAATGCTCTTTAGCTCACTACGCCACCTCAGTTCAGACCTCACTATATACAAATCAGTCTGGATCCTGTGCCTCATGGAACAGTCCAGCTTGAACTGCCAATCCAAGTCTTCCCTGAACCGGAAACAAGCATCCTGGGACCAGTTTCCGGTTATCAGCCCTCATCAGCCAGGCTAGCTTGAATCCCGTGGAAAAGTAAGCAAGGGAGCCACGTCTGGGCATACCTTGCCAACTTAGGGCGAACAAAGCAAACACAAGGAGATGATGGAGGGAGCGCTGAGACTTTTGAGGCACTCACCCTCAGTCACATTTCTTGGTTGAAACCATCATCGTTATTTAGCTCACTTCGCTACCTCAGTTCAGACACAAGCTATATGCAAATCAGTTCTGACCATGTGCCTCATGGGAACAGTGCAGCCCGAACTGCCAAGCCAGGTTTTCCCTGAACCAGAAACAAGCATTCTGGGACCGTTTTCGGGCTATCAGCCCTCATCAGCCAGGCTAGCTTGAATCCGGTGGCAAAGTGAACAAGTGACCCAAGTTTGGGCATACCCTGCCAACTTAGGGCGAACAAAGCAAACACAAGTAGATGATGAACCGACCACTGAAACCTTTGAGACACTCACCCTCAGTCACAGATCTTGGTTAAATCCATCATCGTTCTTTATCTCACTTCGCCACCTCAGTTCAGACCCAGCTATATGCAAATCAGTCTTGACCCTGTGCCTAATGGGAACAGTCCAGCCTGAACTGCCAAGTCAGGTCTTCCCTGAACCGAAAACAAGCATCCTGGTAACGGTTTTGGGCTATCAGCCCTCATCAGCCAGGCTAATTTAAATCCAATGGCAAAGTGAGCAAGGGCCCCACGTCTGAGCTTACGCTGCCAACATAGGGCAAATAAAGCAAACACAAGGAGATGTTGGACAGAGCGCTGAAACTTTTCAGACACTCACCCCAAGTAAAAGATCTGAGTTGAATCCATCATCATTCTTTAGCTCACTTCACCACTTCAGTTCAGACCAAGCTATCTGCAAATTAGTCTTGACCCTGTGCCTAATGGGAACAGTCCAGCCTGAACTGCCAAGTCAGGTCTTCCCTGAACCGAAAACAAGCATCCTGGGACCGGTTTTGGGCTATCAGCCCTCATCAGCCAGGCTAACTTAAATCCAGTGGCAAAGTAAGCAAGAGACCCACGTCTGGGCATACCCTGTCAACTTAGGGCAAACAAAGCAAACACAAGGAGATGATGGAGGGAGCGCTGAAACTTTTGAGACACTCACCCCCAGTGACACTTCTGGGTTGAATCCATCATCGTTTTTCAGCTCACTTCGCTACCTCAGTTCAGACCCAAGCTATATGCAAATCAGTTCTGACCATGGGCCTCATGGGAACAGTCCAGCCTGAACTGCCAAGCCTGGTCCTCCATGAACCGGAAACAAGTATCCTGGGACCGGATTCGGGCTATCAGCCCTCATCAGCCAGGCTAGCTTGAATCCAGTGACAAAGTAAGCAAGGGAACCACGTCTGGGCATATCCTGCCAACTTAGGGCGAAAAAAGCAAACACAAGGAGATGATGGATGGAGCGCTGAAACATTTGAGACACTCACCCCCAGTCACAGTTCTGGGTTGAATCCATCATCGTTCTTTAGCTCACTTTGTCACCTCAGTTGAGACCCAGCTATATGCAAATCAGTTCTCAGCATGTGCCTCATGGGAACCGTCCAGCCTGCACTGCCAAGCCAGGTCTTCCCTGAACTGGAAACAAGCATCCTGGGACAGGTTTTGAGCTATCACCCCTCATCAGCAAGGCTAGCTTAAATCCAGTGGCAAAGTGAGCAAGGGCCCCACGTCTGACCTTACCCTGACAACGTAGGGCAAACAAAGCAAACACAAGGAGATGATGGACAGAGCGCTCAAACTTTTCAGACACTCACCCCAGTCACAGCTCTGGGTTGAATCCATCATCGCTCTTTAGCTCACTTCACCTCCTCAGTTCAGACCTAGCTATATACAAATAAGTGTAGACCCTCTTCCTCATGGAACAGTCCAGCCTGAACTGAAAAAGCCAGGTCTTCCCTGAACCGGAAACAATCATCCTGGGACCGGTTTCGGGCTATCAGCACTCATCACCCAGGCTAGCTTGAATCCAGGGGAAAAGTGAGCAAGGGACCTACGTCTGGGCATACCCTGCCAACTTAGGGCGAACAATGCAAACACAAGGAGATGATGGATGGAGCGCTGAAACTTTTAAGACACTCATCCCCAGTCACAGATATGGGTTGAATCCCTCATAATTCTTTAGCTCACATCGCCACCTCAGTTCAGACCCAGCTATATGCAAATCAGTCTTGACCCTGTGCCTCATGGGAACTGTCCAGCCCAAACTAACCAGCCGGATCCTCCCTGAACCACAAATAAGCATCCTGGAACAGGTTTTGGGCTATCAGCCCTCATCAGCCAGGCTACCGCAAATCCAGTGGCAAAGTGAGCACGGGACACTCGTCTGGGCGTACCCTGACAATATAGGGTGAACAAAGCAAACACAATGATATGATGGACGTAGCGCTGAAACTTTTGAGAAACTCATACCAAGACACAGATCTCGATTGAATCCATCACCATTCTTTAGCTCACTTTGCCAACTCAGTTCAGACAAAAATATATGCAAATCTGTCTTGACCCTGTGCCTCATGAGCACAGAAAAGTCTGAACTGCACCGCCAGATCTTCCCTGAACCGGAAACAAGCATCCTGGGACCGGTTTCGGGCTATCAGCCCTCATCAGCCAGGCTAGCTTGAATCAAGTGGCAAAGTGAACAAGTGACCCAAGTCTGAGCATACCCTGCTAACTTAGGGCGAACAAAGCAAACACAAGTAGATGATGAACCGACCGCTGAATCCTTTGAGACACTCACCCTCAGTCACAGATATTGGTTGAATCCATCATCCCTCTTTAACTCACTTCGCCACCTCAGTTCAGACCCAGCTATATGCAAATCAATCTTGACCCTATGCCTCATTAGAACAGTCCAGCCAAAAGAGCCAGGTCAGTACTTCCCTGAACCGGAAACAAGCATCCTGGGACCGGTTTTGGGCTATCAGCCCTCATCAGCCAGGCTAATTTAAATCCAATGACAAAGTGAGCAAGGGCCCCACGTCTGAGCTTACGCTGCCAACATAGGGCAAATAAAGCAAACACACGGAGATGTTGGACAGAGCGCTGAAACTTTTCAGACACACACCCCAAGTCAAAGATCTGGGTTGAATCCATCATAATTCTTTCGCTCACTTCACCACTTGAGGTCAGACACAGCTCTATGCAAATCAGTCTTAATCCTGTGCCTAATGGGAACAGTCCAGCCTGAACTGCCAAGTCAGGTCTTCCCTGATCTGGAAACAAGCATCCTGGGACTGGATGCGGGCTATCAGCCCTAATCAGCCAAGCTAGCTTGAATCCAGTGGCAAAGTGAACAAGTGACCCAAGTCTGGGCATATCCTGCCAACTTAGGGCGAATAAAGCAAACATAAGTAGATGATGAACCGACTGCTGAAAACTTTGAGACACTCACCCTCAGTCACAGATCACGGTTGAATCCATCATTGTTTTTTAGCTCACTTCGCTACCTCAGTTCAGACACAAGCTATATGCAAATGAGTTATGACCATGTGCCTCATGGGAAAAGTGCAGCCCGAACTGCCAAGCCAGATTTTCCATGAACCATAAACAAGCATTCTGGGACCGTTTCGGGCTATCAGCCCTCATCAGCCAGGCTACCTTTATTCCACTAGCAAAGTGAGCAAGGGACCCACGTCTGGGCATACCCTGCCAACTTAGGGTGAACAAAGCAAACACAAGGAGATGATAGATGGAGCGCGGAAACTTCTGAGAAACTCATACCAAGACACAGATCTCGGTTGAATCCATCACCATTCTCTAGCTCACTTTGCCAACTCAGTTCAGACCCAAATATGTACAAATCTGCCTTGACCCTGTGCCTCATGAGCACAGTCCAGTCTGAACTGCCAAGCCAGATCTTCCCTTAACCGGAAACAAGCATCCTGCGACCGGTTTTGGGCTACCAGCCCTCATCAGCCAGGCTAGCTTGAATCCAATGGCAAAGTGAACAAGTGACGCGAGTCTGGGCATACCCTGCAAACTTAGGGCGAACAAAGCAAACACAAGTAGATGATGAACCAACCGCTGAAACCGTTGAGACACTCACCCTCAGTCACAGATCTTGGTTGAATCCATCATTGTTCTTTAACTCACTTCGCCACCTCAGTTCAGACCCAGCTATCTGCAAAACAATCTTGACCCTGTGCCTCATTAGAACAGTCCAGCCAAAAGAGCCAAGTCAGTTCTTCCTTGAACCGGAAACAAGCATCCTGGGACCGGTTTTGGGCTATCAGCCCTCATCAGCCAGGCTAGCTTAAATCCAGTGGCAAAGTGAGCAAGGGCCCCACGTCTGACCTTACCCTGACAATGTAGGGCGAACAAAGCAAAAACAAGGAGATGATGGATGGAGCGCTGAAACGTTTGAGACACTCACCCCCAGTCACAGTTCTGGGATGAATCCATCATCGTTCTTTAGCTCACTTTGCCACCTCAGTTCAGACCCACCTATATGCAAATCAGTTCTCAGCATGTGCCTCATGGGAACAGTCCAGCCTGAACTGCCAAGTCAGGTATTCCCTGAACCGGAAACAAGCATCCTGGGACCGGTTTTGGACTACTAGCCCTCATCAGCCAGGCTAACTTAAATCCAGTGGAAAGTCAGCAAGGGACCCACGTCTGGGCATACCCTGCCAACTTAGGGCAAACAAACCAAACACAAGGAGATGATGGAGGGAGCACTGGAACTTTTGAGACACTCACCCCCAGTGACAGTTCTGGGTTGAATACATCATCATTTTTTAGCTCACTTCGCTACCTCAGTTCAGACACAAGCTATATGCAAATCAGTTCTGACCATGGGCCTCATGGGAACAGTCCAGCCTGAACTGCCAAGCCTGATCCTCCCTGAACTGGAAACAAGCATTCTGGGACCGGTTTCGGGCTATCAGCCCTCATCAGCCAGGCTAGCTTGAATCCAGTGACAAAGTAAGCAAGGGAACCACGTCTGCGCACACCCTGCGAGCATAGGGCGAACAAAGCAAACACAAGGAGATGATGGATGAAGCGCTGAAACGTTTGAGACACTCACCCCCAGTCACAGTTCTCGGTTGAATTCATCATCGTTCTTTTGCTCACTTTGCCACCTCAGTTCAGACCCAGCTATATGCAAATCAGTTCTCAGCATGTGCCTCATGGGAACAGCCCAGCCAGTACTGCCAAGCCAGGTCTTCCCTGAACCGGAAACAAGCATCCTGGGATCGGTTTTGGGCTATCAGCTCTCATCCGCCAGGCTAGCTTCAATCCAGTGGCAAAGTGAGGAAGGGACCTATGCCTGGGCATAACCTGCCAACTTAGGGCGAACAACGCAAACACAAGGAGATGATGGATGGAGCGCTGAAACGTTTGAGACACTCACCCCCAGTCACAGATCTGGGTTGAATCCATCATTATTCTTTAGCTCACTTCGCCACCTCAGTTCAGACCCAGCTATATGCAAATCAGTCTTGACCCTGTGCCTCATGGGAACTGTCCAGCCCAAACTAACAAGCCGGATCTTCCCTGAACCAGAAATAAGCATCCTGGGACAGGTTTAGGGCTATCAGCCCTCATCAGCCAGGCTAGCTTTAATCCAATGGCAAAGTGAGCACAGGACCCTCGTCTGGGCGTACCCTGCCAAAATAGGGTGAACAAAGCAAACACAATGATATGATGGACGGAGCGCTGAAACTTTTGAGAAACTCATACCAAGACACAGATCTTGGTTGAATCCATCACTATTCTTTAGCTCACTTTGCCAACTCAGTTCAGACAAAAATATATGCAAATCTGTCTTGACCCTGTGCCTCATGAGAACAGTTCAGTCTGAACTGCCAAGCCAGATCTTCCCTGAACTGGAAACAAGCATCCTGGAACCGGATTCGGGCTATCAGCCCTAATCAGCCAAGCTAGCTTGAATACAGTGGCAAAGTGAGCAAGGGCCCCACGCCTGACCTTACCCTGACAATGTAGGGCGAACAAAGCAAAAACAAGGAGATGATGGATGGAGCGCTGAAACGTTTGAGACACTCACCCCCAGTCACAGTTCTGGGATGAATCCATCATCGTTCTTTAGCTCACTTTGCCACCTCAGTTCAGACCCACCTCTATGCAAATCAGTTCTCAGCATGTGCCTCATGGGAACAGTCCAGCCTGAACTGCCAAGTCAGGTCTTCCCTGAACCGGAAACAAGCATCCTGGGACCGGTTTTCGACTACTAGCCCTCATCAGCCAGGCTAACTTAAATCCAGTGGCAAAGTCAGCAAGGGACCCACGTCTGGGCATACCCTGCCAACTTAGGGCAAACAAACCAAACACAAGGAGATGATGGAGGGAGCACTGGAACTTTTGAGACACTCACCCCCAGTGACAGTTCTGGGTTGAATACATCATCATTTTTTAGCTCACTTCGCTACCTCAGTTCAGACACAAGCTATATGCAAATCAGTTCTAACCATGGGCCTCATGGGAACAGTCCAGCCTGAACTGCCAAGCCTGATCCTCCCTGAACTGGAAACAAGCATTCTGGGACCGGTTTCGGGCTATCAGCCCTCATCAGCCAGGCTAGCTTGAATCCAGTGACAAAGTAAGCAAGGGAACCACGTCTTCGCACACCCTGCGAACATAGGGCGAACAAAGCAAACACAAGGAGATGATGGATGAAGCGCTGAAATGTTTGAGACACTCACCCCCAGTCACAGTTCTCGGTTGAATCCATCATCGTTCTTTAGCTCACTTTGCCACCTCAGTTCAGACCCAGCTATATGCAAATCAGTTCTCAGCATGTGCCTCATGGGAACAGCCCAGCCCGTACTGCCAAGCCAGGTCTTCCCTGAACCAGAAACAAGCATCCTGGGATCGGTTTTGGGCTATCAGCTCTCATCCGCCAGGCTAGCTTCAATCCAGTGGCAAAGTGAGGAAGGGACCTATGCCTGAACATAACCTGCCAACTTAGGGCGAACAACGCAAACACAAGGAGATGATGGATGGAGCGCTGAAACATTTGAGACACTCACCCCCAGTCACAGATCTGGGTTGAATCCATCATTATTCTTTAGCTCACTTCGCCACCTCAGTTCAGACCCAGCTATATGCAAATCAGTCTTGACCCTGTGCCTCATGGGAACTGTCCAGCCCAAACTAACAAGCCGGATCTTCCCTGAACCAGAAATAAGCATCCTGGGACAGGTTTAGGGCTATCAGCCCTCATCAGCCAGGCTAGCTTTAATCCAATGGCAAAGTGAGCACAGGACCCTCGTCTGGGCGTACCCTGCCAAAATAGGGCGAACAAAGCAAACACAATGATATGATGGACGGAGCGCTGAAACTTTTGAGAAACTCATACCAAGACACAGATCTTGGTTGAATCCATCACTATTCTTTAGCTCACTTTGCCAACTCAGTTCAGACAAAAATATATGCAAATCTGTCTTGACCCTGTGCCTCATGAGAACAGTTCAGTCTGAACTGCCAAGCCAGATCTTCCCTGAACTGGAAACAAGCATCCTGGAACCGGATTCGGGCTATCAGCCCTAATCAGCCAAGCTAGCTTGAATCCAGTGGCAAAGTGAACAAGTGACCCAAGTCTGGGCATATCCTGCCAACTTAGGGCGAATAAAGCAAACACAAGTAGATGATGAACCGACTGCTGAAAACTTTGAGACACTCACCCTCAGTCACAGATCAGGGTTGAATCCATCATTATTTTTTAGCTCACTTCGCTACCTCAGTTCAGACACAAGCTATATGCAAATGAGTTATGACCATGTGCCTCATGGGAAAAGTGCAGCCCGAACTGCCAAGCCAGATTTTCCATGAACCATAAACAAGCATTTTGGGACCCATTTCGGGCTATCAGCCCTCATCAGCCAGGCTACCTTGATTCCACTAGCAAAGTGAGCAAGGAACCCACGTCTGGGCATACCCTGCCAACTTAGGGTGAACAAAGCAAACATAAGGAGATGATAGATGGAGCGCTGAAACTTTTCAGAAACTCATACCAAGACACAGATCTTGGTTGAATCCATCACCATTCTCTAGCTCACTTTGCCAACTCAGTTCAGACCCAAATATGTACAAATCTGCCTTGACCCTGTGCCTCATGAGCACAGTCAAGTCTGAACTGCCAAGCCAGATCTTCCCTTAACCGGAAACAAGCATCCTGGGACCGGTTTCGGGCTACCAGCCCTCATCAGCCAGGCTAGCTTGAATCCAATGGCAAAGTAAACAAGTGACGCAAGTGTGGGCATACCCTGCAAACTTAGGGCGAACAAAGCAAACACAAGGAGATGATGGATGGAGCGCTGAAACGTTTGAGACACTCACCCCCAGTCACAGTTCTCGGTTGAATCCATCATCGTTCTTTAGCTCAATTTGCCACCTCAGTTAAAACCCAGCTATATGCAAATCAGTTCTCAGCATGTGCCTCATGGGAACAGCCCAGCCCGTACTGCCAAGCCAGGTCTTCCCTGAACCGGAAACAAGCATCCTGGGATCGTTTTTGGGCTATCAGCCCTCATCCGCCAGGTTAGCTTCAATCCAGTGGCAAAGTGAGCAAGGGACCTATGCCTGGGCATACCCTGCCACCTTAGGGCGAACAACGCAAACACAAGGAGATGTTGGATGGAGCGCTGAAACGTTTGAGACACTCACCCCCAGTCACAGATCTGGGTTGAATCCATCATTATTCTTTAGCTCACTTCGCCACCTCAGTTCAGACCCAGCTATATGCAAATCAGTCTTGACCCTGTGCCTCATGGAAACTGTCCAGCCCAAACTAACAAGCCGGATCTTCCCTGAACCAGAAATAAGCATCCTGGGACAGGTTTTGGGCTATCAGCCCTCATCAGCCAGGCTAGCTTTAATCCAGTGGCAAAGTGAGCACAGGACCCTCGTCTGGGCGTACCCTGCCAAAATAGGGCGAACAAAGCAAACACAATGATATGATGGACGAAGCGCTGAAACTTTTGAGAAACTCATTCAAAGACACAGATCTTGGTTGAATCCATCACTATTCTTTAGCTCACTTTGCCAACTCAGTTCAGACAAAAATATATACAAATCTGTCTTGACCCTGTGCCTCATGAGAACAGTACAGTCTGAACTGGAAAGTCAGATCTTCCCTGAACTGGAAACAAGCATCCTGGGACCGGATTCGGGCTATCAGCCCTAATCAGCCAAGCTAGCTTGAATCCAGTGGCAAAGTGAACAAGTGACCCAAGTCTGGGCATATCCTGCCAACTTAGGGCGAATAAAGCAAACACAAGTAGATGATGAACCGACTGCTGAAAACTTTGAGACACTCACCCTCAGTCACAGATCATGGTTGAATCCATCATTGTTTTCTAGCTCACTTCGCTACCTCAGTTCAGACACAAGCTATATGCAAATAAGTTATGACCATGTGCCTCATGGGAAAAGTGCAGCCCGAACTGCCAAGCCAGATTTTCAATGAACCATAAACAAGCATTTTGGGACCCATTTCGGGCTATCAGCCCTCATCAGCCAGGCTACCTTGATTCCACTAGCAAAGTGAGCAAGGAACCCACGTCTGGGCATACCCTGCCAACTTAGGGTGAACAAAGCAAACACAAGGAGATGATAGATGGAGTGCTGAAACTTTTGAGAAACTCATACCAAGACACAGATCTCGGTTGAATCCATCACCATTCTCTAGCACACTTTGCAAAGTCAGTTCAGACCCAAATATGTACAAATCTGCCTTGACCTTGTGCCTCATGAGCACAGTCCAGTCTGAACTGCCAAGCCAGATCTACCCTTAACCGGAAACAAGCATCCTGGGACTGGTTTCGGGCTACCAACCCTCATCAGCCAGGCTAGCTTGAATCCAATGGCAAAGTGAACAAGTGACGCAAGTCTGGGCATACCCTTCAAACTTAGGGCGAACAAAGCAAACATAAGGAGATGATGGATGGAGCGCTGAAACGTTTGAGACACTCACCCCCAATCACAGTTCTGGGTTGAATCCATCATCGTTCTTTAGCTCACTTTGCCACCTCAGTTTAGACCCACCTATATGCAAATCAGTTCTCAGCATGTGCCTCATGGGAACAGTCAAGCCTGAACTGCCAAGCCAGGTCTTCCCTGAACCGGAAACAAGCATCCTGGGACCGGTTTTGGGCTATCAGCCCTCATCAGCAAGGCTAGCTTAAATCCAGTGGCAAAGTGAGCAATGGCCCCACGTCTGACCTTACCCTGACAATGTAGGGCAAACAAAGCAAACACAAGGAGATGATGGACAGAGCGCTGAAACTTTTCAGACACTCACCCCCAGTCACAGATCTGGGTTGAATCCATCATCGCTCTTTAGCTCACTTCACATCCTCAGTTCAGACCTAGCTATATACAAATAAGTGTGGACCCTCTGCTTCATGGAACAGTCCAGCCTGAACTGAAAAAGCCAGGTCTTCCCTCAACTGGAAACTTAGCATTCTGGGACCGGTTTCGGGCTTTCAGCCATCATCAGCCACGCTAGCTTGAATCCAGTGGCAAAGTGAGCAAGGGATCTACGTCTGAGCATACCCTGCCAACTTTGGACACACAACGCAAATACAAGGAGATGATGGAAGGAGCGCTGAAACTTTTGAGACACTCACCCCCAGTCGCATATCTGTGTTGAATCCATCATTGTTCTTTAGCTCACTTTGCCACCTCAGTTCAGACCCAGCTATATGCAAATCAGTTCTGAACATGTGCCTCATGGGAACAGTCCAGCCTGAACTGCCAAGCCAGGTCTTCCCTGAACCGGAAACAAGCATCCTGGGACCGCTTTTGGGCTATCAACCCTCATCAGCCAGGCTAACTTAAATCCAATGGCAAAGTGAGCAAGGGACCCACGTTTGGCCATACCTGCCATCTTATGGCGAACAAAGCAAACACAAGGAGATGATGGAGGGAGCGCTGAAACTTTTTAGAAACTTACCCCCAGTCACAGATCTGGGTTGAATCCATCTTCGTTCTTTAGCTCACTTCGCCACCTCAGTTCAGACCCAGCTATATGCAAATCAATCTAGACCCTGTGCCTCGCGGGAACAATCCAGCCCGAAGAGCCAAGTCAGTTCTTCCCTGAACCGGAAACAAGCACCCTGGGACCGGTTTTGGGCTATCAGCCTTCATCAGCCAGGCTAACTTTAATCCAATGGCAAAGTGAGCAAGGGCCCCACGTCTGAGCTTACCCTGCCAACATAGGGCAAACAAAACTAAACACAAGGAGATGTTGGACAGAGCGCTGAAACTTTTAAGACACTCACCCCAAGTCAAAGATCTGGGTTGAACCCATCACCGTTCTTTAGCCGACTTCGCCACCTCAGTTCAGACCCAGCTATATCATAATAATTCTTGACCCTGTGCCTAATGGGAACAGTCCAGCCTGAACTGCCAAGTCAGGTCTTCCCTGAACCAGAAACAAGCATCCTGGGATCAGTTTTTGGGCTATCAGCCCTCATCATCCATGTTAACTTAAATCCAGTGGCAAAGTAAGCAAGAAACCGATGTCTGGGCCTACCCTGCCAACTTAGGGCGAACAAAGCAAACACAAGGATATGACGGATGGAACGCTGAAACTTTAGAGACACTCACCCCCAGTCACAGATCTGGGTTGAATCCATTTTCATTTTTTAGCTCACTTTGCTACCTCACTTCAGACACAAGCTATATGCAAATCAGTTCTGACCATGGGCCTCATGGGAACAGTGCAGCCCGAACTGCCAAGCCAGGTTTTCCCTGAAGCAGAAACAAGCACTCTGGGACCGGTTTCGGGCTATCAGCCCTCATCTGCCAGGTTAGCTTGATTCCAGTAGCAAAGTGAGCAAGGGACCCACGTCTGGGCATACCCTGCCAACTTAGGGTGAGCAAACCAAACACAAGATGATGGATGGAGCGCTGAAACTTTTTAGACACTCACCCCCAGTCACAGATCTGCGTTGAATCCATCATCGTTCTTTAGCTCACTTCGCCACCTTAGTTCAGACCCAGCAATATGCAAATCAGTCTTCACCCGGTGACTCATGGGACCAGTCCAACCCAAACTGCCAAACTAGGACTTCCCTGAACCGGAAACAAGCATCCTGGGACCCGTTTCAGGCTATCAGCCATCATCAGCCAGACCAGCTGTAATCCAATGGCAAAGTGAGCAAGAGACCCACGTTTGGGCATTCTTGCCACCTTAGGGCGAACAAAGCAAACACAAGGAGATGATGGACAGAGAGCTGAAACTTTTTAGACACTCACCCCCAGTCACAGATCTGGGTTGAATCCATTTTTGTTCTTTTGCTCTCTTCGCCACCTCAGTTCAGACCCAGCTATCTACAAATCAGTTTTGACCCTGTGCCTCATGGGAACTGTCCAGCCCAAACTAACAAGCCGGATCTTCCCTGAACCGCAAATAAGCATCCTGGGACAGGTTTCGGGCTATCAGCAGTCATCAGCCAGGCTACCTTAAATCCGGTGGCAAAGTGAGCACGGGACACTCGTCTGGACGTACCCTGATAAAATAGGGCGAACAAAGCAAACACAATGATATGATGGACGGAGCGCTGAAACTTTTGAGAAACTCATACCAAGACACAGAACTCGGTTGAATCCATCACCCTTCTTTAGCTCACTTTGCCAACTCAGTTCGAACAAAAATATATGCAAATCTGTCTTGACCCTGTGCCTCATGAGAACAGTCCAGTCTGAACTGCCAAGCCAGATCTCCCCTGAACCGGAAACAAGCATCCTGGGACCGGTTCCGGGCTATCGCCGTCATCAGCCAGGCTAGTTTGAATCCAGTGGCAAAGTGAACAAGAGACCCAAGTCTGGGCATACCCTGCCAACTTAGGGCGAACAAAGCAAACACAAGTAGATGATGAACCGACCGCTTAAACCTTTGAGACACTCACCCTCAGTCACAGGTCTTGGTTGAATCCATCATTGTTCTTTAACTTACTTCGCCACCTCAGTTCAGACCCAGCTATATGCAAATCAATCTTGACCCTGTGGCTCATTAGAACAGTCCAGCCAAAAGAGCCATGTCAGTTCTTCCCTGAACCGGAAACAAGCATCCTGGGACCAGTTTTGGGCTATCAGCACTCATCAGCCAGGCTAATTTAAATCCAATGACAAAGTGTGCAAGGGCCTCACATCTGAGCTTACGCTGCCAACATAGGGCAAATAAAGCAAACACAAGTAGATGATGAACCGACCGCTGAAACCTTTGTGACACTCACCCTAAGTCACAGATCTGGGTTGAATCCATCATCGTTCTTTAGCTCACTTTGCCACCTCAGTTCAGACCCAGCTATATGCAAATTAGTTCTGAGCATGTGCCTCATGGGAACAGTCCAGCCCGAACTGCCAAGCCAGGTCTTCCCTGAACCGAAAACAAGCATCCAGGGACTGCTTTTGGGCTATCAGCCCTCATCAGCCAGACTAACTTATATCCAATGGCAAAGTGAGCAAGGGACCCACGTTTGGCCATACCTGCCATCTTATGGCGAACAAAGCAAACACAAGGAGATGATGGAGGGAGAGCTGAAACTTTTTAGAAACTTACCCCCAGTCACAGATCTGGGTTGAATCCATCTTCGTTCTTTAGCTCACTTCGCCACCTCAGTTCAGACCCAGCTATATGCAAATCAATCTAGACCCTGTGCCTCATGGGAACAGTCCAGCCGGAAGAGCCAAGTCAGTTCTTCCCTGAACCGGAAACAAGCATCCTGGGACAGGTTTTGGGCTATCCCCCCTCATCAGCAAGGCTAGCTTAAATCCAGTGGCAAAGTGAGCAAGGGGCCCACGTCTGACCTTACCCTGACAATTGAGGGCAAACAAAACTAAACACAAGGAGATGTTGGACAGAGCGCTGAAACTTTTCAGACACTCCCCCCAAGTCAAAGATCTGGGTTGAAGCCATCTCCGTTCTTTAGCTCACTTCGCCACCTCAGTTCAGACACAGCTATATGATAATGAGTCTTGACCCAGTGCCTATTGGGAACAGTCCAGCCTGAACTGCCAAGTCAGGTCTTCCCTGAACCAGAAACAAGCATGCTGGGACCGGTTTTGGGCTATCAGCCCTCATCAGCCATGCTAACTTAAATCCAGTGGTAATGTAAGCAAGAATCTATAACACAACGAGGCACTGGGAAGTTCCAATGACTTAAAGGGTATGAGAGGTAAAATTGTGTAGAGTATATCCTCCCTACAAGTAACTATATTCACAAAAAATACTCTAATGGACCTAGAGAAGGATCCAAAAAACTGAGGGAAAGATTTAAATGAAAGATTCTGAAATAAAGGTTGTGCCTAATCCAACCATGATCGTGGGGGAGATAAGTATTTCTTTAAGTTACCCTCACTCACCCTAGTGGTGTCATGCTTCATCATCGGGTCACCCAGACCCCTAAAAGTCTGGGTGGGCTCGACCACAGTGTTGGGAGTGCTTTTAATATGTTAAAGACAGAGGGGGTTAACTAGGTAAAATACCTCAGGCAGATCCCCAGTTTCCCTTTATTTTTGGGTCTGTCTGGGTAATTAAAATAGATAAAAGTGGGTCTTATAGGAGTGTTATGGTCCTAGGACCCTAGTGCCGACATGTTTCAGTCCAAAAAAGGGGGCAAAAAATGGTCCAGGACTTTCTTCAGGGCAAGAATGTAACTCCCCTATGTGAGTGAAATTACTGGGATGGGATGGGATGTCCCTATCCTATCAGTATGGTGGGGGCAGAGTAGCTGCTCCACGTGATATTTCGTAAGAGTGGGTGTGTGGCTCCATCCAATTCGGGGAGGTTGACTGTATCTCACAGGACCAAAAAGTCAGAACGGGCGGTCTTATTTAAGATCGGTCGCCCTGCCTGGTACCTATTTGGTTCTGGTCCTCGGCTTTCGCCTCGCCACCATACTGATAGGATAGGGACATCCCATCCCAGTCTTTAACATATTAAAAGCACTCCCAACACTGTGGTCGAGCCCACCCGGACTTTTAGGGGTCTGGGTGACCCGATGATGAAGCATGACACCACTAGGGTGTGTGAGGGTAACTTAAAGAAATACTTATCTCCCCCACGATCATGGTTGGATTAGGCACAACCTTTATTTCAGAATCTTTCATTTTCCTCTTTCCCTCAGTTTTTTTAATGTAAGCAAGAAACCAACGTCTGGGCCTACCCTGCCAACTTAGGGCGAACAGAGCAAACACAATGATATGACGGATGGAGCGCTGAAACTTTTGAGACACTCACCCCCAGTCACAGATCTGGGTTGAATTCATTTTCGTTTTTTAGCTCACGTTGCTACCTCAGTTCAGACAAAAGCTATATGCAAATTAGTTCTAACCATGGGCCTCATGGGAACAGTGCAGCCCGAACTGCCAAGCCAGGTTTTCCCTGAACCAGAAACAAGCATTCTGGGACCGGTTTCGGGCTATCAGCCCTCATCAACCAGGTTAGCTTGATTCCAGTAGCAAAGTGAGCAAGGGACCCATGTCCGCTGAGCCTTCCCCAAGGCGAGGTCGCCCCCACTCCTCTGCTCTTACCTGCTGCCTGCCAGCCTTGCTCCTGCCTGCTGCCTGGAAGCCCCGCTCCTGCCCGCTGCCTGCCTTACCTTGCTCCGCTGCCTCGTTGCTGCCCTTGGGTCCCCTGCCGTCCACCGTACGACCCAGCCGCCGCAGAGCCGCCCTCTGAGCCCCTTCCCGCCACAGTCCACCGCCGACTCCGCCCCCCCTGCCCATTGGCCGCCCCGCTCCCGCCACCGAGCTGACCCGCCCTCCCGGCTCCTCTCTTAAGGGGTCCCTGTGCAGGGACAGGGAGTGACCGCTGAGCCTTCCCCAAGGCGAGGTCGCCCCCACTCCTCTGCTCTTACCTGCTGCCTGCCAGCCTTGCTCCTGCCTGCTGCCTGGAAGCCCCGCTCCTGACCGCTGCCTGCCTTACCTTGCTCCGCTGCCTCGTTGCTGCCCTTGGGTCCCCTGCCGTCCACCGGACGACCCAGCCGCCGCAGAGCCGCCCTCTGAGCCCCTTCCCACCACAGTCCACCGCCGACTCCGCCCCCCCGGCCCATTGGCCGCCCCGCTCCCGCCACCGAGCTAACCCGCCCTCCCGGCTCCTCTCTTAAGGGGTCCGTGAGCAGGGACAGGGAGTGACCGCTGAGCCTTCCCCAAGGCGAGGTCGCCCCCACTCCTCTGCTCTTACCTGCTGCCTGCCAGCCTTGCTCCTGCCTGCTGCCTGGAAGCCCCGCTCCTGCCCGCTGCCTGTCTTACCTTGCTCCACTGCCTCGTTGCTGCCCTTGGGTCCCCTGCCGTCCACCGGACGACCCAGCCGCCGCAGAGCCGCCCTCTGAGCCCCTTCCCGCCACAGTCCACTGCTGACTCCGCCCCCCCCTGCCCATTGGCCGCCCCGCTCCCGCCACCGAGCTGACCCGCCCTCCCGGCTCCTCTCTTATGACGCCCCCTGAGCGACCGCGCAGCGGACGCGCGCAGCGGACGCGCGCAGCGGACGCGCGCAGCGGGAGCACCGAATGAGCGCCGAAGGTGCGCCAAAGGTAAGCCCGTCTGCGCCCGTCCGCGCCTGGACCGCGCCCAGTGCCAGGCCCCTTGGCCTCCGCAGACCCCAGCCCACCCGCCGGACGTACGACGCCGCCACCCTCAATGCACTCAACGCCGGCCGAATCCCAGGATGCTACCGAGCCACCCCGTGACGCACCCACGGACCCTTCTGCTGCAACGCCTGCAAGTTCACCTGCATCCAGACCAGCACAACTCCAGCACCGACCAAGACGTGCAACAGCAGCAGCCACCTGAAATGCATCCTGCTCAACACCCGCTCCGTCCACAGACACGCCGTCGAGCTCTGGAACCTGCTCGACACCACAGCCCCAGACGTCGCCTTCCTCACGGAAACCTGGATGAACGCCTCCTCAACGCCCGACATTGCCATCACCATCCCAGACGGCTACAAGATCATCCGAAGGGACCGCATCAACCACACCGGAGGAGGCATCGCCATCATCCACAGGAACACCATCCGCATCACGACCAACACCGACGACACCCTCTCACCCGCCGAACACCTGCACTTCCAGGTCCACATCAATCCCAAGACCACCCTCAGAGGCACCCTCATCTACAGACCCCCGGGACCTCGCACACAATTCAGCGAAGACATTGCCGATTTCATCAGCCCGCACGCCCTCCCCTCCGCTGACTACATCCTCCTCGGGGACCTCAACTTCCACCTGGAGAACAACAACGACCGCAACACCACCACCCTGCTGGACAACTTCGCCAACCTCGGACTCAAGCAGCTGGTCACCACCCCCACCCACTACGCCGGACACACACTCGACCCCGTCTTCTCATCCAGCAAGGACATCGCCTTCAGCCACGCCACCGGACTCCACTGGACGGACCACAGCTGCGTCCACTTCAGCTTCAGAAGGACCACGATCCACCACCACCAGCAACAGGTTGCACGCTGAAGCTGGAACAAGATCACAGCCGACCAGCTCACGACCGCCCTGAGCAAGAACCCACCCACCAGCGCAACGAACCCCAGCCAAGCGGCCACCAACCTCACGAAGTGGATCAACGACTGCGCTGACGACCTCGTCCCTCTGAAGACCCCGACTAGCAGACCCGGTAGCAAGAAAGCCCCATGGTTCACCGACGAACTCAAGAGCTCCAAGAAGAACTGCCGAGCCCTCGAGAGAACCTGGCGCAGAGACCCAACACCGGACAACATGACTGCCCTCAAGCTCGCCACCCGAAAACACCACCAACTCATCCACGCCACCAAGAAAACCGCATTCAAGGAACGACTGGACAACAACGCACACAACAGCAAGGAACTCTTCAACATCGTCAAAGAGCTCTCCAACCCCAACGCCGGTAACAACGACATCACCCCTTCACAAGACCTCTGCAACTCCCTCGCCTCCTACTTCCACAACAAGATCGCGGACATACACAACAGCTTCAGCACTCAACCGACGCACGCCACGACCGAACCACCGCCCCCCACCACCACCCTCCGCGCCTGGACCCTGATCAGCACCGAAGACACCGTCCGCACGATGAACTCCATCCACTCCGGATCTCCTACCGACCCCTGCCCTCACCACGTCTTCAACAAGGCCGACGCTGTCATCGCACCCCACCTGCGGGACATCATCAACACCTCCTTCGACACCGCTACCTTCCCGGAGAGCTGGAAGCACGCCGAACTCAGCGCTCTACTAAAGAAGCCATCAGCCGACCCCACCGACCTCAAGAACTACTGCCCCATCTCGCTGCTCCCGTTTCCTGCAAAAGTCATCGAGAAGACCGTCAACAAGCAGCTGGCCGCCTTCCTCGAGACGAACGGATCCCTCGACCTCTCGCAGTTGGCTTCCGGGCCAACCACAGCACCGAGACCGCCCTGATCGCAGCCACCGATGATATCCGAGCTCTGCTTAACAACGGAGAAACAGCGGCCCTCATCCTCCTAGACCTCTCCGCGGCCTTCGACACTGTCTGCCACCGTACACTAGTGCAGCGACTCAGCAATGTCGGAATCCAGGAGAAGGCACTGGAGTGGATCACCTCCTTCCTCGCCGGAAGGACACAGAGAGTCCGCCTCCCCCCGTTCAGATCTGAAGCCACCGAAGTCATCTGCGGCGTTCCTCAAGGCTCCTCGCTCAGTCCAACCCTCTTCACCGTGTACATGAGCCCCCTCACAGACATCGCACGCCAGCACAACCTCAACATCATCTCCTACGCCGACGACACCCAGCTGATTCTCTCCCTCACCAACGACCCCGCCACCGCCAGAGCCAACCTCCACGAAGGGATGAAAGAGGTAGCCGAATGGAGGAAGAACAGCCACCTGAAACTGAACTCGGACAAGACGGAAGTCCTCATCCTGGGTTCCTCACCCTCCGCCGGGGACGACTCCTGGTGGCCCCCCGCCCTAGGCAGCGCACCCAAACCACCAGACCACGCACGCAACCTGGGCTTCATTCTGGACTCCACCCTCTCCATGACCAGACAAGTCAACGCCGTCTCCTCGTCGTGCTTCAACATCCTGCGCATGCTACGAAAGATCTTCCGGTGGATCCCCACCGAGACCAGGAAGACGGTCACCCAGGCCCTCGTCACCAGCCGTCTGGACTACGGCAACTCCCTCTACGCCGGAACGACCGCCAAACTCCAGAAAAGACTACAGCGGATCCAGAACGCCTCAGCACGACTCATCCTGGACATCCCCCGTCGCAGCCACATCTCCGGACACCTGAGAGACCTGCACTGGCTCCCGGTCACCAAGAGAATCACCTTCCGCCTCCTCACCCACGCACACAAAGCCCTACACAACCAAGGCCCAGGATACCTCAACAGCCGCCTCAACTTCTACGCTCCCAAACACCAGCTTCGATCGACCGGCCACGCCCTCGCCACCGTCCCCCGCATCCTAAGAGCCACCACAGGGGGATGGTCCTTCTCCTTCCTCGCCGCCAGGACGTGGAACTCCCTCCCGACCCACCTCCGCCTGACCCAGGACCACCTCGCCTTCAGGAAGCAACTCAAGACCTGGCTGTTCGAGCAGTAGCGGCCCCCCCTCCCCTAGCGCCTTGAGACCCTCTGGGTGAGTAGTGCGCTATATAAATGATTGATTGATTGATTGATTGATGTCTGGGCATACCCTGCCAACTTAGGGTGAACAAACCAAACACAAGGAGATGATGGATGTAGCACTGAAACTTTTTAGACACTCACCCCCGGTCACAGATCTGCGTTGAATCCATCATCGTTCTTTAGCTCACTTCGCCACCTTAGTTCAGACCCAGCAATATGCAAATCAGTCTTCACCCGGTGCCTCATGGGACCAGTCCAACCCGAACTGCCAAACTAGGACTTCCCTGAACCGGAAACAAGCATCCTGGGACCGGTTTCAGGCTATCAGCCCTCATCAGCCAGGCTAGCTTGAATCCAGTGGCAAAGTGAACAAGTGACCCAAGTCTGGGCATACCCTACTAACTTAGGGCGAACAAAGCAAACACAAGTAGGTGATGAACCGGCCGCTGAAACCTTTGAGACACTCACCCTCAGTCACAGATCTTGGTTGAATCCATCATCCTTCTTTAACTCACTTTGGCACCTCAGTTCAGACCCAGCTATATGCAAATCAATCTTGACCCTATGCCTCATTAGAATAGTCCAGCCAAAAGAGCCAGGTCAGTACTTCCCTGAAACGGAAACAAGCATCCTGGGACCGGTTTTGGGCTATCTGCCCTCATCAGCCAGGCTAATTTAAATCCAATGACAAAGTGAGCAAGGGACCCACGTTTGAGCTTACGCTGTGAACATAGGGCTAATAAAGCAAACACCCGGAGATGTTGGACAGAGCGCTGAAACTTTTCAGACACTCACCCCCAAGTCAAAGATCTGGGTTGAATCCATCATAATTCTTTCGCTCACTTTACCACTTCAGTTCAGACCCAGCTATATGCAAATCAATCTTAACCCTGTGCCTAATGGGAACAGTCCAGCCTGAACTGCCAAGTCAGGTCTTCCCTTAACCAGAAACAAGCATCCTGGGACCGGTTTTGGGCTATTAGCCCTCATCAGCCAGGCTAACTTAAATCCAGTGGCAAAGTAAGCAAGGGACCCACGTCTGGGCATACCCTGCCATCTTAGGGCAAACAAACCAAACACAAGGAGATGATGGAGGGAGCACTGGACCTTTTGAGACACTCACCCCCAGTGACAGTTCTGGGTTGAATCCATCATCGTTTTTTAGCTCACTTCGCAACCTCAGTTCAGACACAAGCTATATGCAAATCAGTTCTAACTATGGGCCTCATGGGAACAGTCCAGCCTGAACTGCCAAGCCTGGTCCTCCCTGAACTGGAAACAAGCATTCTGGGATCGGTTTCGGGCTATCAGCCCTCATCAGCCAGGCTAGCTTGAATCCAGTGACAAAGTAAGCAAGGGAACCACGACTATGCACACCCTGCGAACATAGGGCAAACAAAGCAAACACAAGGAGATGATGGATGGAGCGCTGAAATGTTTGAGACACTCACCCCCAGTCACAGTTCTCGGTTGAATCCATCATCGTTCTTTAGCTCACTTTGCCACCTCAGTTCAGACCCAGGTATATGCAAATCAGTTCTCAGCATGTGCCTCATGGGAACAGCCCAGCCCGTACTGCCAAGCCAGGTCTTCCCAGAACCGGAAACAAGCATCCTGGGATCGGTTTTGGGCTATCAGCCCTCATCCGCCAGGCTAGCTTCAATCCAGTGGCAAAGTGAGCAAGGGACCTATGCCTGGGCATACCCTGCCAACTTAGGGCGAACAACGCGAACACAAGGAGATCATGGATGGAGCACTGAAACGTTTGAGACACTCACCCCCAGTCACAGATCTGGGTTGAATCCATCATTATTCTTTAGCTCACTTCGCTACCTCAGTTCAGACACAAGCTATATGCAAATGAGTTATGACTATGTGCCTCATGGGAAAAGTGCAGCCCGAACTGCCAAGCCAGATTTTCCCTGAACAAAAAAACAAGCATTTTGGGACCGATTTTGGGCTATCAGCCCTCATCAGTCAGGCTACCTTGATTCCACTAGCAAAGTGAGCAAGGGACCCACGTCTGGGCATACCCTGCCAACTTAGGGTGAACAAAGCAAACACAAGGAGATGATAGATGGAGCGCTGAAACTTTTGAAAAACTCATACCAAGACACAGATCTCGTTTGAATCCATCACCATTCTCTATCTCACTTTGCCAACTCAGTTCAGACCCAAATATGTACAAATCTGCCTTGACCCTGTGCCTCATGAGCACAGTCCAGTCTGAACTGCCAAGCCAGATCTTCCCTTAACCGGACACAAGCATTCTGGGACCGGTTTCGGGCTATCAGCCCTCGTCAGCCAGGCTAGCTTGAATCCAATGGCAAAGTGAAAAAGTGACGCAAGTCTGGGCATACCCTGCAAACTTAGGGCGAACAAAGCAAACACAAGTAGATGATGAACCGACCACTGAAACCTTTGAGACACTCACCCTCAGTCACAGATCTTGGTTGAATCCATCATTGTTCTTTAGCTCACTTTGCCACCTCAGTTCAGACCCAGCTATCTGCAAATCAGTTCTGAGCATGTGCCTCATGGGAACAGTCCAGCCCGAAGAGCCAAGTCAGTTCTTTCCTGAACCGGAAACAAGCACCCTGGGACCGGTTTTGGGCTATCAGCCCTCATCAGCCAGGCTAACTTAAATCCAATGGCAAAGTGAGCAAGGCACCCAAGTTTGGCCATACCTGCCATCTTATGATGAACAAAGCAAACACAAGGAGATGATGGAGGGAGCGCTGAAACTTTTTAGAAACTTACCCCCAGTCACAGATCTGGGTTCAATCCATCTTCGTTCTTTAGCTCACTTCGCCACCTCAGTTCAGACCCAGCTATATGCAAATCAATCTAGACCCTGTGCCTCATGGGAACAGTCCAGCCTGAGGAGCCAAGTGAGTTCTTCCCTGAACCGGAAACAAGCACCCTGGGACCGGTTTTGGGCTATCAGCCCTCATCAGCCAGGCTAACTTAAATCCAATGGCAAAGTGAGCAAGGGCCCCACGTCTGAGCTTACCCTGCCAACAAACGGCAAACAAAACTAAACACAAGGAGATGTTGGACAGAGCGCTGAAACTTTTCAGACACTCACCCCAAGTCAAAGATCTGGGTTGAAGCCATCATCGTTCTTTGGCTCACTTCGCCACCTCAGTTCAGACCCAGCTATATGATAATAATTCTTGACCCTGTGCCTAATGGGAACAGTCCAGCCTGAACTGCCAAGTCAGGTCTTCCCTGAACCAGAAACAAGCATCCTGGGACAGTATTTTGGGCTATCAGCCCTCATCAGCCATGCTAACTTAAATCCAGTGGCAAAGTAAGCAAGCGACCGACGTCTGGGCCTACCCTGCCAACTTAGGGGGAACAAAGCAAACACAAGGATATGACGGATGGAACGCTGAAACCTTTGAGACACTCACCCCAGTCACAGATCTGGGTTGAATCCATTTTCGTTTTTTAGCTCACTTCGCTACCTCAGTTCAGACACAAGCTGTATGCAAATCAATCTTGACCCTGTGACTCATGGGAGCAGTCCAGCCTGAACTGACAAGCCTGGTCCTCCCTGAACAGGAAGCAAGCATCCTGGGACTGGTTTCGGGCTATCAGCTCTGATCAGCCAGGCCAGCTTTAATCGAATGGCAAAGTGAGCAAGGGACCCACGTTTGGGCATTCTTGCCACCTTAGGACGAACAATGCAAAAACAAGGAGATGATGGACGGAGAGCTGAAACCTTTTAGACACTCACCCCAGTCACAGATCCGGGTTGAATCCATTTTTGTTCTTTTCCTCACTTCACCACCTCAGTTCAGACCCAGCTATATACAAATCAATCTTGACACTGTGCCTCATGGGATCAGTGTAGCACGAAGTGCCAAGCCAGGTCTTCCCTGAACCGGGAACAAGCATCCTGGGGCCGGTTTCGAGCTATCAGCAATCATCAGCCAAGCTAGCTTGAATCCAGTGCTAAAGTGATCAAGGGACACACGTTTAGGAATACCTGCCATCTTAGGGCAAACAAAGCAAACACAAGGAGATGATGGACGAAGAGCTGAAACATTTCAGACACTCACCCCCAGTCACAGATCTGGGTTGAATCCATTTTCGTTCTTTTGCTCACTTCGCCTGCTCAGTTCAGACCCAGCTATATGCAAATCAGTCTTGACCCTGTGCCTCATGGGAACAGTCCAGCCTGAACTGCCAAGCCTGGTCCTCCCTGAATCGGAAACAAGCATCGTGGGACCGGTTTCGGGCTATCAGCCCTCATCAGCCAGCCTAGCTTGAATCCAGTGACAAAGTAAGCAAGGGAACCATGTCTGGGCATACCCTGCCACCTTAGGGCGAACAAAGCAAACACTAGGATATGACGGATGGAACGCTGAAACTTTTGAGACACTCAGCCCCAGTCACAGATCTGGGTTGAATCCATTTTCGTTCTTTTACTCAATTCGCCTGCTCAGTTCAGACCCAGCTATATGCAAATCAATCTTGACCCTGTGACTCAGGGGAACAGTCCAGCCTGAACTGCCAAGCCTGGTCCTCCCTGAACTGGAAACAAGCATTCTGGGACTGGTTTCGGGCTATCAGCCCTCATCAGCCAGGCTAGCTTGAATCCAGTGACAAAGTAAGCAAGGGAACCACGTCTGCGCACACCCTGCGAACATAGGGCGAACAAAGCAAACACAAGGAGATGATGGATGGAGCGCTGAAACGTTTGAGACACTCACCCCCGGTCACAGTTCTCGGTTGAATCCATCATCGTTCTTTAGCTCACTTTGCCACCTCAGTTCAGACCCAGGTATATGCAAATCAGTTCTCAGCATGTGCCTCATGGGAACAGCCCAGCCCGTACTGCCAAGCAAGGTCTTCCCTGAACCGGAAACAAGCATCCTGGGATCGTTTTTGGGCTATCAGCCCTCATCTGCCAGGCTAGCTTCAATCCAGTGGCAAAGTGAGCAAGGGACCTATGCCTGGGCATACCCTGCCAACTTAGGGCGAACAACGTGAACACAAGGAGATCATGGATGGAGCGCTGAAACGTTTGAGACACTCACCCCCAGTCACAGATCTGGGTTGAATCCATCATTATTCTTTAGCTCACTTCGCCACCTCAGTTCAGACCCAGCTATATGCAAATCAGTCTTGACCCTGTGCCTCATGGGAACTGTCCAGCCCAAACTAACAAGCCGGATCTTCCCTGAACCAGAAATAAGCATCCTGGGACAGGTTTTGGGCTATCAGCCCTCATCAGCCAGGCTAGCTTAAATCCAGTGGCAAAGTGAGCACAGGACCCTCGTCTGGGCGTACCCTGCCAAAATAGGGCGATCAAAGCAAAAACAATGATATGATGGACGGAGCGCTGATACCTTTGAGAAACTCATACCAAGACACAGATCTTGGTTGAATCCATCACTATTCTTTAGATCACTTTGCCAACTCAGTTCAGACAAAAATATATGCAAAAATGTCTTGACTCTGTGCCTCATGAGAACAGTCGAGTCTGAACTGCCAAGCCAGATCTTCCCTGAACTGGAAACAAGCATCCTGGGACCAGATTCGGGCTATCAGCCCTAATCAGCCTAGCTAGCTTGAATCCAGTGGCAAAGTGAACAAGTGACCCAAGTCTGGGCATATCCTGCCAACTTAGGGCGAATAAAGCAAACACAAGTAGATGATGAACCGACTACTGAAAACTTTGAGACACTCACCCTCAGTCACAGATCAGGGTTGAATACATCAACGCTTTTTAGCTCACTACGCCACCTCAGTTCAGACCTCACTATATACAAATCAGTCTGGATCTTGTGCCTCATGGAACAGTAAAGCCTGAACTGCCAATCCAGGTCTTCCCTGAACCGGAAACAAGCATCCTGGGACCAGTTTCCGGCTATCAGCCCTCATCAGCCAGGCTAGCTTGAATCCAGTGGAAAAGTAAGCAAGGGACCCACGTCTGGTCATACCCTGCCAATTTAGAGCAAACAAAGCAAACACAAGGAGATGGTGGAGGGAGCACTGAAACTTTTGAGGCACTCACCCCAGTCACATTTCTGGGTTGAATCCATCATTGTTTTTTAGCTCACTTCGCTACCTCAGTTCAGACACAAGCTATATGCATATGAGTTATGACCATGTGCCTCATGGGAAAAGTGCAGCCCGAACTGCCAAGCCAGATTTTCCCTGAACAAAAAAACAAGCATTTTGGGACCGATTTTGGGCTATCAGCCCTCAGCAGCCAGGCTTACTTGAGTCCACTAGCAAAGTGAGCAAGGGACCCACGTCTGGGCATACCCTGCCAACTTAGGGTGAACAAAGCAAACACAAGGAGATGATAGATGGAGCGTTGAAACTTTTGAAAAACTCATACCAAGACACAGATCTCGTTTGAATCCATCACCATTCTCTAGCTCACTTTGCCAACTCAGTTGAGACCCAAATATGTACAAATCTGCCTTGACCCTGTGCCTCATGAGCACAGTCCAGTCTGAACTGCCAAGCCAGATCTTCCCTTAACTGGACACAAGCATTCTGGGACCGGTTTCGGGCTATCAGCCCTTGTCAGCCAGGCTAGCTTGAATCCAATGGCAAAGTGAACAAGTGACGCAAGTCTGGGCATACCATGCAAATTTAGGGCGAACAAAGCAAACACAAGTAGATGATGAACCGACCACTGAAACCTTTGAGACTCTCACCCTCAGTCACAGATCTTGGTTGAATCCATCATTGTTCTTTAGCTCACTTTGCCACCTCAGTTCAGACCCCGCTATATGTAAATCAGTTCTGAGCATGTGCCTCATGGGAACAGTCCAGCCCGAAGAGCCAAGTCAGTTCTTCCCTGAACCGGAAACAAGCACCCTGGGACCGGTTTTGGGCTATCAGCCCTCATCAGCCAGGCTAACTTAAATCCAATGGCAAAGTGAGCAAGGCACCCAAGTCTGGCCATACCTGCCATCTTATGACGAACAAAGCAAACACAAGGAGATGATGGAGGGAGCGCTGAAACTTTTTAGAAACTTACCCCCAGTCACAGATCTGGGTTGAATCCATCTTCGTTCTTTAGCTCACTTCGCCACCTCAGTTCAGACTCAGCTATATGCAAATCAATCTAGAACCTGTGCCTCATGGGAACAGTCCAGCCCGAGGAGCCAAGTGAGTTCTTCCCTGAACCGGAAACAAGCACCCTGGGACCGGTTTTGGGCTATCAGCCCTCATCAGCCAGGCTAACTTAAATCCAATGACAAAGTGAGCAAGGGCCCCACGTCTGAGCTTACCCTGCCAACAAACGGCAAACAAAACTAAACACAAGGAGATGTTGGACAGAGCGCTGAAACTTTTCAGACACTCACCCCAAGTCAAAGATCTGGGTTGAAGCCATCATCGTTCTTTAGCTCACTTCGCCACCTCAGTTCAGACCCAGCTATATGATAATAATTCTTGACCCTGTGCCTAATGGGAACAGTCCAGCCTGAACTGCCAAGTCAGGTCTTCCCTGAACCAGAAACAAGCACCCTGGGACCGGTTTTGGGCTATCGCCCTCATCAGCCAGGCTAACTTAAATCCAATGGCAAAGTGAGCAAGGGCCCCACGTCTGAGCTTACCCTGCCAACAAACGGCAAACAAAACTAAACACAAGGAGATGTTGGACAGAGCGCTGAAACTTTTCAGACACTCACCCCAAGTCAAAGATCTGGGTTGAAGCCATCATCGTTCTTTAGCTCACTTCGCCACCTCAGCTCAGACCCAGCTATATGATAATAATTCTTGACCCTGTGCCTAATGGGAACAGTCCAGCCTGAACTGCCAAGTCAGGTCTTCCCTGAACCAGAAACAAGCATCCTGGGACCGTATTTTGGGCTATCAGCCCTCATCAGCCATGCTAACTTAAATCCAGTGGCAAAGTAAGCAAGCGACCGACGTCTGGGCCTACCCTGCCAACTTAGGAGGAACAAAGCAAACACAAGGATATGACGGATGGAACGCTGAAACTTTTGAGACACTCACCCCCAGTCACAGATCTGGGTTGAATCCATTTTCGTTTTTTAGCTCGCTTCGCTACCTCAGTTCAGACACAAGCTATATGCAAATCAGTTCTGACCATGGGCCTCATGGGAACAGTGCAGCCCAAACTGCAAAGCCAGGTTTTCCCTGAAGCAGACACAAGCACTCTGGGACCGGTTTCGGGCTATCAGCCCTCATCAGCCAGGTTAGCTTGATTCCAGTGACAAAGTAAGCAAGGGAACCATGTCTGGGCATACCCTGCCAACCTAGGGCGAACAAAGCAAACACAAGGATATGACGGATGGAACGCTGAAACTTTTGAGACACTCACCCCCAGTCACAGATCTGGGCTGAATCCATTTTTGTTCTTTTACTCAATTCGCCTGCTCAGTTCAGACCCAGCTATATGCAAATCAATCTTGACCCTGTGACTCATGGGAGCAGTCCAGCCTGAACTTACAAGCCTGGTCCTCCCTGAACAGGAAGCAAGCATCCTGCGACCGGTTTCGGGCTATCAGCCCTCATCAGCCAGGCCAGCTTTAATCGAATGGCAAAGTGAGCAAGGGACCCACGTTTCGGCATGCTTGCCACCTTAGGGCGAACAATGCAAAAACAAGGAGATGATGGACGGAGAGCTGAAACCTTTTAGACGCTCACCCCCAGTCACAGATCTGGGTTGAATCCATTTTTGTTCTTTTCCTCACTTCACCACCTCAGTTCAGACCCAGCTATATACAAATCAATCTTGACACTGTGCCTCATGGGATCAGTGCAGCACGAAGTGCCAAGCCAGGTCTTCCCTGAACCGGGAACAAGCATCCTGGGGCCGGTTTCGAGCTATCAGCAATCATCAGCCAAGCTAGCATGAATCCAGTGCTAAAGTGAGCAAGGGACACACGTTTGGGAATACCTGCCATCTTAGGGCAAACAAAGCAAACACAAGGAGATGATGGACGGAGAGCTGAAACATTTCAGACACTCACCCCCAGTCACAGATCTGGGTTGAATCCATTTTCGTTCTTTTGCTCACTTCGCCTGCTCAGTTCAGACCCAGATATATGCAAATCAGTCTTGACCCTGTGCCTCATGGGAACAGTCCAGCCTGAACTGCCAAGCCTGGTCCTCCCTGAATCGGAAACAAGCATCGTGGGACCGGTTTCGGGCTATCAGCCCTCATCAGCCAGCCTAGCTTGAATCCAGTGACAAAGTAAGCAAGGGAACCATGTCTGGGCATACCCTGCCAACTTAGGGCGAACAAAGCAAACACTAGGATATGACGGATGGAACGCTGAAACCTTTGAGACACTCACCCCCAGTCACAGATCTGGGTTGAATCCATTTTCGTTCTTTTACTCAATTCGCCTGCTCAGTTCAGACCCAGCTATATGCAAATCAATCTTGACCCTGTGACTCAGGGGAACAGTCCAGCCTGAACTGCCAAGCCTGGTCCTCCCTGAACAGGAAACAAGCATCCTGGGACCGGTTTCAGGCTATCAGCCCTCATCAGCCAGGCTAGCTTGAATCCAGTGACAAAGTAAGCAAGGGATCCGCGTCTGGGAATAACCTGACAACATAGGGCGAATAAACCAAACACAAGGAGATGATGGATGGAGCGCTGAAACGTTTGAGACACTCACCCCCAGTCACAGATCTGGGTTGAATCCATCATTGTTCTTTAGCTCACTTTGCCACCTCAGTTCAGACCAAGCTATATGCAAATCAGTCTTGAGCCTGTGCCACATGGGACCTGACCAGCCCAAACTAACAAGCCGGATCTTCCCTGAACTGGAAATAAGCATCCTGGGACAGGTTTCGGGCTATTAGCAGTCATCAACCAGGCTAGCTTAAATCCAGTGGCAAAGTGAGCATGGGACACTCGTCTGGGCGTACCCTTACAAAATAGGGCGAACAAAGCAAACACAATGATATGATGGACGGAGCGCTGAAACTTTTGAGAAACTCATACCAAGACACAGAACTCGGTTGAATCCATCACCATTCTTTAGCTCACTTTGCCAACTCAGTTCAGACAAAAATATATGCAAATCTGTCTTGACCCTGTGCCTCATGAGAACAGTCCAGTCTGAACTGCCAAGCCAGATCTTCCCTGAACCGGAAACAAGCATCCTGGGACCGGTTTCGGGCTATCAGCCCTCATCAGCCAGGCTAATTTAAATCCAATGACAAAGTGAACAAGTGACCCAAGTCTGGCCATACCCTGCCAACTTAGGACGAACAAAGCAAACACAAGTAGATGATGAACCGACAGCTGAATCCTTTGAGACACTCACCCTCAGTCACAGATCTGGGTTGAATCCATCAACGCTCTTTAGCTCACTAAGCCACCACAGTTCAGACCTCACTATATACAAATCAGTCTGGATCCTGAGCCTCATGGAACAGTCCAGCCTGACCTGCCAAACCAGGTCTTCCCTGAACCGGAAACAAGCATCCTGGGATCAATTTCCGGCTATCAGCCCTCATCAGCCAGGCTAGCTTGAATCCACTGGCAAAGTAAGCAAGGGACCCACGTCTCTGCATACCCTGCCAACTTAGGGCAATCAAAGCAAACACAAGGAGATGATGGAGTTAGTGCTGAAACTTTTGTAGCACTCACCCCAGTCACATTTCTTGGTTGAATCCATCATCGTTTTTTAGCTCACTTCGCTACCTCAGTTCAGACACAAGCTATATGCAAATCAGTTCTGACCATGTGCCTAATGGGAACATTGCAGCCCGAACTGCCAAGCCAGGTTTTCCCTGAACCGGAAACAAGCATTCTGGGACTGGTTTCGGGCTATCAGCCCTCATCAACCAGGTTAGCTTAATTCCAGTAGAAAAGTGAGCAAGGGACCCACGTCTGGGCATACCCTGCCAACTTAGGGTGAACAGAGCAAACAAAAGGACAGGATGGATGTAGCGCTGAAACTTTTGAAAAACTCATACCAAGACACAGATCTCGGTTGAATCCATCACCATTCCTTAGCTCACTTTGAAAACTCAGTTCAGACCCAAATATATGCAAATCTGTCTTGACCCTGTGCCTCATGAGCACAGTCCAGTCTGAACTGCCAAGCCAGATCTTCCCTTAACCGGAAACAAGCATCCTGGGACCGGTTTTGGGCTATCAGCCCTCATCAGCCAGGCTAGCTTCAATCCAGTGGCAAAGTGAGCAAGGGACCTATGTCTGGGCATACCCTGCCAACTTAGGGCGAACAACGCAAACACAAGGAGAAGATGGATGAAGCGCTGAAACGTTTGAGACACTCACCTCCCGTCACAGATCTGGGTTGAATCCATCTTTGTTCTTTAGCTCACTTTGCCACCTCAGTTCAGACCCAGGTATATGCAAATCAGTCTTGACCCTGTGCCTCATGGGAACTGTCCAGCCCAAACTAACAAGCCGGATCTTCCCTGAACCGGAAATAAGCATCCTGGGACAGGTTTCGGGCTATGAGCAGTCATCAGCCAGGCTAGCTTAAATCCGGTGGCAAAGTGAGCACGGGACACTCGTCTGGGCTTACCCTGACAAAATAGGGTGAACAAAGCAAACACAATGATATGATGGATGGAGCGCTGAAACTTTTGAGAAACTCATACCAAGACACAGAACTCGGTTGAATCCATCATCATTCGTTAGCTCACTTTGCCAACTCAGTTCAGACAAAAATATATGCAAATCTCTCTTGACCCTGTGCCTCATGAGAACAGTCCAGTCTTAACTGCCAAGCCAGATCTTCCCTGAACCAGAAACAAACATCCTGGGACCTGTTTCGGGCTATCGCCGTCATCAGCCAGGCTAGCTTGAATCCAGTGGCAAAGTAAACAAGTGACCCAAGTCTGGGCATACCCTGCCAACATTGGGCGAATAAAGCAAACACAAGTAGATGATGAACCAACTGCTGAAACCTTTGAGACACTCACACTCAGTTACAGATCGGGGTTGAATCCATCAATGCTCTTTAGCTCACTACGCCAGCTCAGTTCAGACCTCACTATATAGAAATCAGTCTGGTTCCTGTGCCTCATGGAACAGTCCAGCCTGAACTGCCAATCCAAGTCTTCCCTGAACCGGAAACAAGCAACCTGGGACTAGTTGCCGGTTATCAGCCCTCATCAGCCAGGCTAGCTTGAATCCCGTGGAAAAGTAAACAATGGACCCAGTCTGGGCATACCCTGCCAACTTAGGGCAAACAAAGCAAACACAAGGAGATGATGGAGGGAGCGCTGAAACTTTTGAGGCACTCACCCTCAGTCACATTTCTTGGTTGAAACCATCATCGCTTTTTAGCTCACTTCGCTACCTCAGTTCAGACACAAGCTATATGCAAATCAGTTCTGACCATGTGCCTCATGGGAACAGTGCAGTCCGAACTGCCAAGCCAGGTTTTCCCTGAACCAGAAACAAGCATTCTGGGACCGTTTTCGGGCTATCAGCCCTCATCAGCCAGGCTAGCTTGAATCCGGTGGCAAAGTGAAAAAGTGACCCAAGTTTGGGCATACCCTGCCAACTTAGGGTGAACAAAGCAAACATAAGTAGATGATGAACCGACCACTGAAACCTTTGAGACACTCACCCTCAGTCACAGATCTTGGTTGAATCCATCATCGTTCTTTATCTCACTTCGCCACCTCAGTTCAGACCCAGCTACATGCAAATCAGTCTTGACCCTGTGCCTAATGGGAACAGTCCAGCCTGAACTGCCAAGTCAGGTCTTCCCTGAACCGAAAACAAGCATCCTGGGACCGGTTTTGGGCTATCAGCCCTCATCAGCCAGGCTAATTTAAATCCAATGACAAAGTGAGCAAGGGCCCCACGTCTGAGCTTACGCTGCCAACATAGGGCAAATAAAGCAAACACAAGGAGATGTTGGACAGAGCGCTGAAACTTTTCAGACACTCACCCCAAGTCAAAGATCTGAGTTGAATCCATTATCATTCTTTAGCTCACTTCACCACTTCAGTTCAGACCCAGCTATATGCAAATTAGTCTTGACCCTGCGCCTAATGGGAACAGTCCAGCCTGAACTGCCAAGTCAGGTCTTCCCTGAACTGGAAACAATCATCCTGGGACAGGTTTTGGGCTATCAGCCCTCATCAGCCAGGCTAGCTTGAATCCAGGGGCAAAATGAGCAAGGGACCTACGTCTGGGCATACCCTGCCAACTTAGGGCGAACAATACAAACACAAGGAGATGATGGATGGAGCGCTGAAACTTTTGAGACACTCATACCCAGTCACAGATATGGGTTGAATCCATCATAATTCTTTAGCTCACATCCCCACCTCAGTTCAGACCCAGCTATATGCAAATCAGTCTTGACCCTGTGCCTCATGGGAACTGTCCAGCCCAAACTAACCAGCCGGATCTTCCCTGAACCGGAAATAAGCATCCTGGGACAGGTTTTGGGCTATCAGCCCTCATCAGCCAGGCTAGCTTAAATCCAGTGGCAAAGTGAGCACGGGATCCTCGTCTGGGCGTACCCTGCCAAAATAGGGCAAGCAAAGCAAACACAATGATATGATGGACGGAGCGCTGAAACTTTTGAGAAACTTATACCAAGACACAGATCTTGGTTGAATCCATCACCATTCTTTAGCTCACTTTGCCAACTCAGTTCAGACCCAAATATATGCAAATCTGTCTTGACCCTGTGCCTCATGAGCACAGAACAGTGTGAACTGCCAAGCCAGATCTTCCCTTAACCGGAAACAAGCATCCTGGGACTGGTTTTGGACTATCAGCCCTCATCAGCCAGGCTAGCTTGAATCCAGTGGCAAAGTGACCCAAGTTTGGGCATACCCTGCCAACTTAGGGCGAACAAAGCAAACACAAGTAGATGATGAACCGACTGCTGAAACCTTTGAGACACTCACCCTCAGTCACAGATCTGGGTTGAATCCATCATCGTTTTTTAGCTCACTTTGCCACCTCAGTTCAGACCCAGCTATATGGAAATCAGTTCTGAGCATGTGCCTAATGGGAACAGTCAAGCCCGAACTGCCAAGCCAGGTCTTCCCTGAACCGGAAACAAGCATCCTGGGACCGCTTTTGGGCTATCAGCCCTCATCAGCCAGGCTAACTTAAATCCAATGGCAAAGTGAGCAAGGGATCCACGTTTGGCCATACCTGCCATCTTATGGCGAACAAAGCAAACACAAGGAGATGATGGAGGGAGCAGTGAAACTTTTTAGAAACTTATCACCAGTCATAGATCTGGGTTGAATCCATCTTCGTTCTTTAGTTCACTTCGCCACCTCAGTTCAGACCCAGCGATATGCAAATCAATCTTGACCCTGTGCCTCATGGGAACAGTCCAGGCCGAAGAGCAAAGTCAGTTCTTCCCTGAACCGGAAACAAGCACCCTGGAACCGGTTTTGGGCTATCAGCCCCCATCAGCCAGGCAAACTTAAATCCAATGGCAAAGTGAGCAAGTGCCCCACGTCTGAGCTTACCCTGCCAACATAGGGCAAACAAAGCAAACACAAGGAGATGTTGTACAGAGCGCTGAAACTTTTCAGACACTCACCCCAAGTCAAAGATCTGGGTTGAAGCCATCACCGTTCTATAGCTCACTTCGCCACCTCAGTTCAGACACAAGCTATATGCAAATCAGTTCTGACCATGGGTCTCATGGAAACAGTGCAGCCCAACTGTCAAGCCAGGTTTTCCCTGAACCAGAAACAAGCATCCTGGGACCGGTTTTGGGCTATCAGCCCTCATCAGCCAGGCTAGCTTAAATCCAGTGGCAAAGTAAGCAAGCGACCGACGTCTGGGCAAACCCTGCCAACTTAGGGCGAACAAACCAAACACAGGGATATGACGAATGGAGCGCTGAAACTTTTTAGACACTCACCCCCAGTCACAGATCTGGGTTGAATCCATCATCGTTCTTTAGCTCACTTTGCCACCTTAGTTCAGACCCAGCTATATGCAAATCAATCTTGACCCTGTGCCTCATGGGAACAGTCCAGCCTGAACTGCCAAGCCTGGTCCTCCCTCAACCGGAAACAAGCATCCTGGGACCGGTTTCGGGCTATCAGCCCTGATCAGCCAGGCTAGCTTAAATCCAGTGGCAAAGTAAGCAAGCGACCAACGTCTCTGAACTTCAACCTGTACTGTTCAGTGGTTAAGCCAAACCCATCTATTAATGCACTCTTCAGTACTTCATAATCATCTGCAACCTCTTCTCTAACAGTGAGGAGCTTGTTTCTACCTTTATCAGAAAAGGAGAGCCACAAGATTGCCACCCACTACTTTTGGGGGACCTGTTGTACTCTACAGGTCCTCTCCATAGCAGTTATCCATTTGTGGATATCATCCCCACTCTGGTAGGGAGGACCAACCTTGGACAGGTTCCTATGGTCTGGAATGTAATCTCTGACTCTAGGGACACTGTTGCTGCCACCAGGGGGTTCTAACCCCTCTTTTCTAGAAGCTCTCTGGAGCTCAAAGGCTTCTTTATCTGCTTGGCCTTAAGGGCAAATCTTGCTTCCTCATACTGCAGCTGTTTGTACATTCTTTCAGTAGAGGTCTCTCTTCTATTAAAGTATGAGCTCCTCTGCTGGACAGATTCTCTGCCAGAGTGATAGGAGTGGTCAGAATCCCTTGAAGGGGACCTAGGCCTCTCTTCCACTCTGTCAGTTCTCTTAGGGAGAATTCCTCTGTCCTGTTCAGATCCTTCTGGATCTGGCCCTCCAACCACAGAGTCCTGGTCATCTTGATTTTCATCATCTGACCCAGACACTGTAATTGACCCACTCCCTGATTCAGATCTGTTAGTTCCTAGAGCCAACCTCAGATTATCTGGTGTAAGCAGATCTATCAGGCCTAGTGTGGCGGCACTCTGTCCTAGCTTCAGGTGTCTTGCAACACACATGGCCTTCAGGTCAAAGAAGGTAATGTCCTTATACTGAGGCTGAGTGGACCCACTGGCTCCACCCTTTGAGGACATTCTAGTGTTGTGCAGTGTTGTACTACCTACACTAGTTTGTGGCCTACTGATCCTAACTTGAGCTGAAGCAAGGGTGTGCTATCCCTTCACAAACAGCTCTAAGTTCAGTGGAACTTATTGATACTAAGTTTGACTTTATATAAACCTTGAGTACCTTTAGTGGTTGTCAGTTAGTAATTCAAATAGAGATTTTCTGGTAAAACAATGGCAAGCTGGAATCCCACACACTGCCCACCAATGTGAGAAGTTGGCCTGGCATATGCTGGTCACTAGTTATGGTGGCCACCTTGCACCAGTCTGAACTGCCAAGTCAGGTCTTCCCTGAACCAAAAACAAGCACCCTGGACCGGTTTTAGGCTATCAGCCCTCATCAGCCAGGCTAATTTAAATCCAATGGCATAGGGAGCAAGGGCCCCACGTCTGAGCTCACGCTGACAACATAGGGCAAATAAAGCAAACACAAGGAGATGTTGGACAGAGCGCTGAAACTTTTCAGACACTCACCCCAAGTCAAAGATCTGAGTTGAATCCATCATCATTCTTTAGCTCACTTCACCACTTCAGTTCAGACCCAGCTATTTGCAAATTAGTCTTGACCCTGTGCCTAATGGGAAAAGTCCAGCCTGAACTGCCAAGTCAGGTCTTCCCTGAACCGAAAACAAGCATCCTGGGACCGGTTTTGGGCTATCAGCCCTCATCAGCCAGGCTAACTTAAATCCAGTGGCAAAGTAAGCAAGGGACCCACGTCTGGGCTTACCCTGTCAACATAGGGCAAACAAAGCACACACAAGGAGATGTTGGACAGAGCGCTGAAACTTTTCAGACACTCACCCCAAGTCAAAGATCTGGGTTGAATCCATCATCGTTTTTTAGATCACTTCACTACTTTAGTTCAGACCCAGCTATATGCAAATCAGTCTTGACCCTGTGCCTAATGGGAACAGTCCAGCCTGAACTGCCAAGTCAGCTCTTCCCTGAACAGGAAACAAGCATCCTGGGACCGGTTTTGGGCTATCAGCCCTCATCAGCCAGGCTAACTTAAATCCAGTGGCAAAGTAAGCAAGGGACTCACGTCTGGGCATACCCTGCCAACTTAAGGCAAACAAAGCAAACGCAAGGAGATGATAGATGGAGAGCTAAAACTTTTGAGACACTCACCCCCAGTCACAGATCTGGGTTGAATCCATCATCGTTCTTTAGCTCACTTCGCCACCTCTGTTCAGAACCAGCTATATGCAAATCAGTCTTGACCTGGTGACTCATGGAAACAGTCTAACCTGAAGTGCCAAGCCAAGTCTTTCCTGAACTGGAAACAAGCATCCTGGGACCAGTTTCAGGCTATCAGGTCTCATCAGCCAAGCTAGCTTGAATCCACTGGCAAAAGGAGCAAAGGACCCACTTTTGGGCATTCGTGCCAAATTAGGGCAAACAAAGTAAGCACAAGGAGATGATGGAGGGAGCGCTGAAACTTTTTGGACACTCACACCCAATCACATATCTGGGTTGAATCCATCATCGTTCTTTATCTCACTTCGTCACCTCAGTTCAGACCCAGCTATATGCAAATCAGTCTTCACCCGGTGCCTCATGAGATCAGTCCAGCCCGAACTGCCAATCTAAGTCTTTCCAGAACCGGAAACAAGCATCCTGGGACCAGTTTCAGGCTATCAGCCCTCGTCAGCCAGGCTAGCTTGAATCCACTGGAAAAAGGAGCAAGGGACCAACGTTTGGGCATAGCTGCCAACTTAGGTCGAACAAAGCAAACACAAGGAGATGATGGATGGAGCGCTAAAACTTTTTAGACACTCACCCCCAGTCACAGCTCTGGGTTGAATCCATCTTTGTTCTTTAGCTCACTTCGCCACCTCAGTCCAGACCCAGCTATATGAAAATCAGTTTTGACCCTATGCCTCATGGGAGCAGCCCAACCCGAACTGCCAAGCCAGGTCTTCCCTGTACTGGAAACAATCATCCTCTGACCGATTTTGGGCTATCAGCCCCATCAGCCAAGCTAGCTTGAATCCAGTGGCAATGTGAGCAAGGGACACACGTCTGGGCAAAACCTGCCAATTAGGGCGAACAAAGCAAACACAAGGAGATGATTGACAGAGCCCAGAAACTTTTCAGACACTCACCCCCAGTCAAAGATCTAGGTTGAATCCATTATCATTCTTTAGCTTACTTCGCCACCTAAGTTCAGACCCAGCTATATCCAAATCAGTCTTGACCCTGTGCCTCATGGGAACAGTTCAGCCCGAACTGTCAAGCCCGTTCCTCCCTGGACCGGAAAGAAGCATCCTGGGACCTGTTGCAGGCTATCAGCCCTCATCAGCCAGGCTAGCTTGAATCCAGTGGCAAAGTGAGCAAGGAACCCACGTCTGAGGATACCCTGCCAACTTAGTGCAAACAAAGCAAACACAAGGAGATGATGGACTGAGCGCTGAAACTTTTCAGACACTGGGTTGAATCCATCACCGTTCTTTAGCTCACTTCGCCACCTCAATTCCGACCCAGCTATATGCAAATCAGTCTTGACCCTGTGTCTCAAGGGAACAGCTCAACCTGAACGGCCAAGCCAGGTCTTCCCTGAACCGGAAATAAGCATCCTGAGACCGGTTTTGGGCTATCAGCCCTCATCAGCCAGGTTAGCTTGATACCAGTGGCAAAGTGAGCAAGGGCCCCACGTCTGGGCTTACCCTGCCAACATAGGGTGAACAAAACAAACACAAGTGGATGATGGACAGAGCACTGAAACTTTTCAGATACTCACCCCCATCACAGATCTGGGTTGAATCCATCATCGTTCTTTAGCTTACTTCACCACCCCAGTTCAGACCCAGCTATTTGCAAATCAGTCTTGACCCGGTGCCTCATGGGAACAGTCCAGCCTGAACTGCCAAGCCAGGTCTTCCCTCACCCGGAAACAAGCATCCTGGGACCGGTTTTGGGCTTTCAGCCCTCATCAGCCAGGCTAGCTTGAATCCAGTGGCAAAGTGAGAAAGGGACTCACGTCTGGGCATACCCTGCCAAAGTAGGGCAAACAACGCAAACACAAGGAGATGATGGATGGAGCACTGAAACTTTTGAGACACTCACCCCAGTCACAGATCTTGGTTGAATCAATCATCGTTCTTTAGCTCACTTTGCCACCTCTGTTCAGACCCAGTTATATGCAAATCAGTCTTGACCCTGTGCCTCATGGGAACAGCCCAACCTGAACTGCCAAGCCAGGTCTTTCCTGAACCAGAAACAAGCATTCTGGGACTGGTTTCAGGCTATCAGCCCTCATCAGCCAGGCTAGCTTGAATCCAGTGGCAAAGTGAGCAAGGGACCCACGTTTTGGCATACCTGCCAACTTAGGTTGAACAAAGCAAACACAAGGAGATGATGGACGGAGCGCTAAAACTTTTGAGACACTCACCCCCACTCAAGAGATCTAGGTTGAATCCATCATCGTTCTTTAGCTCATTTCGCCACCTCATTCAGACCCAGCTTTATGCAAATTAGTCTTGAGCCTGTGCCTCATTGGAGCAGTCCAGCCCGAACTGCCAAGCTAGGTCTTCCCTGAACTGGAAACAAGCATCCTGGGACCGGTTTCGGGCTATCAGCTCGAATCAGCCAGGCTAGCGTAAATCCAGTGGCAAAGTGAGCAAGGAAAACACGTCTGGGCGTACCCTGCCAACTTAGGGTAAACAAAGCATACTCAAGGAGATGGTGGACAGAGCGCTGAAACTTTTCAGACACTCACCCCCAGTCACAGATCTGGGTTGAATCCATCATTGCTCTTTAGCTCACTTCGCCACCTCAGTTCTGATCCAGCTATATTCAAATCAGTCTTGACCCTGTGCCTCATGGGAACAGTCCAGCCCGAACTGCCAAGCCATGTCTTCCCTGGCTCTGAAAAGTTATAGTCTCAATCATGTCCTGGGGGGCTTTACCTTGCCCTCACCTAACAGGTGACCCAGATACACCACAAAACCCTGCTCTATCTGGCACTTACTGGCCTTGATAGTCAGGCTTGCCGGTTGCAGGACCTGAAGAACCTCCTGGAGTTGTTGCAGATGTTCCTCCCTCCGGAACTATTGACAGCAATGTCATCTTAGTAGGTGGCACAAAAACCCTGCTTACCAGCCAGGACTCTTAACCAACCTCTGAAAGGTGTCTGGGTCATTCTTTAAGCGAGGGGGCATCACCCAAAATTGGAAGAGGCCCTCTGGGGTTGAGATGGCTGACCTCTGTTTTGCCCGCTCAGTTAAAGTGATCTGCCAGTACCCTGATGTCAAATCAAAGGTATTGAGGAATTTGGTAGCACCCAGCCTGTTGATGAGCTCATCAGTTCAGGGGATGATGTGTACATCAGTTCTCGTGATGGAATTGATACCCCGTAGTCCACACAGAAACTAAGTTTTAGAGTGGCACGTTTTAGAGTAGCGCCCGGTGGGGCATCCGTTGGCACCAGCACCACAGAGCTGGACCACGGACTATTGTAGGGCTCAATCACTCCTATCGCCAGCATCTTGGAGACTTCCTCCTTGATACTGGCCCTCACCTTATTTGACAACCTGTACATTTTGTTCTTCACAGGTACGCTGTCTCCAGTGTCAATATAATGGAAACACAGGTCTATGAGTCCAGGAGTGGGAGACATTAGAGAGTAACCTGTAACAGTCGCTCTGCTGCTCTCAGGTCAGGGTAGAAGAGAAGTTGACACCTTGCATTGACCCATCATGCTCCTGGGCGGACAGGAGGTCAAGGAGAGGATTGCTTTCCTCTGCCACTCCCTCATCTGTCACCAGGAGCATGCTCACTTCTGACCTCTCAAAGTCAGGCTTAACGCGATTGACATAGAGCATCCATAGGTGGTTCCTAGGGGTCTTGAGATCTACCAAGTAGGTGGACTCCTCCTTCCGCTCCCTCATTTTGTATGGGCTGGTCTAGCAGTCCTGGAGAGCTTTGGTCTCTACTAGCTCCATGACCCATGTTGGTCATACCAGCTCTTCATGAAGTCTTGACTGGCCTCAAGATTACTTTTTGCCTTTTTCCAGAAGTGATGCTTCTGGTTGCGGAGGGCCAGCATGTAGATGATCACATCCTGGGGTGGGGTGGGGTGGGGTGTTCGTGGGAGCTTGCTACCACCCCTCATTTTTCAAGGCACAGAGGTCCCCTAACAGGGTAGCCATAGAGTATTTCAAAGGGCAAGAAACCTATGCCTTTCTTTGGCATCCTCCCTGTAGGCAAATAGAAGGCCTGATGACATGACATCACACTTACAACTCATGGACTCAAGTAGGCCTATAATCACACCCTTTAAGGTCTTATTGAATCTCTCCACAAGACCATTGGCTTTGGAGTGATGGGGTGTGGTGAAGGTGCAGGTTACCGCACACTCATTCCAACATGGGCTTCATGTTTGCTGACATAAAGTTCATACCTCTGTCAGACACTACCCTCATTGGGGGACCCTGCACGGGTAAAGATACCCATCAGAGCTCTAGCCACCACTAGTGCCGTCACTGTCTTTAGAAAGATGTTCTCTGGGTTGTAGGTGGCACAGTTCACAAAGACCAGGACTGACCTGTTACCTAAGGCTGTCTTGGGGTCCAAGGGTAAAATTATGTTTAAGCCCACCCTTAAAAAGCGGGTCAACGACTGGGTGGGGAATCAGGTGACCTTTTAGTTTTTTCCTGATTTCCCACTGGCCTAGCAGGTGGGACAGGACCTACAGATACATCTGAGTCAGACTTCTTCCGGGGTCAATAAAAGTGGACAACAAGCTTGAGAAAGGCCTTGTCTTGCCCTAGATGACCTGCCAGGGGTATATACTGAGCCAGCCTTGGCAGGAAGGTCCTGTAACACTGGGTAACCACCAGCACACAGGTTGATCCAGAACCAGGAGCCTTAGGCTCACTATGTAGGAGACCATTCTCCCAGTAGATTAGGTGATCCCCAGAGGCTTCACCTGCTGCCTTGGTTGTGGTTTGCTGCCTCAGGGTGCCTAGAGTGGGACACTCTTTCTGCATCCTTCAGAATTTTTCCCTAGTGGGTCCACCCTCAACTTGCCTGTCAGCAAGTGTAGGCAGGTCACCCAGGGTGGCAATGTCCTCTGCTGTTGGCTCAGGGGCGTCCTCCTCAGGGGCCCCATCATTGTCAAGGTGGGAACTTTAGGGACTGTTTTCCCACAACCCCTGCCCCTCTCGTTCTTGGCAACTGTCTGGGTCATTGTTCCAGGCTCCAGATGCCCTTGACTCCCTTCTTGGGAAACCATGGACAATTTGGTCATACAAACCCACTGAGGCAAGCCCAACATCTCCAAAGTGAACTAAGCTCTACCTTCCTCCAGGTAATGTGCTCCAGGTTGTTGCCTAACAGGCAGTGTAAAAGCATGGCCAGGCTCACAGCTTCTTTCACAGAACCTGAGACCACCCATCTCAAAAGGTAACCAGGATCATCAGGAGATGGCTTTCACGATTGTCAGCAACTATTACTTGGTGAAATGTGTTTGGTAGGACCTATTCTGCAGGCACCTGCTGACTCTTTACAGTAGTTATGCTGGCTCCTATGTCTCACAGAGCCTCCACCAGGTGCCCATTAATGATGACGCATTACCTGTATGTTAGACCTGGCACCTTGGCGTGAGTCTCCCTCCCTCTTTTTGTCGCTGTGCCTCATGTGTTTTTATGGTGTTGGCCGCTCAGCGCACTGTGCCACTGCCAACCAGTGTCGCGGTGCGAGTGCTCCCTATGTAAATTGTATATGTTGATTGGATTCCATGATTGGATTGTTTGATTTACTATCAGACCCCAGTAAAATGCGCCAGGAGCGCCAGGGCATGTAAATGCAAACACCGCTGGTGGTCTTGCAGCACGGGTTGTGCCACCCACAGAAGCGGCCGGTAAAATACGTCTAAGGTCTGCCATCGCAGAACCTGCGTGCAGTCTGGTACTGACATGCTGACTGGCAAGTGCCCACACTTGCCGGTCCCTAAAACCTTCCCTTAACTTCATGTTAGTCACCCCTCTGGTAGGCCCACGGGCAGGGTGCGTTGCAAGCATAAGGTAGGACAAGCCTGGATGCGTGGCATGTCCTGGTAGTGAATGACCGCCATTTTGTTGTTCACTACTGTAAGGCTACCCTGTTCTCATAGGCCAGTATGGGCGGCTTGGATTGTTACACCCTATGATCCTAACCGACCCAGGGAACATGGTAGAAGATCGAGTTTAGTATGCCTGAACTCGGAATAATAAGGTACATCTTGTCGCAAGGTTTATTTTAATATTCCGGGTTTGCAAATGCCGCTTTTAGAAAGTTGGCCTTTGCTTGCCTAAACATTTCAGCCCGCCTCTGCGTGATGTGTATCTGATGTCTGGCTGGTATGAGTGACAGGGCTGGGGGAACCCAGATGGGCAGGGCTAGGTAGCCTGGTGATGAATAGGACGATCGACAGGTAGATGGGTGGGAGGAGTGCTCCTAGGCTCTGAATAGGACAGTGCTCTGCCACCTCAATACCGGCTCCGCCCCCTGTGGAGCGTCTGATGACTCTGCCCTGCCCTCTGAAAGAAGAAGCCTGCATCGCGTAAACAAAGTGCTCAGAAACCGGACTGGACTAGGCAAGGGCCCCCCTGGCCTGGGAGAACAAAAGATTTGCTGTATAAATATAGGAGCCCTGCTCCTGAGAAACTAGATCCGCTTTTGACCAAGAAGAATCTCTGCCTGAGGAGGAGGCACCGGGAAAGCTGTAGGAGGAAGACTGTCCCTGTCCTGGGGGATTGGCCTGCAGTGGTGACCTTGCTGCCAAAGGGGAGAAGAGAAACTGTTGCTGAAAACTTTACTTTACTTTTACTTTCAAGACTTGTGCTTTTCCAAAACGATCTCCAAGGGCTTGGAACTGAGCTTGCCCCCTAAACTGGACCATTGGGCTCTACCTGATCTTCACTCGCCTGCCGCTGGACTGTGGTGTCCTTTCCCTCGCCGGAGCTGTGACCCTCGTGCCCCAGTCCCTCCTGAAGCCGTGACCAGGACTGCTTAGCCGCCCCCGCCTGGGGAAGAGCCTCGCTCGATCGGAGCTGCTCCCCCTATGCTGTGCTGGGCTGCCCCTGTCACCTCGCTCGTTGGAGGCTCGCTGTGCACCTTCACCCTCCCGCCGGAATCGGCGTTTGTGAGAATCTCCAAGCCTCGGACGGCCCGGTCGTATCTGCGCGCCCGGCTGCCCCGCTGTGTTCACCCGCCACCTGCAACACCCCGCTCTTGTCGTGAGCCTGAAGATCAGACACCCATCGTGAAGTGTGGGAGCCCCGGACGCCGCCTCGCCCTTCTGTCGAAGAGCCGCTGAAATCCCGCACCCGCCTTTGCGTCAAGAAACAAGGTACTGTACTTACGAACTCGACCGCGAGCTCGCATCGGATCCAGGGTCCGCAACGTTCTGATTTCCCTGTCATCTGCCGCGTGCTTCCCGGGCGCCGCCTCAGCACGAAGTGCGCTGAGGCCTACAGTCCCCTTGTGCCCGCCTAAAAGAACTTTCCGTAACAAAGAGAACTTTACCGTATTCCTAAGAATTGTGGCCCCATCAGTTCAACGTTACTGGGCCTTGTATTAAATCTGCTGAAACTACATAAAAGCTTATTTTTATATACTTCCTGATTGGTGTCCGTTTGTGGTGCATGCAAGGGGTTTACTGTATGTGTAATTGCATTTGCTTAACCGTGTACGCCTGAGACTTAGCCTAGACTGCTCGCGCCACGCACCTAGAGGGTGAGCAGGGGTTATTCTGGGGAGTCATCCTTCACCCTGACAAGAAGTAAAGGGTCCCTGCTTGTTGTGGGTTCACACCTGCGTCAACCAGAGCCCCCTCATTTCTAACATTGGTGGCAGCGGTGAGGATTTACGGATTTGCATTTGTGGTTTGCGTATAGTAAATCACTGATCACCACGTAGTGAGAGCAGACCAGTAACACAGCCACAAGACTAGCAATTGTTTTTGTTTTGCCAAGAATCTCCGTTGCTAGAGCCATGCCTGGTTCACTTCCCGCCGGAAGGGCAGCTTCTATAATCTCTGGATTTGAGGACATAGATTGGGAAGAAAGCGCACTTCAGGATCATACCAATGAAGAGTTGAGAGGTTTTTTCTCCAAGTTCCGAATTGCCCAAACTGGATTGAAAAACAAGACCCAACTCGTGAAGGCGCTGAGGGCCTGGTATGAGTCAAAGGCACCAGAGAATCAGGTGGCAATGGTTCCACCAGAAAGTGTCCATGAGTTTGGCCGAGGCCTGTCGCCAGAAGAGTTGGCAGACAGGGCAGCAACCCGGGCACACGAGGTGGAGATGGCAAAACTTCATGGGCAGATGGATATGGAAAAACAAAGATTAGCCATGGAAGAAAAGAAACTACAATTAGAGCATGACATGAAGCTGAGGGAGCTGGAGCTGAAAGCAAAAAGTTTGGAGCTTAATCCCTCTGGTGGCAGCACACCGCCAGTACCGGCGGAACCAAGAATTTATATTCCCAAGGATGTAGTGAAGGAGTTCTTCAAGAATGACGACATCGGGCAGTGGTTCAGAGCCTACGAGGTAGCCATGTCTTCCCACCAGGTCCCTGAGAGAGATTGGGGAGCGGGGTTGTGGGGACGGTTCCTGAGTGAAGGGCGGGACACACTGTTAGATTTACCTGCTGATGTTCATAATTCTTATGCCCATATGAAGGAAGCATTGATGGCTAGGTATGGGTTGACCCCTGAGTTATATAGGCAGAGGTTCAGGGGTTGCACGAAGATTCCCCATAGTACGTATGTGGAGTATGTAACCTTCTTTTGCAGAGCGCTGGATGGTTGGGTAAAGGGTAGTAAGGTAAATGATTATCAAGGGCTTCTTGATTTAATGGCATGGGAGCACTTGTCCAGTAATTGTTTTCCTGAGCTACGCCAGCACCTGATAGATAGTAGGCTGACTAACCCTAGGAAGCTTGCTGAGGAGGCGGACCGCTGGGTCAGTACCAGGGTCCACAAGGGTACCGTGGGAGATTCCGCCAAAGTTGGGCAGGGTCCCCAGCAGAAGAGTGGGGGGACAGGGGTAAACAGAAGCAGTTCCAAAAAGGGCCCCAAAATAGTCCCCAAGGGAACCAAGGGAAGGGTTCTCAGCCTCCCCCACGCCAGAAACCGACCGGGGCCCCGACAGGTCCTCCTGTTCAGAAGGGGCCCGTAAGATGTTACAGGTGTAACAATTTGGGGCATTTTGCCTCTGATGTAAAGTGTCAGTTGTTTGGTAAACCCGCACCCACTGGTGCTCCACCCCGGCAGGTGACTAGTGTAGCCTTGGGGGAGGAGAGGGATGTCCAAGGTGGGTGGGGTCCCGCAGAGATGTCCCTGGTCTCGCTAGGAGACCGTGAAGTGGTCCCTCCAACCCAGCTGCCTGAGAACACTAAGAAGTACAGGCAGTGGGTGACCATAAATGGCCATAGGGTGGAAGCTCTTCGAGATACAGGAGCCAGCGTGACAGCTGTCAGGTGTCACCTGGTGTCTCAAGAGCAGGTGGTCCCTAATGCATTCTACCCCGTTGTTGCTGCTGACAACACAGAGAGACACTGCAAGGTGGCTCAGGTTCCCTTTGAGTGGGGGGGAGTCTCTGGTACTCTTCAGGTAGCTGTGAGGCCCGCCATGCCTGTAGACTGTTTGTTAGGGAACGATTTGGAGAGCTCACCTTGGGCTAAGGTGGAGCGGAGTGCTCACCTGGAGATGTTGGGTATGCCGGATTGGGCGTGTGTCACCACACGGTCCATGGCAGCCAGTAGAGGTACTCAAGAGGTCCTGGAGCCTGAGAGGGAGGCCCAGGAACCGGCCTCAGAGAGAAGGAGCAAGGGGCGCGGGAAGCCGGCCCCTGAAGTTCCCACGGTCCAGGAGGAAGCAGACCTTGAGGGGGATGCCCTGGAGCCTACAGGGGAACAGATAGCTGAACTGGGAGACCTGCCGGAGCTGACCCATTGGCAGCAGGAAGGGGGTCCCACCAGGGAGGACTTTTGCAAGGCACAGAAGGAGTGCCCTTCTCTCGTGGGTATGCGGCAGCAGGCTGCAGACCAGGCCGCAGGTGATCAGTCCGGATCACATTTTGTTTACTGGGAGAACGACCTCCTATATACCGAGCCTAAGGTTGCTGAGCCTGGGTCAGCCCGTGCGCTGGTGGTACCCCAGGACTTCAGAGCCTTCCTACTGGGGCTGGCTCACGATGTGCCATTGGCAGGGCATTTGGGGCAGGACAAGACCTTTGAAAGGCTTGTCACCCACTTTTATTGGCCTCAAATGCGCAGGAGTTCAGATACTCACTGCAGGACATGCCAGACTTGCCAGGCAAGTGGAAAGAGTGGAAGGAAGCAGAAGGCTCCACTCCAGCCATTTCCTGTGGTCGGTACCCCATTCCAGCGAGTGGGGATTGACATTGTAGGGCCACTGGACCCCAGGACAGCGATGGGCAATAGGTTCATCCTGGTCCTGGTGGACCATGCCACCCGGTACCCGGAAGCCATTCCTCTGAGGACAGTGACGGCCCCCGTGGTGGGACGTGCACTGATGGGAATTTTCTCCCGAGTGGGATTCCCTCTAGAGGTGGTGTCTGACCGAGGTACCAATTTCATGTCCAAGTACATGAAATCTCTTTGGCAAGAGTGTGGTGTAACCTACAAGTTCACCACCCCTTACCACCCCCAAGGAAACGGGTTGGTTGAGAGATTCAACCGAACCCTCAAAGGCATGATAATGGGCCTAGAAGGACCCATGAGGCGTAAGTGGGACGTCCTCTTACCATGCCTTCTCTTCGCTTACCGTGAGGTGCCACAGAAGTCTCTGGGGTTCAGTCCCTTTGAGCTTCTGTATGGTCACCCAGTCAGAGGACCTCTAAGTCTGGTCAAGGAAGGCTGGGAGCAATCTCCCAGGAAACCTCCCCAGAATGTATATAGCTACATGATGGCCTTCAGGAATCAGACTAGGCGATTCAGGCAACTTGCTGAGGCAAATCTGGAAGCCAGCCAGGAGGAGATGAAGCGGTGGTACGACCTGAATGCCACTCTGGTAGAGCTTCAGCCTGGACAAAAAGTATGGGTCTTGGCCCCCGTGGAGCCGTGTGCGCTCCAGGATAAGTGGACCGGTCCCTTCGAGGTGGTGGAGCGCAAGAGTCCTGTTACCTATGTGGTGGACCTGAAGTCTCCTAGGAACCCCTTAAGGGTCCTACATGTCAACCGCCTCAAGCCCCACTTGGAGAGGTCCCAAGTGGGCATGCTCTTGGCAACAGATGCTGGAATGGAAGAGGAGACAGAACCTCTTCCTGACCTCCTGTCAGCCAAGGAGCAAGATGGGTCAGTGGATGGTGTCATCCTCTCTTCCACCCTGACCCCTGAGCAACAGAATGATTGTCGCCAGTTGCTGGGACAATTTACTGACCTGTTTTCCCTGGTCCCTGGTGTCACTGATTGGTGTGTCCATGATGTGTACACTGGGGATAGTCCACCTGTGCGGCACAAGGCCTACAGGGTGACTGACAGGGTGAGGACATGCATCAAGGAGGAGGTCTCCAAGATGTTTGCACTCGGGGTAATTGAGTCTTCTAGCAGTCCTTGGGCCAGCCCCGTGGTCTTAGTCCCAAAGGCTGCAGCGCCGGGAGCCACACCCGAACTCCGGTTCTGTGTGGACTACAGAGGACTCAATTCAGTCACTAGGACTGACGCACACCCCATTCCCAGAGCTGATGAGCTCATCGATCGGCTAGGGGCTGCCAACTACCTCAGCACGTTTGATTTAATGTCTGGGTATTGGCAGATCGCCTTGACCGAGGGGGCCAAAGAGAGGTCAGCATTTTCCACCCCAGATGGGCACTACCAGTTCCGGGTTATGCCATTTGGGATGAAGAATGCCCCTGCCACCTTCCAGAGATTGGTCAACCAGGTGTTGGCTGGGCTGGATTCGTTCAGTGCAGCCTACCTGGATGACATCGCGGTGTTCAGCTCCACTTGGGAAGAACACCTGCGACACCTCGGGGAAGTGTTGATGGCGCTGCGCAAGGCAGGCCTCACGATCAAGGCGAGTAAGTGCCAGATCGGGCAGGGTTCCGTGGTGTACTTGGGACACCAAGTTGGGAGTGGCCAGGTGGCACCCCTTCAGCCCAAGATAGAAACCATCCTGAATTGGGAGGCGCCCAAAACCCAGACGGAGGTGAGAGCCTTCCTAGGTCTCACCGGGTACTACAGGAGGTTTGTCAAGGGGTATGGCAACCTGGTTGCCCCCTTGACAGCGCTGACTTCGAAGAAGCAGCCCAGGAAAGTGATCTGGACTGACACCTGTCAGAAAGCTTTTGAGGCCTTGAAACCTGCTATGTGCACGGCGCCCGTGCTCCTGGCTCCCAACTTATCCAAAGAGTTTATCGTTCAGACAGATGCTTCAGAGCATGGTGTGGGGGCTGTTCTTTCACAGATTAATGAGGAGGGCCTAGATCAACCCGTAGCCTTTCTTAGCAGGAGGTTACTTCCACGGGAACAAAGGTGGAGTGCTATTGAGCGTGAGGCATTTGCTGTGGTCTGGGCACTGAAGAAGCTAAGACCCTACTTGTTTGGGTCTCACGTCCGGGTTCAGACGGACCACAGGCCCCTCAGATGGTTGATTCATATGAGGGGTGAGAATCCAAAGCTGTTGAGGTGGTCCATTTCCCTACAGGGTATGGATTTCACGGTGGAACATCGCCCTGGTACAGATCACGCCAATGCTGACGGTCTGTCCAGATTTTTCCACCTTAGAGATGAGGAACTCCCTGGGGTAGAGTAGTTCTCCCCACTTTTCAGCTGGAGGGGACACGTGTTAGACCTGGCACCTTGGCGTGAGTCTCCCTCCCTCTTTTTGTCGCTGTGCCTCATGTGTTTTTATGGTGTTGGCCGCTCAGCGCGCTGTGCCACTGCCAACCAGTGTCGCGGTGCGAGTGCTCCCTATGTAAATTGTATATGTTGGTTGGATTCCATGATTGGATTGTTTGATTTACTATCAGACCCCAGTAAAATGCGCCAGGAGCGCCAGGGCATCTAAATGCAAACACCGCTGGTGGGCTTGCAGCACGGGTTGTGCCACCCACAGAAGCGGCCGGTAAAATACGTCTAAGGTCTGCCATCGCAGAACCTGCGTGCAGTCTGGTACTGACATGCTGACTGGCAAGTGCCCACACTTGCCGGTCCCTAAAACCTTCCCTTAACTTCATGTTAGTCACCCCTCTGGTAGGCCCACGGGCAGGGTGCGTTGCAAGCATAAGGTAGGACAAGCCTGGATGCGTGGCATGTCCTGGTAGTGAATGACCGCCATTTTGTTGTTCACTACTGTAAGGCTACCCTGGTCTCATAGGCCAGTATGGGCGGCTTGGATTGTTACACCCTATGATCCTAACCGACCCAGGGAACATGGTAGAAGATCGAGTTTAGTATGCCTGAACTCGGAATAATAAGGTACATCTTGTCGCAAGGTTTATTTTAATATTCCGGGTTTGCAAATGCCGCTTTTAGAAAGTTGGCCTTTGCTTGCCTAAACATTTCAGCCCGCCTCTGCGTGATGTGTATCTGATGTCTGGCTGGTATGAGTGACAGGGCTGGGGGAACCCAGATGGGCAGGGCTAGGTAGCCTGGTGATGAATAGGACGATCGACAGGTAGATGGGTGGGAGGAGTGCTCCTAGGCTCTGAATAGGACAGTGCTCTGCCATCTCAATACCGGCTCCGCCCCCTGTGGAGCGTCTGATGACTCTGCCCTGCACTCTGAAAGAAGAAGCCTGCATCGCGTAAACAAAGTGCTCAGAAACCGGACTGGACTAGGCAAGGGCCCCCCTGGCCTGGGAGAACAAAAGATTTGCTGTATAAATATAGGAGCCCTGCTCCTGAGAAACTAGATCCGCTTTTGACCAAGAAGAATCTCTGCCTGAGGAGGAGGCACCGGGAAAGCTGTAGGAGGAAGACTCCCTGTCCTGGGGGATTGGCCTGCAGTGGTGACCTTGCTGCCAAAGGGGAGAAGAGAAACTGTTGCTGAAAACTTTACTTTACTTTTACTTTCAAGACTTGTGCTTTTCCAAAATGATCTCCAAGGGCTTGGAACTGAGCTTGCCCCCTGAACTAAGCCCCAGGACCATTGGGCTCTACCTGATCTTCACTCGCCAGCCGCTGGACTGTGGTGTCCTTTCCCTCGCCGGAGCTGTGACCCTCGTGCCCCAGTCCCTCCTTAAGCCGTGACCAGGACTGCTTAGCCGCCCCGCCTGGGGAAGAGCCTCGCTCGATCAGAGCCGCTCCCCCTACGCTGTGCTGGGCTGCCCCTGTCACCTCGCTCGTTGGAGGCTCGCTGTGCACCTTCACCCTCCCGCCGGAATCGGCGTTTGTGAGCATCTCCAAGCCTCGGACGGCCAGGTCGTATCTGCGCGCCCGGCTGCCCCGCTTTGTTCACCCGCCACCTGCAACACCCCGCTCTTGTCGTGAGCCTGAAGATCAGACACCCATCGTGAAGTGTGGAAGCCCCGGACGCCGCCTCGCCCTTCTGTCGAAGAGCCGCTGAAATCCCGCACCCGCCTTTGCGTCAAGAAACAAGGTACTGTACTTACGAACTCGACCGCGAGCTTGCATCGGATCCAGGGTCCGCAACGTTCTGATTTCCCTGTCATCTGCCGCGTGCTTCCCGGGCGCCGCCTCAGCACGAAGTGCGCTGAGGCCTACAGTCACCTAAAAGAACTTTCCGTAACAAAGAGAACTTTACCGTATTCCTAAGAATTGTGGCCCCATCAGTTCAACGTTACTGGGCCTTGTATTAAATCTGCTGAAACTACATAAAAGCTTATTTTTATATACTTCCTGATTGGTGTCCGTTTGTGGTGCATGCAAGGGGTTTACTGTATGTGTAATTGCATTTGCTTAACCGTGTACGCCTGAGACTTAGCCTAGACTGCTCGCGCCACGCACCTAGAGGGTGAGCAGGGGTTATTCTGGGGAGTCATCCTTCGCCCTGACAAGAAGTAAAGGGTCCCTGCTTGTTGTGGGTTCACACCTGCGTCAACCAGAGCCCCCTCATTTCTAACACTGTACTTGGAAGTATTAGCTGGCAAGTGGATATTCGGCACTATCTCCTTATCCCCCTGGGCAATCAGGATTACCTCTGTTTATTCCCCAAATCTAACTGGGACTACCTCTTCCCCGAGTGCTATACTCACCAACCCAGGTGCCTGGCCACCGGTGGGGGGGAGGGGGGGTGCCATGTTTGGACATTTTAAGTTGCCCTTGGAGTGCCCATATTTGTAGCTCTCAGTACATTGGGGTACAAACCTCCCTGTCGTGTGATCAAAGAACCATCTTTTTAAGGATCAGAATGGGACGGGTTACCACTATTACAGCAATGCACTTTACGCCTGCACCTCCCAAAAACTCCAAAAGAAATTGCAGCACATTCAGAACGCCTCACCAGACTTATCCGGGATATCCACTACCACAATCACATCTCCAGTCACCTGAGAACCCTCCACTGGCTCCCGATCAACAAAAGAATTACCTTCAAGCTCCTCACGCATGCCTACAAAGCCCTCCACAACTCCAGATCCGAATACCTCAACCACCGCCTCTTCTTCTACACACACAACAGACAACTTCACTCCGCCCAACTGGCCCTGGCCATTATCTCACGGATCCACAAGGCCTTGGCTGGAGGAAGCTGCTTCTCCTGCCTTGTTGAAAAAAGCTGGAACTCCCTGCCTCTGCATCTCAGGGAATCTCTGACAATGCCTCATTTCAGGAAGAATCTCAAGACCTGGCTCTTCGACTGAACTGCAAACCCCTCCTCCCCAGTGCCTTAAGACCCTCACGGGTGATTAGCTGCGCTATACAAGAACCCTGATTGATTGATTGATTGATTGATTGATTGATTGGCTACTCCCTTGGGAATTATTTTGAGGGCCTTAGAGAACTCCTTATTTTCAAGTGTTTCCCCCTCTTTTTTCCTCTGGTTGGAACCCTGACCAGCTTTGTGGGAGTCCACTCCAAATACCTTTTTGGGGCTCTCTGGTGCTAGCCCATAGGTCTGCCTCTTAAGAAAGTTTCCCGGGGTCAATCAGCTTACTGCCAACTAGGTGCTGGTGCGCCTTTTCAAAGCCAATACTGAGCATGTGCTCTCTGATAATCAGATTATACAACCTAACTTAATCATTTACTTTGCTGCCAGCACCCGCCCATTCAGTGGCTTGCTGGAGTAGTCCATAAAATCTACCCAGGATTGGTCAGGTGGCTTATGGCTGCCCCTGACACTTTGGCGGTACTTCTTATTGGTCAGCCCAAATCAGGCAGTAAAATTACCTTTGTGGGAGTGTACTGGATTTGGTCTCCAACCTCTAGTGTCAGAAGTGTGTTCTTCCGCACAGTAGGCATGTGTTACAACAGACTACTACCCCCCCCCCCACCCCCCTCTCCCTGTGCTTTTCAGGTATCTTGTGAACCCTCAGTGCAACTTCATAGACAGAAAAACTTTTGTTTATGTCATTTTCCACCAAATAACTGAGCACCAAATCATTAGGTATGCAAAGCACTTTCTTTCCTTCAGGTACCGCAGGTATACTTCCAACATCACTGCTGGTATCCAGTTGCCTGGGGGGAACCACCTTTACAACGCAACTTTTACAACGCTATGCTATTACAACGCATTTTTTACGACGCAAAAACTTTTACAACGCATGCTTTTACAACACGTGCCATTATATGGTAAGTACTGTTACAACGCATATACCTTTACAACGCATTATGTGAAAATGCCTTTACAACGCATGCATTTACAATGCATGTCTTTACAACGTAAGATGTTATATGGTAAGTACTTTTACAACGCATATACTATTACAACGCATTTTTTTTTCTTGGTGTTTCCATTTAAATAAATATTTATCTTGTTTAATTATTTTTAAAAAAGCAATTGTAATTTGACAAAAGTTAGTTGTTTTTCAAAATATTAATACTTGAGTATTTTGTCTAGTAGAAATGTTTGGATGGATAGCAGTTAAATTAATACTTGAGTATTTTAATTATTTCTAATAAAGCAATTGTAATTTTAAAAAAGTGAGTAGTTTATTAAAATATTAATACTTGAGTATTTTGTCTAGTAGAAATGTTTGGTTGGATAGCAGTTAAATTAATACTTGAGTATTTTAATTATTTTTAATAAAGCAATAGTAATTTGAAAAAAGTGAGTAGATTATCAAAATATTAATACTTGAGTATTTTGTTTAGTAGAAATGTTTGGTTGGATAGCAGTTAAATTAATACTTGAGTATTTTAATTATTTTTAATAAAGCAATAGTAATTTGAAAAAAGTGAGTAGATTATCAAAATATTAATACTTGAGTATTTTGTTTAGTAGAAATGTTTGGTTGGATAGCTGTTAAATTAATACTTGAGTATTTTAATATTTATACTTGGCCATTTAGTTTAGTAGGAATGTTTTGTTGGATAGTTATAAAACTAATAGAGTTTTTAAATATTAAAAGTTGATACTTAATAATTACCAAATTTAATAGTTGAGTATTTCTCTAAATTGAATGAGTTTTTTTAAAAATTAAAGAGTATTTAATATTATAATTTAAATAAATATGTGTGAGTACCTAAATTTAAATACTAGAGTATTTTACAAAATATTACAAGAGTGTTTATCAAAAATTTAAGTTATCACATATGAAAAGACTAGAGTATTTATAAGTACAAAAGAAAGTGCCCTTTTTTAAAGAAATGGAAGAGTATTTTTGGTTTAATTATTATAAAAATAATATAATTTAATTTTTAAAATAAAAAAAAAACTTTAAATATTAAAAGAGTAATAAATTAACCAATTTATCATTAATAAAATTTTGAAAATAGAAAAAACAATATTAACTTACTTTTTGAAATAAATTCCCACGCTTTTCCATTGAAGTCTATGAGCGTCTTTGTCCTTTATTTATTTTGGCAGCCTCAGAATATACAACCCGCGGAACAAGAAAAGAAGGTTCAGAAAGTGAAGTAAGAGAAAGTTTTGAAGGGAAAAGACAATAGAGTCAAGGTAAGGAACATTTTTAGTAAATTTACATTTATTTAATTACAATATTGGAGTTTAAATAACTTAATTTAAAATAATGACAGCAAACAATTATTGTTTTCACATTTTTATTTGTTTTAAAAATCATGAAAAAAATAAGCATATTTTTTAGAAATTTTTCAAAGTAAGTTTTATTTTTATAACAAAATATATATATTTTAATTACATATATAAACATTTATTTACAGATGAATTTAAAAAAATAGTCCGCCATAAATTGAGATGCACGCGATGACGTAAGGACGTGACCGTCGACGTAATACGCCATTTTGCAGAGCATCGGAGGAGGAAGCAGCAGGAAGCTGATCTGCGTCCAGGTAGGAAATATTTTCAGTTGATATTATAGATTAAACCTTTAAAAGGGATACATATATAGTAAGGAAAGAATAAGGGGAGGTTGCTGGAAAACTAATAGATGTCTTAAATGTTGTTAAACATGTCCACATTAATGTCATTAATACATGCCTATGTCGGGTCGCTAAAAGTAAGTTATTTATTTAAAAAAAGTATGTAACTCTTACAAAATTAAAAGTTACTGTTCAGACAGTTGATTTGTTTATTTACGAAGTAAAAAACGTACTGTCGATCTTCATTTCAAAGTTCAAAAATTGTGCGTACTTTTAAATTTTGTAAATTAAACATTGAAATAAAAATTATGATTCAGCTGCAAAGTGCATTTCGGAATATGGTTTGATTTGTATATTATACATCTGTTTGAGATTTGGTGATTGGTTTTGACGGTATTTAAATTGGATTTTTTCGGTAATTTGAATAATGGAGTTCCGATAATGAAAAATTGTTCAAATAGTATGGAACAGTAAATTTGTAAACATTGGTTTATTTTGGTGGAAATGAAGATTTGTTTTAAATTAAAAAAAAAAACCCGACTTGTTTGTTTGAAAATTTTTTTTAAAAAAAAAACTTTGTATGCCAATTGGATTTTTAAAATTACTATAATTTAAAGCAAAGCAGGAAAGTAAGTAAATTCATTGTTTTAAAAAGAAAGAATGTTAGAAAGATTTTCCAGGTAGTCTATAGCCACACACAACGAAAACTGTTGTAGAATTGCCAATAGTCTCTCAGACATTTCCCTTGTTTTGACTGTTACTCGTGGGTTTAGACTACCTGCGAGTGTTTGTGCTATTCTCATTTCTTGGAAACTTTGCTCCTTCTTCAAAGTTTCCAAAAATGAGTAGAAGTTAGGATGTGGTTTTCCAATTGTATGATTGAAGGAGTTATGCCACCCCTCAATGGCATTGTTTGTTTTGGCCTCTCCCTCTAAACAACTCGTGTAGCAGTTCCACCACTCCACATGGAATCGTGGCTTCCTCCTGCGACCCGATCTGCTTAGGTGTCCAATCCATGTGTCCTCAAAATAATTTAGAATGGGTGCCAATTTTTCCTCGTTACTCGTATAATAACCAGATTCTATAATTGCAGTGTAGTACTCGTCCACACTATCGGGAGGAACAAAACAAAGTGCAGTTAATTTTTTTAGTTCAAACTGTAGTTTGCTATCCCGAGAATATTCTGCAACTAGGGATGTTTTCTGTAATTTACGCCAAAATGCCTGCGAAAAATGGAAGAAACATCCCTGAATTTGGGTATCCGTGTACGTTTTAGTGATCACATTGATCATGCTCAATTCGAAATCAATAATTATTTTTCGAGGACTTGCAGATGTTTTACTTTTAATCACTGATAAAAGTTCAGTGTATGTTGCAGAAGTCTTATCAGGTAGCAAACTATACACTAAGGGAATTACACTATTGTTAATTTTAGCATGTATAGTGTAAATTTGAGTGAAAGGATGGGGTGTACTTTTAAACGTCCCATCCATCATCCAAATTTCACTACTTTCTAACTTAGCAAGGTTACGTGGGGTACTAAAAATTAGAATACGTTTCTGAGGGTTTTCGTTGTCATGCAGAAGGAAAGGTTCATCAGAAAAAGAAATAGAAAGATCATGAGGAATTCTAATGTCAGAGAATGTATGTGGTGTAGACAATTGAATATTACTTGCCTGCTTTTGTCTCTGAATAATTCTTCTCAAATTGGGTATTATAGGCATGTTACTAGCAACATGACTGGGGACATGCTGTGCAACCTCCCTTAAAATTGATCCTGTAGAATCATTGGAGGTGCTTGCAATAGCTTTCATCTCATTTATTGTCTCTCTGATTTCTACATCCATTGCAGAGGCAGAGTGGTTATGTTCTGTGGTTTTCACAACCAAATTATCAACAGTAACCGCTCTGCCACTGCAATGGGTAGTGTAGTATTGAACGCACCTCCAATGATTTCTAGTTAAACTTATTCTTTCCTTACTATATATGTATCCACCATGGTTTAACAAATTTTTGCCCTTCCTGGATTTAATGAAGTTGGCTGCTCCAAGGCTAGACATTATCTGAAAAAAGGAGAAAAGACAAAAAAATTAGCCTGTAAAAATGTAATATTTTTTTAAAACATAACATTTACTCCATCCATTAATTTGCCTACTGCTGCACCTTCATGGAGTAAGAATAGTAAATTGTTACCCCTACACTATCCAACACTTACCCTACTGATGCACCTTCCTGGAGTTAGAATAGTAAATTGATACCCCTACACTATCCTACACTTTCCCTACTGATGCACCTTCCTGGAGTTAGAATAGTAAATTGCTACCCCAACACTATCCAACACTTTCCCTACTGATGCACCTTCCTGGAGTTAGAATAGTATATTGCTACCCCTACACTATCCAACACTTTCTCTACTGATGCACCTTCCTGGAGTTAGAATAGTAAATTGTTACCCCTACAGTATCCTACACTTTCCCTGCTGATGCACCTTCCTGGAGTTAGAATAGTAATTTGTTACTCCTACACTATCCAACACTTTCCCTAGTGATGCACCTTCCTGGAGTTAGAATAGTAAATTGTTACCCCTACACTATCCAACACTTTCCCTACTGATGCATCTTCCTGGAGTTAGAATAGTAAATTGTTACTCCTACACTATCCAACACTTTCCCTAGTGATGCACCTTCCTGGAGTTAGAATAGTAATTTGTTACTCCTACACTATCCAACACTTTCCCTACTGATGCACCTTCCTGGAGTTAGAATAGTAAATTGATACCCCTACACTATCCAACACTTTCCCTACTGATGCACCTTCCTGGAGTTAGAATAGTAAATTGCTACCCCTACACTATCCAACACTTTCCCTACTGATGCACCTTCCTGGAGTTAGAATAGAAAATTGTTACCCCAACACTATCCAACACTTTCCCTAGTGATGCACCTTCCTGGAGTTAGAATAGTACATTGCTACCCCTACACTATCCAACACTTTCTCTACTGATGCACCTTCCTGGAGTTAGAATAGTAAATTGTTACCCCTACACTATCCTACACTTTCCCTGCTGATGCACCTTCCTGGAGTTAGAATAGTAATTTGTTAGCCCTACACTATCCAACACTTTCCCTACTGATGCACCTTCCTGGAGTTAGAATAGTAAATTGTTACTCCTACACTATCCAACACTTTCCCTACTGATGCACCTTCCTGGAGTTAGAATAGTAAATTGATACCCCTACACTATCCAACACTTTCCCCACTGATGCACCTTCCTGGAGTTAGAATAGTAAATTGATACCCCTACACTATCCAACACTTTCCCTACTGATGCACCTTCCTGGAGTTAGAATAGTAAATTGATACCCCTACACTATCCTACACTTTCCCTACTGATGCACCTTCCTGGAGTTAGAATAGTAAATTGCTACCCCAACACTATCCAACACTTTCCCTACTGATGCACCTTCCTGGAGTTAGAATAGTAAATTGATACCCCTACACTATCCAACACTTTCCCTACTGATGCACCTTCCTGGAGTTAGAATAGTAAATTGTTACTCCTACACTATCCAACACTTACCCTAGTGATGTACCTTCCTGGAGTTAGAATAGTAAATTGATACCCCTACACTATCCAACACTTTCCCTACTGATGCACCTTCCTGGAGTTAGAATAGTAAATTGATACCCCTACACTATCCAACACTTTCCCTACTGATGCACCTTCCTGGAGTTAGAATAGTAAATTGATACCCCTACACTATCCTACACTTTCCCTACTGATGCACCTTCCTGGAGTTAGAATAGTAAATTGCTACCCCAACACTATCCAACACTTTCCCTACTGATGCACCTTCCTGGAGTTAGAATAGTAAATTGATACCCCTACACTATCCAACACTTTCCCTACTGATGCACCTTCCTGGAGTTAGAATAGTAAATTGCTACCCCTACACTATCCAACACTTTCCCTACTGATGCACCTTCCTGGAGTTAGAATAGAAAATTGTTACCCCAACACTATCCAACACTTTCCCTACTGATGCACCTTCCTGGAGTTAGAATAGTAAATTGATACCCCTACACTATCCAACACTTTCCCTACTGATGCACCATCCTGGAGTTAGAATAGTAAATTGATACCCCTACACTATCCTACACTTTCCCTACTGATGCACCTTCCTGGAGTTAGAATAGTAAATTGCTACCCCAACACTATCCAACACTTTCCCTACTGATGCACCATCCTGGAGTTAGAATAGTAAATTGATACCCCTACACTATCCAACACTTTCCCTACTGATGCACCTTCCTGGAGTTAGAATAGTAAATTGCTACCCCTACACTATCCAACACGTTCCCTACTGATGCACCTTCCTGGAGTTAGAATAGAAAATTGATACCCCTACACTATCCTACACTTTCCCTACTGATGCACCTTCCTGGAGTTAGAATAGTAAATTGCTACCCCAACACTATCCAACACTTTCCCTACTGATGCACCTTCCTGGAGTTAGAATAGTAAATTGATACCCCTACACTATCCAACACTTTCCCTACTGATGCACCTTCCTGGAGTTAGAATAGTAAATTGATACCCCTACACTATCCAACACTTTCCCTACTGATGCACCTTCCTGGAGTTAGAATAGTAAATTGATACCCCTACACTATCCTACACTTTCCCTACTGATGCACCTTCCTGGAGTTAGAATAGTAAATTGCTACCCCAACACTATCCAACACTTTCCCTACTGATGCACCTTCCTGGAGCTAGAATAGTAAATTGATACCCCTACACTATCCAACACTTTCCCTACTGATGCACCTTCCTGGAGTTAAAATAGTAAATTGCTACCCCTACACTATCCAACACTTTCCCTACTGATGCACCTTCCTGGAGTTAGAATAGAAAATTGTTACCCCAACACTATCCAACACTTTCCCTACTGATGCACCTTCCTGGAGTTAGAATAGTAAATTGATACCCCTACACTATCCAACACTTTCCCTACTGATGCACCTTCCTGGAGTTAGAATAGTAAATTGATACCCCTACACTATCCTACACTTTCCCTACTGATGCACCTTCCTGGAGTTAGAATAGTAAATTGCTACCCCAACACTATCCAACACTTTCCCTACTGATGCACCATCCTGGAGTTAGAATAGTAAATTGATACCCCTACACTATCCAACACTTTCCCTACTGATGCACCTTCCTGGAGTTAGAATAGTAAATTGCTACCCCTACACTATCCAACACTTTCCCTACTGATGCACCTTCCTGGAGTTAGAATAGAAAATTGTTACCCCAACACTATCCAACACTTTCCCTAGTGATGCACCTTCCTGGAGTTAGAATAGTACATTGCTACCCCTACAGCATGGTACATTTTAAAAACTGCTGCACCTTACAATGTTGGTTGAAATTACCTTTTTCTTTCGAAATTGCTTTTCTTGCTGACTCTTGTTCAGTGGTATTGGTGTGTAGGCTTGTGTAGACACTTAAGAGGTGATTTGTTGTGGAATGGAAAAATAAATGTCTGGAAAAGTGAAAAAAGATAAAATTGAGAAAACAGAACGATGTTGAGAAATGCGTTTTGGGAAATTTTTCTACAAACATTGCACATTTGATATAAGTTGCAGCATATAACAATTTCCGTAATGCTAAACCATCCTTTAGACATGAAATATAATTCTGAAATGTGGAAATGTAATCATAATTGCATTGATTTTTTTTGGAAAACTTTAGCAATGTGATAGTTAGTCTAATACTTTGAAGGTTAAGAACCCGTGCTGTGAATAAATACCTTGTTTTGGAGAACTCGCTTTTCTGGATGAGGTGGCTGAAGATGATTTCCTTTGTTGGCTCAAGATTTTAGTTGTGATTAAAAAAAAATTTCTTTGGAGAAAAAAAAGAGGATAAAAAGATAATTAACGGTGGTTAGAAATGTTAAAACTGAGTATCTTTACAATAATACTGACATACAATATAACTAGTACTACATGACACTGTCCTAATCAATGCACCTTACTGCAGTAGAAATAGAGATATGTACCCCTACACTACACAGAAATATCCCTAATGTTGCTCCTTCCTAGAGTAGAAATAGTATATTGTTTCTCTAAACTATCCATTACTTTTCAAATTAGGTACGTAAGAGGAGGAATAATTGCAAAAGGAAGGATTAATAATGTATACTAATAATAAAATGGAAAAGGTAACATACCTTTTCCAGTTGTTTTTTTGTTTTCGTGTCTTTAACCAGATGCTTGCAGGAGGTTAAAGTTTTTTGGGGGAACAGATGTTCACTGGTGGAAAAAAAAAAAGATAAATAATTGTTCCTTTGCCAACGTTGGTTAGAAAAAAAAAAAAAATGTAAAAACCATTTGTAATATGAAAAAGGAGTATGAGTAACAATTGGTGAGAGTAAACATATTACACATTTGAAGCATTTTTCAAAAAAAACATAACAGGTAATTTCGAAACTATTACTAAATTAGTAAAATGCTGAACATTCATGGACTTAGAATAGAAATATTTGCCTTAGTAATATGAAACGCTTTTTCAGATGTGGTAACTAACTGAAGTCTTATTAGAAATTGTTACTCCAGCATCATGGTAATATTTCGTTTATTATGTGGTGAGATTGAGTATTAAAAAAAAACACCTTTGCCATACATGACTTTAGGAAATTTTAAAAAATAAATTTTACAAGTAAAACCATTACACATAAATAACATTTACCTTAACAATTGAGTTTGTCAGTCTTTAACGTGGTGGGGATGCCCAAATAGGTTCAGCTATTGTGGAATGTCAAAATCTTCCGATTTTCTGGTTGTGGAAAATAAAATACTTGTTTTAATTTTGTGTTTAATTTTATTGATAATATATTGGAAACAGTACATTTTTAAAGTTTATATTATTAATTAAAAATTTATTTTTTGTGGCTTATGAAAATATATTTATCTTAAAACTAACGTTTAGAAATATATTAATAACTTACTAGTAGTTGTTCTGTTGTTATGCTTTCACGAGTGAATTCCGTGCTCTCTCTGAGGAGGTCGCAGTGCAGGTGACAGAGGGTCAGCTTATTACGTCTGCTCTCTCTACTAGTTGATAATCAACTGAGTGCAAAATGGTGTCTCCCTTGTATTTATAAGTTTTACTCTGTGTCACTATTAATTTTTTTAAAAACTGCGTTCGTTGTGTTTTTTTTAATGCTTTGTTTTACTGTGGAAAATGATAATTTAAAAATGCTTTTTAACAAATATTGTTTTCATTCATTTGCTCCGTTTTGGCATCCATTTTGGAACATGTTTTTTGGTATTGTTTACATAGAAACTGTGGTAGGACAAGTTTTACAAGTGAGATGGTTAAAATGGCGCCTATGTGTATGTGTGTTATGTTTTAGTTGGTTTACTTACTTTGCGAACTAATCATGTTAAAAATGTGTTTGTTGTGTTATTTATTTTTTCGTTATTTTTTAAAAACTTAGTAATGTGTGAAAATGGATTTTTATGGGGAATTTTGAGTATTAATTTTAATACTCGAGTATTAATTTTAATACCCGAGTATTAATTTGGTAATGCGTTTCAGTCGATTTACGTACAGTTTTTCTCCACGTTTTAATACACTTCCCCACCCTAAAACCCCTAATTTCCCTGCATCCCGTGCCAGATTTTATTGTACTTTTAATTTAAAAAAAAAAAAAATCGCGTTGTAATGGTATGCGTTGTAATATATTTCGTTGTAACAGCTCTTTTCAGTATTTTAATAGGTTTGGCGTTGTAAGAGAATTCGTTGTAAAGTAATGCGTTGTAGTAGTACTAGCGTTGTAAAAAATGCGTTGTAAAGGTATGCGTTGTAATAGCATGCGTTGTAACGTCATACATCCGTTGCCTGGCCTTGATGTGCAACTTCTTTAAGTTCCTCTCATGTTTTTCTCCTGAAAGCCCTTTCAGCCTCTCTTTCCTCCTCTCTGCCAGCTCCTCTGGGAACAGGCCATAGGAAGAGACACTGCTCCCTGCCCTGACAGGAACCTCAAATTCAGGGGTCATCTCCTCCTCATCTGATGAATGTGATTCCTCAGTGGGGCCATCATCCAGCCCGTCAACCTCAGCTGTGGTTTCATTCAGTATGGAATGGGCTTCCAGGCATTCAGAGCCTTTTGCAATTCCACCTTCCTGGTGTTGTTCTAGGCAGGATGCCCAAGTTCCCTGCAGATATTTATGAATGGGGCGACAGTGTATAACTCTATGTTGACCAACTCAACTTCCATGCTTGAGGTTGTAGATCCAGCAGCCAGAAACAAGATTTTGAGAAAAATTATAGGAAGAATGTAAAATTTGAATTGGTCTTGGATGTGGAATAGTAGTGTACACCAAATCACTGTATGGCACTGCCCAAACACAAGTCCTATCCTCACCGGTTATCACCAATGTTAGAAATTAGATTCCTAGTTTACTGGGGTACAAGCTCTGGTCAAGCAGTAACCACAACCCTATTCAGGGTAAGGCACAAGCACACCTTAAACTAACTTGTGCTCACGCTCTGGTAGCTTGACACAGAGCAATCATGGTTAACTTTAGGGGCAATATGTACAGTATGTGTTTGTACAATTTCAAACAGTAAACCAGTGACAACTTCACACAAAAAGATTCCATACCAGGTTAGAAAAATAAACTATGATATAATAAATGGAAAACTACCAAAACTGCAAAAATCCAATAATTAGAACTTGAACTATGAATTTTCAAAGAATAAACTGTAAAATAGCTCTTAGAAACAAGAAGGGCAAACTGGGGATATCTGGTCACAGGACCAGGACAATGTCAAAATTTCACGGGCCAGCTACTGGAGCCCAGTTAGGCCTGCTAAACCAAAGTACCTTAAATCTGGGTTGCGGAGCGTTTTCTTGGATCCATGTCGAAGATGAGTTGCGCAGCAGAGGCAATGCGTTGGTTCCGAGATGCAGCAAGGCTGCGGTATGAGGTCCTACTCCGCTGATGTTTAGGATCCTGTCGATGGGGCTTGCGATGAGAAGGCCAGTATTCCGAGGAACGGTGAAGCTTGGATGCGAAAGTATGCTGCCAAGGGTGCCATCGACGAGGGATGCGAGAAGCTTGCACTGGGAAAAGTGGCATGCAGTGTCAGTTCCGATGGCAATGCAACTATCCCAAGATGCGAGATGCAGCAGCAATGTACGTCTTTTGCAATGGGTCCAATACATGCAAGAGCAGCGAAACGTCGGTTCTGCTTGAGGATGCGCTGCTCAGCCGAGGAGATGCTTCTGTTCTGCTCAGGGAAGTGTCGCTCAGCAAACGATACATCAGCCTACTGGAGAAATACCATAGGCCCAATTCCAAGGGTCCAGGAATGGGAGCCTAGGTGTGACTTGATGGGCCATCCTGGCAGAGTGGGAGAGAGAAGTTGGACCCATCCTCACTTGCACCTGAATAGACTGTGTCCTGTCCCCACACAAAGGGCTCCATACCTTCCTGTTGTGAGTCTGGAGTCAGGGCAGGAAAGCAGGACCTCTGTGCACTTCAAATGCCTGTCATTGAAATCTCCCCCACTTCAAGGGCCCTACTGGGTATAAGTACTGGACCTCTTACAACACCACTTCAGAGGATACTATGCCAGGAAGAACTGCTGTGCTGCTGAAAGGACTGCTAGTCTGCTGGATTGCCACTATGAAGGAGCTGTTGCCTTGCTGTGCTGACTTACAGCCTGTTGTCCTTTTGCCTGGAGAGCAAGAACTGGAGCTGGAACCCATCTTGAACAGAAGACCCCAGAGGGACTCAAATGCCTAGTTTGCTGGCTTCCTGAACTGAGCCTCAGGGACATAACAGGCTCCCCACAGCTCCTGGACCCTTCTTCAATGAGTTCCTGACTCCCAAGAGGCAACTCTCAGGTCCCTGGGCCCCTTGGTGTGATTTGTGAGCTCTTAAAAAGCTTTTGGGCTCCCCGCAAATGATCCAGTTTGCACCAGAACTGCACCACTCGCACTGGAAACCAACACAAGCCACCACAAGTTCATCTCTTCCCACAACTAGCATTGTTCTCCAGCGTAGATTGCCACCATGTGGCGCCAGACCGTCTGTCCATGACGCTAGGCCTGCTCTTCACGCCCAGCTAACCATCGCCAGTGATGCTCTCCTTGCTCCCGGCAAACTTTTCTCCTATGAACGGGACTCTTAGCACAAAACTTAAGAAGATAAATCTTCAGTGGGGCAAATCTCGGACTATATCCGACCTGCGCTCTATCGCGGTGGGCTTGAATATTTGGATTTGCCCCAGTCCAACCTGACCAGATATCCCTGGTTGGTACTTTATGTTTTTAAGCGCGATTTTACAGTTTATGTACAGTTTATTCCTTAAAAATTTAAAACTCATGTTCTACTTATTGGATTTTTGTCGTTTTGGTCTTGTTTTGTTTATAAAACTAAGCTCTATTTTCTAACCTGGTGTGGAATCTTTTTGCATGGGGTTTTGACTGTTTTACCATTTGAAGTGTTGCACTTTACACATTTTCTCTATAGTTAAGCCCGACTACTCTGTGCCAGGCTACCAGAGGATGAGCATAGGTTAATTTAGAAATTGCTTGTGTGTTACCCTGACTAGGATTGTGTTTACTGCTTGGCCAGGTCTTATAATCCAGTCAACCAGGAGCCCAGCTTTGAAACATACCTCATATACCTTCTCACCACTGACACCCCTAGCTTACTGTCCTATGTAACCTCTCTTCCCAGTTGCACACTGTCCACTTTTTTAATTTGGCTTCACTCAACCTGCGGGTTTGCCTCATCTTTTCCCCACTTCTGCCACTTTCGACCTCACCTCTGGTTCCCCTTCACCCATAGTCCTGTGGCCAGTCCTGTGTCTCCTCGGGCCAGCACTTGCAGATCTGTTTCACCCCTGACCCCACTCACCCTACTGCCTTTTTTTCTTGCCTCTGGCAGGCCTGCATTCTCAATTCTCTCTCTTCTGAAATGTATATCTACTTGATTCTCCACCTCAGCTTTTGCCCTCTTTATAGTGCTGCTCTGTCTCACCTATGGCCCATTCCCTTGCTTTCCTGTGCTGACTCTGGAACCCGTTCTTTGCTTTCCCACATCACCGATGACCACCCTCTACTCTCTACCCATTTCCCTTTCTCAGCTCTGAGACCACTCTAGCGGTAATACGATTCACATCTGGCTCCACTTCCGCCAGTATTCCACAGTACTTCAGGTACCCTCTCCCCATGTAATCTCAGTTTCCCCACTTGCAACTTATAGCCTCACTCCACCCATAGTCTTGCCCTCCCACAATGGCCCTTATGTAACTCTAGCCCTCCTCCAACCAGCTGCCGCATAGCCTCTACCACTCGTCTGTTTTGTGTCACCACTTGGTCACTCCCCTTCCCTCTGTTTCACCTATGGTCTGTTCTCCGTTAAGTGCTGTGATTTCCTCATGTCCTCATCCAGGTAGCCCTAGCTTTCTTCTAGTACCCATACTCATTACCCCATCTTAATTTTGCTCTCCACAGTCCTGTGGTTTCTCCTGATGGCATCCCACTGCTGTCTTTTGTCACCTCTAGTCACATACCCCATCGGTCCATCATACCTATAGGTCCTTTCCCTGTTGCCTTATCTCATCTCTGCCCCCTCCCACTGCCACCTCTAATTGCCCCAACTCACCTCTGGACACTCATCTCATGGCCCGTGCCTTCTCTATTCCGTTTTTACTCAAAGTACCCTCTCAACCCTGTCTCACCTCTCCAAGTAGCCTATTCTCACCCCATAGTCATTTCTCCGCTCTTGCCACCCAGTAGCTCTGTCTCACACCCTGCCCAAATCCCCAGGTTGCCCTGTCTTTCCTCTGGCTCGCTTCCCCACTGTCCCTCATCACCTCTAGTCCGGTCCCCCCTGCTGTCCTGTCTCACATTTGGCCTTCTCCACATACATGATGCTGCATCTTATCTCTTGCCCCACTCTACCTTGCAGTCTTAACTTAACTTTGCCCTCCCGTCTCATGGTAAAATCTCAAATTAGAAGCTCCCAGTGGCCTGTCTCACTTATTGGCATCTTACCTGATGACCAGTCTAACGTATGGCCCCTCTGTCTTACCTTTGGACTCCTACTGCCCTGTGTTTCACCTCTGAGTGCCCTTCCCCCATGGTCTCATCTCACCTCTGGCCACTCCTCCCTGTAGGATTGTTTCTTCTTTGGACCACACGTCATTGTAACTATGTTTCAATTGTTGACCCTCTCTCCCTTGTCCTCTTTCTTTCTTCAAGCTCCTCTCCCCCTGCTGCCCCATCTCTCTCTCCTCTTGCTTCCTCCTCTGCTTACATCTCTTTACTTCTCTCTAACCTTCAATCTGCTATGGTCCCACTTGCCCCTGTAGCTCTATCTCACTTTTGCCCCACCAGTCCCCACACTTCCCTGTCTTCCTTTGGTCCCTCTCTCCCTACTGTCCAATCTCACCTCTAGCCAACCTCTCACAGGTGTTCTGTCTCACATCTATGCTGCTCCACTGCTTTCGTATCTCACCTTTGAACCCCCTCTATTGCTCTCTCATTTTACCTCTAGACCCTTTCCCCTGATGCCTTTGTCTCTTCTGCCCCTCCTTCCCTGGGTCATACCAGAGCACCTTCACTCTGCTGTCCTATGTCTCCTGTGGCCCTTTCCTCACTGCCCTGTCTCCCTTCTTATCTCTTCATCCCAGGGATGCCTTTCTTTTGTGTACCACCTCTAACCACTGGTCCGTCGGGTCTCTGATCTCCACTCGCTTCTGAAGCACCATGTCTGCTCTTGTCCCTCTTCCAACAAACCCTTCTCATCATTGGCCCCCAAACCTCACTGTTCCATCTTACCTTTGCATCCCCTTCTAGCCACTGTCCCACCTCACTTCTCTCCACCTGCACCCCTTCACCACTATCCCTCTTCCCTTCCCCTACTATTCTGTCTCATCTTTGGTCCCCTTCCACTCACTAGCCTCTCTCACATCCTGTTCGCTTCCCTCATAGCCTTGTCTCACCTCTGGCTCTCCTCCATCTTCCTGGTCTTTGTCTCCATTTGCCCCTTCCTCTACTGCTTGCTGACAATTGCAGCCCAACTCCACCCCCTGCCATGTCTCACCTCTGACACCTTTCCACCCAAATCCCCATCTCTCCTCTGGCTCTCCATGCCACCCGCAGCCCCATCTCTCCTCTGAGTTCCACTGATAGAATATCGATGTAACAAACATCGATGTTCTTAATATTGGAAAAAAATATCAACTCCAATACCTTAACAGGGAAGTACAAAAATATTGAGGTAAAAAATATAGATGTAAAAAATATTGTTTTAAAAATATAGATATAAAATTAAATGATATATAATAAATATATTAATATCATTTTTAACAAAATAAATTAAACATAATATACATTTTAACTAAATATAACAAATGAACTCAATTAAAATAATATAAACACACAAGCATAAAAATGTATACATGTACATATAGTTACTTAAAAATAATTTATTAACTATTATCTTTGTTTAATTTTTAAACCTCAAAATTATATAAAAATAATATATATATATAGATCAATAATTTAAAATAAAATAAAATCTATAATAAATTAAAACATTAAACTATTTTTTTTTTAAATTCACTTACATTTCCCAATTCAATAAGTCCAACAGTAGGGAAAGTGTTGGATAGAGGAATAATTCAATTTACTATTCCAACTCCAGTGAGGGAAAATGGTTGTATAGCGGAGGGGTAAAAATTGCTATTCCCACTCCAGTGATAGCAACAGTAGGGAAAGTGTTGGATATTGGAGGGGAAAAAATTACTATTCCCACTCCAAAAATTGCAACAGTAGGAAAAGTGTTGGATAGCGGATGGGTAAAAATTACAATTCCCACTCCAAAGAGTGCAACAGTAGGGAAAGTGTTGGATAGCGGAGGGGTAAAAATTACTATTCCCACTCCAGTGAGTGCAAAAGTAGGGTAAGTGTTGGATAGCGGAGTAATTACATTTACTATTCCAACTGCAGTGAGTGCAACAGCAGGGAAAATGTTGGATAGCGGAGGGGTAAAAAATACTATTCCCACTCCAGTGAGTGCAACAGTAGGGAAAGTGTTGGATAGCAGAGGGGTAAACATTTATATTCCCACTCCAGTGAGTGCAACAGTAGAGAAAGTGTTGGATAGCGAAGGGGTAACAATTACTATTCCCACTCCAGTGGGTGCAACAGTAGGGAAAGTGCTGGATAGCGAAGGGGTAAAAATTACGATTCCCACTCCAGTGGATGCAACAGTAGGGAAAGTGGTGGATAGCGGAGGGGTAAAAATTACTATTCCCACTCCAGTGATTGCAACATTAGGGAAAGTGTTGGATAGCAGAGAAACAAAAATTACTAATAACACAAACAATTGAAAAAAAACAAAAAACTATTACATTTTAAAAACTCATAAAAATAAATAAACAATATTTTGAAAATATAAAATTAAATATATTAAACATATAAAACAACACATATCATAATATTAATTCCATATAGCAAAAACATACAAATAATATGGAAAATAAATTAATAAATACATTTATAAACAATAATAAAGTAGCAAATATTAACAAACAAAACAATTATTTGAAACACATGTATTTATTTTATTCTCAACCCTATAACACTACACCAATAACAAAACACTTCAACATTTTTAATTACATTTATTTCCATAATTAACATAATTAATAATCAATTTAAAAAATCTTATTGATTAAAAAACATTCATTGAGTACCCATGCTTTAACACTATAGTATCCACAACACACACCTAAATTAAACTACAAAATAATAAAACACAATTAAATATTATTTTTGAAAGAAAAACTATTACTATTAACAACTAATAATTAAATATTTAAAAATGTATTTAATACCCACCTTTTACCCCTTTAACCCCTTCTGTGCCTATGACGAGCTGGACTCGTCATGGAGCACAGTCGCGCTGTGACCATGACGAGTCCAGCTCGTCATGAGGCATTCCCTAGGGAATCCCTCTGGTGCGGGCACCAGAGGGGTTCCCTTTTACTGCAAATAGCCTCGGGAGCTGGGGAAGAGCTTCCCCAGCTCCCGAGCCCCCCCCCCCCCCTTTCACTGTATTGACGATCGGCGCGCACGTCGCACCGACGTCATTACAGTGAAAGTGAAACTGAAATGAGCCAAGAGGCTCATTTCAGTTTCACTTTGGACGTGCTCAGGGGGCTATCTCAGCCCCCTGAGCACATAGAAAGACGGGAGAGGTATCGTTGGAAAGGGGAGAATCTCCCCTTTCCAATGGTACCCCTCCCCAGTGGATCCCTGCTTGGGGATCGCCACAGGAGGGCGATCCCCAAGCAGGGATCCACCCACTAGAAACCAGGGAGGGGGGAGCGGCCCCTTGGGCAAGGGCCTTTGCTCCCCCCAAATTATTTTGGGCACATTTAGTCCGAGCATGCATTGGGGAGGTAAAGAAGATTCACACACCAAGCAAAACCCACTGGGGGTATTTAAGGAGCCATGCTGTGAATGATCAGAGCCATCTGCTTGGCGCATAACCAATCATCCATGACTAAGAGGCAGGAGCCTCGAAACGCGTCGGAAGGAACACTAATGATGAATGCTGTTGCTCGTTTCTTTCCTGAATAAACCTTTGGTTTCCTCCAATTTGTGTGAGCTCTCAATTGCTCTGGGCACTTTGGACAACAAATAAACTACACGGCAGCCCTGCCGTGGAGAGCTGCACCGTCTTTTATTTGAAGAGGCTTTGAGTCGGAACTTTGCCATGACTCACCGTAGCACTTTGGAGGAGGATAAAAATGAAACTTGCTTCAGTTTCAGAGCCCACTGGAGGGCAATAATATGATTAAAGAAACGTGCTCGCAGCGGAGCCCACCGGAGGGTGTAAAATTACTCTGACATGAACTATGTGTCCCAGCATGCATTGGGGAGGTAAAGAAGATTCACGCACGAAGCAAAACCCACTGGGGGTATTTAAGGAGCCATGCTGTGAATGATCAGAGCCATCTGCTGTGCGCATAACCAATCATCCATGACTAAGAGGCAGGAGCCTCGAAACGCGTCGGAAGGAACACTAATGATGAATGCTGTTGCTCGTTTCTTTCCTGAATAAACCTTTGGTTTCCTCCAATTTGTGTGAGCTCTCAATTGCTCTGGGCACTTTGGACAACAAATAAACTACACGGCAGCCCTGCCGTGGAGAGCTGCACCGTCTTTTATTTGAAGAGGCTTTGAGTCGGAACTTTGCCATGACTCACCGTAGCACTTTGGAGGAGGATAACAATGAAACTTGCTTCAGTTTCAGAGCCCACTGGAGGGCAATAATATGATTAAAGAAACGTGCTCGCAGCGGAGCCCACCGGAGGGTGTAAAATTACTCTGACATGAACTATGTGTCCCAGCATGCATTGGGGAGGTAAAGAAGATTCACGCACGAAGCAAAACCCACTGGGGGTATTTAAGGAGCCATGCTGTGAATGATCAGAGCCATCTGCTGTGCGCATAACCAATCATCCATGACTAAGAGGCAGGAGCCTCGAAACGCGTCGGAAGGAACACTAATGATGAATGCTGTTGCTCGTTTCTTTCCTGAATAAACCTTTGGTTTCCTCCAATTTGTGTGCGCTCTCAATTGCTCTGGGCACTTTGGACAACAAATAAACTACACGGCAGCCCTGCCGTGGAGAGCTGCACCATCTTTTATTTGAAGAGGCTTTGAGTCGGAACTTTGCCATGACTCACCGTAGCACTTTGGAGGAGGATAAAAATGAAACTTGCTTCAGTTTCAGAGCCCACTGGAGGGCAATAATATGATTAAAGAAACGTGCTCGCAGCGGAGCCCACCGGAGGGTGTAAAATTACTCTGACATGAACTATGTGTCCCAGCATGCATTGGGGAGGTAAAGAAGATTCACGCACCAAGCAAAACTCACTGGGGGTATTTAAGGAGTGTTGGACAGGCCTCACAGACGGCTGCTCCCTCCCCGCTCGACAGGGCCCGAACCCCGGCCCACCTGGCATATCCCCGCGACAAGCACCGGTACTCCGTCTTCCGACGGACCCTCTGCCCTCGGACCTCTACTCCTCACGGGGTCCAGCTCCACCGGCTTCCCCGGCCGGGTCAAGCCGCCATCTTGGGCCCTGCACCACGCGGCCGCATGGCCTTCCCTCGACCCTAACCCCGGGCCTGGCCGGCCCCGACATCCCGGCACCACCATCCACCCAGGAGGTGAGCGGACCACTTGGCAGGTCAATGGGAGAACGAAGTGGCAAGGACTCTCCCCCGCCAGGTGCCGATCGCCCCCAGCTCCCCCAGGCACTGGCTCCACCCCCTGCTGGGTGTCTGGACACCTTCATCCCGGACCCTCCGACCTCCAAGTGCGAGGGTCCGGACATCAAAGGGCACCAGCCCTATAACTAAGGCAGCTCCGGAGCAGGAAGGCAGTTGTATCCTGGAGTCGAGAGACACCGAGTGAACTCAACCTTGACGGTCTACTGGCGCTGCCGTAGCCGCTCTTGTGAACCATCGTCCTGCCTGCTGGCGCTGCCGCGGCCCCCTGCAACATTCATCTTCCTGGGACCTGCTGGCGCTGCCGCGGCCCGTTGTAACGACCATCATCACCGGGACCTGCTGGCGCTGCCGCGGTCTTCTGCAACCTTCATCTTCCTGGGACCTGCTGGCGCTGCCGCGGCCCGTTGTAACAACCATCCTCACCGGGACCTGCTGGCGCTGCCGCGGACCGTATATCTTCCGGGGACCTGCTGGCGCTGCCGCGGCCCGTTGTATCGACCATCTACACCGGGACCTGCTGGCGCTGCCGCGGCCCGTACCACCTAACCACCAAGCTTGAGGATTGTGAGCTCATCATCATCTCATCCGAACTACCTGATTGGTAAATAGACTGTCCCGCTACCCCCTTCCCTACCTTGCGAGACTCTAATCGAGGGGACCCCTGAGTCCAGACCTCCTTGTACCATTCAACCGTACCTTAAATTAGTGCTTATAAAGAACACTGAACCTTATCCGTGTGTGATATCTGTCTGTGGGGGGGAAGTTACTTGTCTGTACGATCGCTGGAGACGGCTCTCCCCGGAGACCTCTCCTCCTGACCCGGCCGACCCTCCCGGTCCGTCTACCTTTTCTAACATTGGTGGCCAGCGGCGCGATCCGAATCAACGCGTAATCGTACAGAGAGTAGCTCACCCCACGACAAAGCACGATGTCGACCAAAGATAGCAGCTCCACCGAGAAGTTCCAAATGGAGAAATTAGAAGAATACAACCACCGCGAACTGAGACAATTTTGATAGAACTTGGCATTGCTACCACCGGCCTGAGTACCAAGGATGATCTAAAGCGCGCTCTGGAGTCATGGACAGAAACTGGGGTCGCAGGACCCTCCGACCAAAGCAGCGCCACACCAGACCAAAACAGCATCACACCAGAGGGGAACGCCACGGCTCCCGAGGAGCGGGGAACGGGCCTCTCGCAGGAGGAGATACGAGAAAGAGACAGAGTCAGATTACACGAATTAGAGATGGCACGACTCAAGATGGATGGGGAACTCAAGTTAGCTGAACAGAAACTCAACCTCGAGCATATGCGACTTCGAGAAGAACGAGAAGAAAAGCAGAGACAGAGAGAGCTGGAAGAGAAAAAAATAACGCTCGAGCACGAGCGCCGACTGGCGGAAATAGAACTGCGCAAACAGAATAAGGAACTGGGGGTGCCTGAGCGACCACACACCCCGGGGCCAATTGAGAAAAAAGTTCACATCCCCAAGGATGTGGTCCGCGAGTATGTCCGAGAAGACGACATACAACAGTGGTTTAAAGCCTATGAGATCGCAATGACCTCCCACCGGATCGACCGGAGTGATTGGGGAGCCGGACTTTGGGGGAGATTTATCAACGAGGGTCGCGATGCCCTGCTGCAGCTCCCCGATCACCAAATGTCGTCCTACGACCACATGAAGGCTGCCCTCCTCACCCGCTACGGCCTCACGCCCGAGATGTACCGCCAGAGGTTCCGAGATTGCACCCGGATCCCAGGTACAACTTGGGTAGAATACGTGAACTATTTCAGCCGGGCCTTCGAGGGTTGGATCAAGGGAAGTCAGGTCACCACCTACGAACAACTCTTCAACCTTATGGTATGGGAGCACCTGTCAAACAACTGTTTCGTCGAGCTCAGGCAGCACCTACTCGACAGTAAGCTGACTGACCCCCGGCAGCTCGCCGCCGAAGCTGACCGGTGGGAAAGCACCCGAGTGGGCCGGAAAGGGCCACACGACCAGAACAGAAGCAACCAAGGCCAGCACCGTCCTCGGGGAGGAGGAGGGGGCCAGGGGCGAGGGAGAGACGCCTTACCAGCAACACCCGTGGCCAGCACCCCGCCCCCGGCCGGCCGGGGCAACACCCCGTTGCGGCCTGGGTACCGAGCCAACGTCACGTGCCACCGATGCCAGCGAGTCGGCCACTACGCCAATGATCCGAACTGCCCGCTAAACCAAACGCCCAAGCCCCGCCAGGTAGCTGCCGCTGCCCTAGGGGAAGAGCAATCATCGGAGGGACCCGAAGAGTATGAGCCGGCCCAGCAAGGGTGGGAACCGGCCGCCATGGTCCTGGCATGCTTAGGGGGAAGAGACATGGTTCCGCGGGCTCCCCTACCCGCCAACACCAGGAAATATGGTCAGTGGGTGACCATTAATGGACAGAGAGCCGAGGCCTTGCGTGACACCGGCGCCAGCGTGACGGCCGTCCGCTGTCACCTGGTGAAGCCCGAGCAGATCCTACCGAACATTCTCTGCCCTGTCCGCTCGGCAGACAACTCTGAGAGCATGTGTAAGATGGCCTGCGTCCCGTTTGAATGGGGAGGGGTCTCCGGCCTACTGAAGGTGACGGTCCGGGACGATGCCCCCGTGGACTGCCTCCTGGGGAATGACCTCGAGAGTTCCCCGTGGGCCACCGTCGAGAGAAGAGAGCACTTGGGGATGCTGGGCCTCCCAGACTGGGCCTGCATAACCACCCGATCCATGGCCGCCCGTGCCGCCCCCCGATCAGAAGAAACCGAATGGCCAGCACCTCCGCCCCCGGTTGCCCCCGTAGAGGACAACGGCGAGTCCGACCTCCCGGACCCGACTACCGAAGGAGACGCACAACACCAGGACCTTCCGGATCTGGCTCAGTGGCGGCAAGAAGGGGGGCCCACACAAGAACAGTTCCGCCAGGAACAAAAGACCTGTCCCTCCCTCGAGGGACTCCGCCAACAAGCCAGCACCCAAAACGCCGGGGACACCACCGGAACCCACTGGGTCTACTGGGATAACGACCTACTCTACAGCGAGCAAAGAATCGCCGAGCTGGGGGCCGGTCGAGTTCTGGTGGTGCCGCTCCGCTTCCGAGACTTTCTGCTCAACCTGGCCCACGATGTCCCCCTGGCTGGACACCTGGGCCAGGACAAAACGTACAGTCGCCTGGTGACCCACTTTTTCTGGCCGAAAATGAGGAATGACGTCCTGAACCACTGCCGATCTTGCCCCACATGCCAAGCCAGCGGGAAGAGTGGCCGGAAGCTGAAGGCCCCTCTACAACCCTTCCCTGTGGTCACCACCCCGTTCGAGAGGGTGGGGATAGACATTGTGGGACCTCTGGACCCCCGCACGGCACAAGGACACAGGTTCATCTTGGTGCTAGTGGACCATGCCACCCGCTACCCCGAGGCGGTGCCCCTACGGACAGTGACCGCTCCAGTGGTTGGCCGGGCCCTGATGGGGATCTTCTCCCGGGTAGGCTTCCCCCGAGAAGTCGTCAGCGACCGAGGCACGAATTTCATATCTAAATACATGAAGTCCCTCTGGCAACAATGCGGGGTCACCTACAGATTCACGACCCCCTATCACCCCCAAGGGAACGGACTAGTGGAGCGTTTTAACCGCACTCTCAAAGGGATGATTGGGGGATTGGAAGAGCCTCTCCGTCGCCAGTGGGATGTACTGCTCCCGTGCCTCCTCTTCGCCTACCGGGAAGTTCCCCAGAAGTCCCTCGGTTTTAGCCCCTTCGAACTCCTATATGGGCACCCTGTGCGAGGGCCCCTCAGCCTAGTCAAGGAAGGTTGGGAGATGGCCCCTCTAACAACCCCTCCAGACGTCTTCAAATACATCCTGGCCTTGCGAAACCAGACCCGGCGCTTCAGGGAGATGGCCAAGGCGAACCTCGAGGCCAGCCAGGAGGACATGAAGAGGTGGTATGACCACAATGCCTCCTCTGTTGAATTCGAGCCTGGGCAGCAAGTATGGGTGATGTCCCCCACCGAACCATGTGCCCTGCAAGATAAGTGGACAGGGCCCTTCAAGGTGGTCGAGCGCAAAAGCCCCGTCACTTACCTCATCGACATGGGGTCCTCCCGGAACCCCCTTCGGGTCCTCCACACCAACCGGCTCAAACCACACTTTGTGCGCTCCGAACTAAGCCTCTTGATGGCTACAGACAGTGGCACAGAAGAAGACTCCGAGCCCCTCCCGGATCTCCTGAAGACTCAGGAGAAGGACGGCTCCGTGGACGGGGTCCGGCTCTCTGACGCCCTCACTTCGGAGCAACGCCAGGACTGCCGGGACCTCCTGCTGCAGTTCGCCGCCCTGTTCTCCCTTACCCCCGGGGTCACCCCCTGGTGTTTGCACGACGTAGACACCGGGGACAGTCCCCCTGTCCGGCACCGGGCCTACCGCGTACCAGATCGGGTACGGGCCTGCATACAGGAGGAAGTGGCCAAGATGCTCACGATCGGGGTCATCGAGCCCTCAGACAGTCCCTGGGCCAGCCCGGTCGTATTAGTTCCCAAGGCCGCTGCCCCCGGCGCCGCCCCTGAACTGAGGTTCTGCGTCGACTACCGGGGCTTGAACGCTGTCACCCGGACCGACGCTCATCCCATCCCCCGAGCAGACGAGCTGATTGACCGGCTGGGGGCCGCCCGCTACCTTAGTATCTTCGACCTAACGGCGGGCTACTGGCAGATCGGCCTCACACCCAGAGCTCAGGAACGGTCAGCCTTCTCTACCCCCGATGGCCACTATCAGTTTAAGGTCATGCCCTTTGGCATGAAGAATGCCCCCGCCACGTTCCAACGCCTTGTGAACCAGGTCTTGGCGGGGCTTGAGGAATTCAGCGCTGCCTACCTGGACGATATCGCTGTATACAGCCGCCACTGGTCCGACCACCTCCGACACCTCCAAGAGGTCCTACAAGCCCTCCAGCGGGCCGGCCTCACCATTAAGGCCGGCAAGTGCCAGATTGGCCAAGGGTCTGTGACCTACCTTGGGCACCAAGTGGGGAGCGGGCTGGTGGCCCCACTACAACTTAAGATTGCTGCCATCCAGTCCTGGCAGCCCCCCGTCACCCAGACCGAGGTCCGGGCCTTCTTGGGGCTCACCGGCTACTACCGGCGGTTCGTGAAGGATTACGGCAGCATCGTGGGGCCCCTCACGGGTCTCACATCCAAGAATCAACCAAAGCGGGTCAACTGGACTCCTGATTGTCAAGCGGCCTTCGAGGAGCTGAAGGCCGCCCTGTGCACCGCCCCGGTACTCCAGGCCCCCGATTACAGTCGGGAATTTGTGGTGCAGACCGACGCCTCCGACCACGGCATCGGGGCCGTCCTCTCTCAGTTGAACCCCGAAGGTCATGACCAGCCGGTGGCCTTCATCAGTTGACGTCTCCTGGCCCGAGAACAGCGTTGGAGCACCATTGAGAGGGAGGCATTTGCAGTAGTGTGGGCCCTCAAAAAGCTCCGACCCTATCTCTTCGGTACCCACTTCCGGGTACAAACCGACCATCGACCCCTGCAATGGCTGATGCAGATGCGGGGGGAGAACCCAAAACTCTTGCGCTGGTCCATTTCCCTGCAGGGAATGGACTTCACTGTGGAGCACCGCCCAGGCCAAGACCACGCCAACGCGGATGGCCTGTCCCGCTTTTTCCGCCTCGACGAAGAGAGTCCCCAAGGAGATGGGTGACTCTCCCCGCCTTCAGCTGGGGGGGACGCATGTTGGACAGGCCTCACAGACGGCTGCTCCCTCCCCGCTCGACAGGGCCCAGCCCCGGCCCACCTGGCATATCCCCGCGACAAGCACCGGTACTCCGTCTTCCGACGGACCCTCTGCCCTCGGACCTCTACTCCTCACGGGGTCCAGCTCCACCGGCTTCCCCGGCCGGGTCAAGCCGCCATCTTGGGCCCTGCACCACGCGGCCGCATGGCCTTCCCTCGACCCTAACCCCGGGCCTGGCCGGCCCCGACATCCCGGCACCACCATCCACCCAGGAGGTGAGCGGACCACTTGGCAGGTCAATGGGAGAACGAAGTGGCAAGGACTCTCCCCCGCCAGGTGCCGATCGCCCCCAGCTCCCCCAGGCACTGGCTCCACCCCCTGCTGGGTGTCTGGACACCTTCATCCCGGACCCTCCGACCTCCAAGTGCGAGGGTCCGGACATCAAAGGGCACCAGCCCTATAACTAAGGCAGCTCCGGAGCAGGAAGGCAGTTGTATCCTGGAGTCGAGAGACACCGAGTGAACTCAACCTTGACGGTCTACTGGCGCTGCCGTAGCCGCTCTTGTGAACCATCGTCCTGCCTGCTGGCGCTGCCGCGGCCCCCTGCAACATTCATCTTCCTGGGACCTGCTGGCGCTGCCGCGGCCCGTTGTAACGACCATCATCACCGGGACCTGCTGGCGCTGCCGCGGTCTTCTGCAACCTTCATCTTCCTGGGACCTGCTGGCGCTGCCGCGGCCCGTTGTAACGACCATCCTCACCGGGACCTGCTGGCGCTGCCGCGGACCGTATATCTTCTGGGGACCTGCTGGCGCTGCCGCGGCCCGTTGTATCGACCATCTACACCGGGACCTGCTGGCGCTGCCGCGGCCCGTACCACCTAACCACCAAGCTCGAGGATTGTGAGCTCATCATCATCTCATCCGAACTACCTGATTGGTAAATAGACTGTCCCGCTACCCCCTTCCCTACCTTGCGAGACTCTAATCGAGGGGACCCCTGAGTCCAGACCTCCTTGTACCATTCAACCGTACCTTAAATAAGTGCTTATAAAGAACACTGAACCTTATCCGTGTGTGATATCTGTCTGTGGGGGGGAAGTTACTTGTCTGTACGATCGCTGGAGACGGCTCTCCCCGGAGACCTCTCCTCCTGACCCGGCCGACCCTCCCGGTCCGTCTACCTTTTCTAACAAGGAGCCATGCTGGGAATGATCAGAGCCATCTGCTGTGTGCATAACCAATCATCCATGACTAAGAGGCAGGAGCCTCGAAACGCGTCGGAAGGAACACTAATGATGAATGCTGTTGCTCGTTTCTTTCCTGAATAAACCTTTGGTTTCCTCCAATTTGTGTGCGCTCTCAATTGCTCTGGGCACTTTGGACAACAAATAAACTACAAGGCAGCCCTGCCGTGGAGAGCTGCACCGTCTTTTATTTGAAGAGGCTTTGAGTCGGAACTTTGCCATGACTCACCGTAGCACTTTGGAGGAGGATAAAAATGAAACTAGCTTCAGTTTCAGAGCCCACTGGAGGGCAATAATATGATTAAAGAAACGTGCTCGCAGCGGAGCCCACCGGAGGGTGTAAAATTACTCTGACATGAACTATGTGTCCCATCATGCATTGGGGATCTAAAGAAGATTCACACACCAAGCAAAACCCACTGGAGGGCGATCCCCAAGCAGGGATCCACCCACTAGAAACCAGGGAGGGGGGAGCGGCCCCTTGGGCAAGGGCCTTTGCTCCCCCCAAATTATTTTGGGCACATTTAGTCTTTTTGCCCCCCCTGGGGGGCAGATGGGGGCAGTAGCCCCCAATATGCCCCCCGGGGGGGTAAAAAGCCCGCTAGACACCAGGGAATGTTTTTGACAACCAAAATACGGGTGGGGGCTGCCCAAAACGGGCAGGCCCATGCCCCCACCCCACCCCCAAATTATCACAGTATTTCTGCCCCCCCTCCCAGGGGGCAGATGGGGCATTGGCCCCTAATCAGCCCCTTCGGGGGGACAGAAAGCCCACTATACACCAGAGATTTGTTTCAGTTTTTTTTTAGGGTGGGGGCTGCCCGAAACGGGCACGCCAATGCTCCCACCCACCCGCCACCATTACAGCCTTTCTGCCCCCCCTGAGGGGCAGATGGGGCATTGGCCCCCAATCTGCCCCCCCCCCGGGGGGGGGCAAAAAGACCACTAGACACCAGGGAATTGTAAAAAAAAAATAGGGGTGGGGGCTGCCCAAAACGGGCAGGTCCATGCCCCCACCCCACCCCACCCCACCCCAATTATCACAGTCTTTCTGCCCCCCCCCGTGGGGCAGATGGGGCATTGGCCCCTAATCTGCCCCTTCGGGGGGGGGGCAGAAAGCCCACTAAACACCAGGATTTTAGTTTGCGCAATTGTTTTTAGGGTGTGGGCTGCCCGAAACAGGCACACCAATGCCCCCACTCCCCCCCCACAAAAATGACAGTCTTTCTGCCCCCCAGGAGGCAGATGGGAGCTGTAGCCCCCAATCTTGCCCCCCCTGGGGGCACAGAATGCCCACTAGAAACCATGGATTTTTTTGTTTTATTAGTGTAGAGGTAGGGGCTCCCCAAAATGGGCATGACAATACCCCACCCCACCCCCAGAGAAATTCCAGTCTTTGTGCCCCCCCGGGAGGGCAGATGGTGGCAGTGGCCCCTGATCTGCCCCCGGGGGGGCAGAAAGCCCAGTAGGCGCCAGCGAGTATGCAGGCTTTTTTTATGCGTGGGGGTGGGGGCTGCCCAAAATGGTCATACCAATGCCCCCACCCCCACAAAAAATAGCCACAGTCTTTCTGCCCCTTTAGGGGCATATCAGGATGAAACCCCCTTCCTCGATTCCCCCCCAGGGCGGCAGAAAGCCCACTGGGCTCCGATTTATTTTTAGCAATGTGCATACCTGTGGATTTTGGCACCAGTTGGCAGGCAGGCAAACCTAGCAAACCTGTACATTCTTTAAAACTAGACACCGAGGGGAATCCTGGATGGGGTGACTTCACTGTCTTTCACCAAGTTCTTTTACCCAGAATCCATTGCAAACCTAAAAATGTGTTCAAATAACACATTTTCCCTCACATTTCTTTGTCAGAAAGTTCTGGAATCTGCGTGGGTCCACAAAATTCCACCCACCCTGCATTCCCCAAAGTCTTCAGAGAAAAATGGTACCTCACTTGCGTGGGTAGGCCTAGTGCCCGCGTCAGGCAAGGCCCAAAACCTATTGAGGAGACATCAAAATTACCTATCACAAAACAACCTGGTTTTGCAAAGGGGGTCCTATGAGTTTTTAGCCCCGGGCTTGGCGGCCACCTAGGGAAACCTACCAAACCCACACATTTCTGAAAACTAGACACCCGGGGGATTCCAGGGAAGTATGGCTTGCGTGGATCCCCCAACATCTCCTTATGCAGAATGCCCTGCAAACCTCAAATTTAGCTAAAAAAAATCACCTTTTTCACACATTTGTGTGTGGGAAAGTTGTGGCATCACCGGACTGACACAAATTTCCTACCACCCAGCATTCCCCCGGGTCTCCTGATAAAAACGGTGCCTCACTCGTGTGGGAGGCCCAAGTACCCGCGACAGGCAAGGGCCCACAACGTATTGAGGCGACATGAAATTTGCCTACCTCAAAACGACCTGGTTTTGCAAGGGGGGTCACCTGGGTTTTTGGCCCGGTGCTCGGCGGCCACCTAGGGGAACCTACCAAACCCACACATTTCTGAAAACTAGACACCCGGGGGATTCGAGGGAGGTATGGTTTGCATGGATCCCCCAACGTTTCCTTACCCAGAATGCCCTGCAAACCTCAAATTTAGCTGAAAAAATCACCTTTTTCACACATTTTTGTGTGGGAAAGTTGAGGCATCACCGGGCTGACACAAATTTCCTACCACCCAGCATTCCCCCGGGTCTCCCGATAAAAACGGTGCCTCACTCGTGTGGGAGGCCCAAGTACCCGCGACAGGCAAGGGCCCACAACGTATTGAGGCGACATGAAATTTGCCTACCTCAAAACGACCTGGTTTTGCAAGGGGGGTCACCTGGGTTTTTGGACCGGTGCTCGGCGGCCACCTAGGGGAACCTACCAAACCCACACATTTCTGAAAACTAGACACCCGGGGGATTCGAGGGAGGTATGGTTTGCGTGGATCCCCCAACGTTTCCTTACCCAGAATGCCCTGCAAACCTCAAATGTAGCTGAAAAAATCACCTTTTTCACACATTTTTGTGTGGGAAAGTTGAGGCATCACCGGGCTGACACAAATTTCCTACCACCCAGCGTTCCCCCGGGTCTCCCGATAAAAACAGTGCCTCACTCGTGTGGGAGGCCCAAGTACCCGCGACAGGCAAGACCCCAAAACGTATTGAGGCGACATGAAAATTGCCTACCTCAAAACGACCTGGTTTTGCAAGGGGGGTCACCTGGGTTTTTGGCCCGGTGCTTGGCGGCCACCTAGGCGAACCTACCAAACCCACACATTTCTGAAAACTAGACACCCGGGGGATTCCAGGGAGGTATGGTTTGCATGGATCCCCCAACGTTTCCTTACCCATAATGCCCTGCAAACCTCAAATTTAGCTGAAAAAATCATCTTTTTCACACATTTTTGTGTGGGAAAGTTGAGGCATCACTGGGCTGACACAAATTTCCTACCACCCAGCATTCCCCTGGGTCTCCCGATAAAAACGGTGCCTCACTCGTGTGGGAGGCCCAAGTACCCGCGACAGGCAAGGCCCCAAAACGTATTGAGGCAACATGAAAATTGCCTACCTCAAAACGACCTGGTTTTGCAAGGGGGGTCACCTGGGTTTTTGGCCCGGTGCTCGGCGGCCACCTAGGGGAACCTACCAAACCCACACATTTCTGAAAACTAGACACCCAGGGGTTTCCAGGGAGGTATGGTTTGCGTGGATCCCCCAACGTTTCCTTACCCATAATGCCCTGCAAACCTCAAATTTAGCTGAAAAAATCACCCTTTTCACACATTTTTGTGTGGGAAAGTTGAGGCATCACCGGGCTGACACAAATTTCCTACCACCCAGCATTCCCACGGGTCTCCCAATAAAAACGGTGCCTCACTCGTGTGGGAGGCTGTACTGCTCGATTTTCCCGGCCTTCCGGTGTTGCAGGGCAGTCCATGTGACTTCAGTCTCTTTCCATTCAAGTCTAAGGGTTAGAGTAGTGTATAGAACCTATTTATTAGGCACTTCTTCCCCATAGATCAGGGTTTGCACACATAGCCTAGGGGATAGATTCGGTAGCCTTGAGGATAACTTGCCCTATAGTGAGGGTATTGCATAGAGCTGTGTTGAATTCAGGCCTGGTAGGCCTTAAACGGGAAAGCATGTTTATTGAATGTATAATAGACTGAAGTCAAGGGTGGAATGTACTGCTCGATTTTCCCGGCCTTCCGGTGTTGCAGGGCAGTCCATGTGACTTCAGTCTCTTTCCATTCAAGTCTAAGGGTTAGAGTAGTGTATAGAGCCTATTTATTAGGCACTTCAACATGACCCTGTGTTCTTCCCCATAGATCAGGGTTTGCATACATATCCTAGGGGATAGATTCGTTAGCATTAGGGGTAATATGTTCTGTAGTAAGGGTATCTAATGGAGCTGTGCTGCATTCAGGCCTGGTAGGCCTTAAATGGGAGAGACTCCATCTTTCCTCCTGCTCTAGCAGCTTGGGAAGTTTCTAGGTCATAGGCAGTGTTTTAGTTAGGAGATGTTATTCGCTTGGAAAGAACCGGTTCAGGCCGGCCCTTATCGAAGGATTGTATTCTCCTTCATGCTGAAGACACTACAACAGGCCGGCCGGCTGGGAACGTGTCCTTGGCACGGGGAGGTACAGGAATTTGGTGGGCGGCAGGTTTCGAGCTGGAAATTTCCATGAGAGAATGCACATCTATTTTAGTGAAAGTCTGAGGCAGAGACTGGCACTTGCTTCTAGACCGTAGGCGGCATCTGGCCGTTAGCAGTAAAGCTACTACTTATTCCAGGGAAGACAGCTGATGAACCTGAATCTAAAGAGAAGAGATTAACTGATGAGAAGGAGGTTCCAGTGACTCGGGGGAAACAGAGAAGGGAGTAAATCTGTGACTGCAGAGGTGTGACTTCCAGGCGAAGCCAAGGCGCAGACGGAAAGGGAACCTAGATGACCTTTGAGTACAGACTAAATATCACCAGGTGATGTTAACCCTTTACTATTAGAGTATACAACTTAACCTTTCACTTTCCTTGCAGGTTGTCTACATATATATATATCTAATGTATTACTATTAGAGTATACAACTTAACCTTTCACTTTCCTTGTAGGTTGTCTATATATATATATATAATGTATTCTGTGAATGTGCATGTGGCATTTAAATAAAGTATTTAGCTTGTTGTACGTTAGCATGTGTTGTGTACTTTTGTATAGGAGGACAGTCTATTCTTTAGTCAGAGTTGCCTTAAGTTGAACAGAGGCTAATCCTGGTCAGGTAAGTGGTAACTGGATGAGGGGAAAAACAAGCCCCTCGAACTAAGAGAACAGGTTGTGCTCAACTAATAGTCTGCGAATGTGCATGTGGCATTTAAATAAGGTATTCAGCTTGTTGTACGTTAGCATGTGTTATGTACTTTGGTATAGGAGGATAGTCTATTCTTTAGTCAGAGTTGCCTTAAGTTGAACAGAGGCTAATCCTGGTCAAGTAAGTGGTAACTGGATGAGGGGGAAAACAAGCCCCTCGAACTAAGAGAACAGGTTGTGCTCAACTAATAGTCTTTGTGTGATCCGATATATAGTAATCCTAACTCCCCTGTCGTGTACTACAATTATAATAGGATAAGCTCGTGCTAAGGCTGCCATCTAGGTAGGAGATTCTGGGTCTGCATGAGACCGCGAGACTGAGGCTGCCGTCTAGGTAGGAGATTCTGGGTCTGCATGAGACCGTGAGACTGAGGCTGCCGTCTAGGTAGGAGATTCTGGGTCTGCATGAGACCGTGAGACTGAGGCTGCCGTCTAGGTAGGAGATTCTGGGTCTGCATGAGACCGTGAGACTGAGGCTGCCGTCTAGGTAGGAGATTCTGGGTCTGCATGAGACCGTGAGACTGAGGCTGCCGTCTAGGTAGGAGACTCTGAGTCTGCCTGAGACCGTGAGACTGAGGCTGCCGTCTAGGTAGGAGATTCTGGGTCTGTATGAGACCGCGAGACTGAGGCTGCCGTCTAGGTAGGAGATTCTGGGTCTGCATGAGACCGTGAGACTGAGGCTGCCGTCTAGGTAGGAGATTCTGGGTCTGCATGAGACCGCGAGACTGAGGCTGCCGTCTAGGTAGGAGATTCTGGGTCTGCATGAGACCGTGAGACTGAGGCTGCCGTCTAGGTAGGAGATTCTGGGTCTGCATGAGACCGCGAGACTGAGGCTGCCGTCTAGGTAGGAGATTCTGGGTCTGCATGAGACCGTGAGACTGAGACTGCCGTCTAGGTAGGAGATTCTGAGTCTGTCTGAGACCGTGAGACTGAGGCTGCCGTCTAGGTAGGAGATTCTGGGTCTGCATGAGACCGTGAGACTGAGGCTGCCGTCTAGGTAGGAGATTCTGGGTCTGCATGAGACCGTGAGACTGAGGCTGCCGTCTAGGTAGGAGATTCTGAGTCTGTCTGAGACCGCGAGACTGTGCGCGAGGCTGTGAGGTCTTGATATATAGATATATATATATAATAGGAATTCCCTGTCCTTAGGTGGTACGTATATATGTGGTTATTTAGGTGTAAAAAGGCCCTAAGGAGGGGGTAACGTTCTGGTTTGGGTTAAAAAGGCTCTGTGGAGCAGGTTCTATCAGGAGGAAAAACCCAAGCAGAACAGAGGCCCAAGTACCCGCGACAGGCAAGGCCCTAAAACGCATTGCGGCGACATGAAAATTGCCTACCTCAAAACAACCTGGTTTTGCAAGGGGGGTCACCTGGGTTTTTGGACCGGTGCTCAGCGGCCACCTAGGGGAACCTACCAAACCCACACATTTCTGAAAACTAGACACCCGGGGGATTCCAGGGAGGTATGGCTTGCATGGATCCCCCAACGTTTCCTTACCCATAATGCCCTGCAAACCTCAAATTTAGCTGAAAAAATCACCTTTTCCACACATTTTTGTGTGAGAAAGTTGAGGCATCACCGGGCTGACACAAATTTCCTACCACCCAGCATTCCCCCGGGTCTCCCGATAAAAACAGTGCCTCACTCGTGTGGGAGGCCTAAGTACCCGCGACAGGCAAGGCCCTAAAACGTATTGAGGCGAAATAAAAATTGCCTACCTCAAAACGACCTGGTTTTGCAAGGGGGGGTCACCTGGGTTTTTGGCCCGGTGCTCGGCAGCCACCTAGGGGAACCTACCAAACCCACACATTTCTGTAAACTAGACACCCGGGGAATTCCAGGGAGGTATGGCTTGTGTGGATCCCCCAACGTTTCCTTACCCAGAATGCCCTGCAAACCTCAAATTTAGATGAAAAAATCACCTTTTTCACAAATTTTTGTGTGGGAAAGTTGTGGCATCACCGGGCTGACACAAATTTCCTACCACCCAGCGTTCCCCCGGGTCTCCCGATAAAACTGGTGCCTCACTCGTGTGGGAGGCCCAAGTACCCGCGACAGGTAAGGCCCCAAAACGTAGTGCGCCTCAACAGGCAAGGGTGTCAGCCCGGTGATGCCTCAACTTTCCCACACAAAAATGTGTGAAAAAGGTGATTTTGTCAGCTAAATTTGAGGTTTGCAGGGCATTCTGGGTAAGGAAACGTTGAGGGATCCACGCAAGCCATACCTCCCTGGAATCCCCCGGGTGTCTAGTTTTCAGAAATGTGTGGGTTTGGTAGGTTCCCCTTGGTGGCCGCCGAGCACCGGGCCAAAAACCCAGGTGACCCCCATGCAAAACCAGGTCGTTTTGAGGTAGGCAATTTTCATATCGCATCAATACGTTTTGGGGCCTTGCCTGTCGCGGGTACTTGGGCCTCCCACACGAGTGAGGCACCGTTTTTATCGGGAGACCCGGGGGAACGCTGGGTGGTAGGAAATTTGTGTCAGCCCGGTGATGCCTCAACTTTCCCACACAAAAATGTGTGAAAAAGGTGATTTTTTCAGCTAAATTTGAGGTTTGCAGGGCATTCTGGGTAAGGAAACGTTGGGGGATCCACGCAAGCCATACCTCCCTGAAATCCCCCGGGTGTCTAGTTTTCAGAAATGTGTGGGTTTGGTAGGTTCCCCTAGGCGGCCGCCGTGCACTGGGCCAAAATCCCAGGTGACCCGCTTTACAAAACCAGGTCGTTTTGAGGTAGGCAATTTTCATGTCGCCTCAATATGTTTTGGGGCCTTGACTGTCGCGTGTACTTGGGCCTCCCACACGAGTGAGGCACCGTTTTCATCGGGAGACCCGGGGGAACGCTGGGTGGTAGGAAAATTGTGTCAGCCCGGTGATGCCTCAACTTTCCCACACAAAAATGTGTGGAAAAGGTGATTTTTTCAGCTAAATTTGAGGTTTGCAGGGCATTCTGGGTAAGGAAACGTTGGGGGATCCACGCAAGCCATACCTCCCTGGAATCCCCCGGGTGTCTAGTTTTCAGAAATGTGTGGGTTTGGTAGATTCTCCTAGGTGGCTGCCGAGCACGGGGCCAAAAACCCAGGTGACCCCCCTTGCAAAACCAGGTCGTTTTGAGGTAGGCAATTTTCATATCGCATCAATACGTTTTGGGGCCTTGCCTGTCGCGGGTACTTGGGCCTCCCACACGAGTGAGGCACCGTTTTTATCGGGAGACCCGGGGGAACGCTGGGTGGTAGGAAATTTGTGTCAGCCCGGTGATGCCTCAACTTTCCCACACAAAAATGTGTGGAAAAGGTCATTTTTTCAGCTAAATTTGAGGTTTGCAGGGCATTCTGGGTAAGGAAACGTTGGGGGATCCACGCAAGCCATACCTCCCTGGAATCCCCCGGGTGTCTAGTTTTCAGAAATGTGTGGGTTTGGTAGATTCTCCTAGGTGGCCGCCGAGCACGGGGCCAAAAACCCAGGTGACCCCCCTTGCAAAACCAGGTCGTTTTGAGGTAGGCAATTTTCATATCGCATCAATACGTTTTGGGGCCTTGCCTGTCGCGGGTACTTGGGCCTCCCACACGAGTGAGGCACCGTTTTTATCGGGAGACCCGGGGGAACGCTGGGTGGTAGGAAATTTGTGTCAGCCCGGTGATGCCTCAACTTTCCCACACAAAAATGTGTGAAAAAGGTGATTTTTTCAGCTAAATTTGAGGTTTGCAGGGCATTCTGGGTAAGGAAACGTTGGGGGATCCACGCAAGCCATACCTCCCTGAAATCCCCCGGGTGTCTAGTTTTCAGAAATGTGTGGGTTTGGTAGGTTCCCCTAGGCGGCCGCCGTGCACTGGGCCAAAATCCCAGGTGACCCGCTTTGCAAAACCAGGTCGTTTTGAGGTAGGCAATTTTCATGTCGCCTCAATACGTTTTGGGGCCTTGCCTGTCGCGTGTACTTGGGCCTCCACCACGAGTGAGGCACCGTTTTCATCGGGAGACCCGGGGGAACGCTGCGTGGTAGGAAATTTGTGTTCGCCCGGTGATGCCTCAACTTTCCCACACAAAAATGTGTGAAAAAGGTGATTTTTTCAGCTAAATTTGAGGTTTGCAGGGCATTCTGGGTAAGGAAACGTTGGGGGATCCACGCAAGCCATACCTCCCGGGAATCCCCCGGGTGTCTAGTTTTCAGAAATGTGTGGGTTTGGTAGGTTCCCCTAGGTGGCCGCCGAGCACCGGGCCAAAAACCCAGGTGACCCCCCTTGCAAAACCAGGTCGTTTTGAGGTAGGCAATTTTGATGTCGCCTCACTGCGTTTTGGGCCCTTACATGTCGCGGGTACTTGGGCCTCCCACACAAGTGAGGCACCATTTTTACCGGGAGACCCGGGGGAATGCTGGGTGGTAGGAAATTTGTGTCAGCCCGGTGATGCCACAACTTTCCCACACAAAAATGTGTGAAAAGGTGATTTTTTCAGCTAAAATTGAGGTTTGCAGGGGATTCTGGGTAAGGAAACGTTGGGGGATCCACGCAAGCCATGCCTCCCTGGAAGCACACGGGTGTCTAGTTTTCAAAAATGTATAGGTTTTCTAGGTTTCCCAAGGTGCCCGCAGAGCTAGGGTTCAAAAACTACAGCTAGACATTTTGCCAAAAAATTGTCATTTTTCACTGCGAAATTGAGGTGTGACCACGTTGTGTTTTGCGCCATTTCCTGTTGCGGGCACTAGGCCGACCCACACAAGTGAGGTACCGTTTTTCTCGTAAGACTTTGGGGAACGCGGGGTGCGTGGAAATTTGTGGATCCACGCAGATTCCGGAACTTTCCACCACAGAAATATGGGGAAAATGTGTTTTTTTTGTCAATTTTTTCGGTTTGCAAGGGATTCTGGGTAACAGACCTTGGTGGGAGGCAGTCAAGTCACCCCATCCTGGATTCCCCTGGGTGTCTAGTTTTCAAAAATGTATAGGTTTGCTAGGTTTCCCAAGGTGCCCGCAGAGCTAGGGTTCAAAAACTACAGGTAGACATTTTGCCAAAAAAGGGTCATTTTTCACTGCGAAATTGAGGTGTGACCACGTTGCGTTTTGCGCCATTTCCTGTCGCGGGCACTAGGCCGACCCACACAAGTAAGGTACCGTTTTTCTCGTAAGACTTTGGGGAACGCGGGGTGGGTGGAAATTTGTGGATCCACGCAGATTCCACAACTTTCCACCACAGAAATGGGGGAAAATGTGTTTTTTTTGTCAATTTTTTAGGTTTGCAAGGGATTCTGGGTAACAGACCCTGGTGGGAGGCAGTCAAGTCACCCCATCCTGGATTCCCCTGGGTATCTAGTTTTCAAAAATGTATAGGTTTGCTAGGTTTCCCAAGGATCCCGCAGAGCTAGGGTTAAAAAACTACCGCTAGACATTTTGCCAAAAAAGGGTCATTTTTCACTGCGAAATTGAGGTGTGGCCATGTTGCGTTTTGCGCCGTTTCCTGTCGCGGGCACTAGGCTGACCCACACAAGTGAGGTACCGTTTTTCTCGTAAGACTTTGGGGAACGCGGGGTGGGTGGAGATTTGTGGATCCACGCAGATTCCGGAACTTTCCACCACAGAAATGTGGGGCAAATGTGTTTTTTTGTAAATTTTTTAGGTTTGCAAGGGATTCTGGGTAACAGACCCTGGTGGGAGGCAGTCAAGTCACCCCATCCTGGATTCCCCTGGGTGTCTAGTTTTCAAAAATGTATAGGTTTGCTAGGTTTCCCAAGGTGCCCGCAGAGCTAGGGTTCAAAAACTACAGCTAGACATTTTGCCAAAAAAGGGTCATTTTTCACTGCGAAATTGAGGTGTGACCACGTTGCGTTTTGCGCCGTTTCCTGTCGCGGGCACTAGGCCGAACCACGCAAGTGAGGTACCGTTTTTCTCGTAAGACTTTGGGGAACGCAGGGTGGGTGGAAATTTGTGGATCCACGCAGATTCCGGAACTTTCCACCACAGAAATGTGGGGAAAATGTGTTTTTTTTGTCAGTTGTTTAGGTTTGCAAGGGATTCTGGGTAACAGACCCTAGTGGGAGGCAGTCAAGTCACCCCATCCTGGATTCCCCTGGGTGTCTAGTTTTCAAAAACATATAGGTTTGCTAGTTTTTCCAAGGTGCCCGCAGAGCTAGGGTTAAAAAACTAGAGCTAGGCACTTTGCCAAAAAAGGGTAAATTTTCACTGCGATATTGAGTTGTGACCACGTTGCGTTTTGCGCCGTTTCCTGTCGCGGGCACTATGCCTACCCACACAACTGAGGTACCATTTTTATCGAGAGACTTAGGGTAATTCAGATTTGTAAAGGAACTATTATTATCTATTGACTTTCGATGCATTTCTGCCTTCCAAATGAAAGATATTGTGTAAAAAAGAAGTCATTCTAAAAAATGACTGATAATTCTCATGCTAGTATGAGTATTCCCAATTTCAGAAATGTGCAAATATCTACTGTTTCTAAACTCTATATTTTGTTCCCATTTCAGAAATACATAGGTGTCTTTCATAACGCTTTTTCCATGTACACATTTTTACAGAATAATTACTATATACACGGTACATAATAAAAAAACATTGCAAGTTGCTGCTCAGTTTTTGGCTCTGGGTTCGTCGGGTTCTTGGTGAACCTACAAGTCCTGTATATCCCCACAACCAGTAATATCCAGCGGATGTAATGGCATATTGCGTTCAAAGAGCTGTCATAATTAAAAGAAGTTACAGGTGAAAACGTTGACACAAAAGGCTGTTTTTTTCAACTAATTTTCAATTAATCCTATATTTAACTGTTAGTTTCTATAAAAACTCCTTAATGGATCTACACAAATGACCCCTTGCTGAATTCAGAATTTTGTCTTCTTCTCGAAAATGTATAGCTTTCCAGGATCCATTATTGCTTTTGTACCCATTTCTGCCATTAACTGTAAGGAGGTCAAAAGCACAAAAAATAGCAAAATTAGGCTATGTCCCAGAAAAATGCCAAAACTGTGTAAAAAATGTTGGGTTTCTGACAAAAGTCTGGTATCCCCGAAAAGCTAGGAAAATGGTGATTTTAACCCCACAAACCCTTTTTTGATAACATTTGCAGGGAAAAACCCAGATGCTTTCATTTGCAGACCGTTTTTTCAATTTTTCCGAAAAAAAACAAAATTTTGCTGTATTTTGGCTCATTTCTGTGACCCCTCTAGGAGAATCCACAAACCCTGAGTACCTTTAGAATCCCCATGATGTTTGAAGAAAAGGACCCAAATTTGGCGTGGATACCTTATGTGGTCAAAAAGTTACAGGGGCCTCAGCGCGCACTACCCCAAATAGCCAAAAAAGGGCGTGGCACAGGAGGGGAAAAGGCCTGGCAGCGAAGGGGTTAAAAGTAAAAACAACACACAAGAAACTAAACAATTGCACAAAATAAATATCAAATAATTAACATTAATTAACAACTTTATAATGATGAATTAAACCCTTCACTCCTATAAACCACAACACACACCAAAAATTAATTACACAACTACCATTATTAATTACTAATTAATGCATTAAAATTGATTAACAACTAATTATTAATTAATTAATAATACATGACTTTAGTCATTTGAAACTACATCTCAATTAAACAAATAATAATAAATACAAAATATTCAATACATTTAGGGGCCGATTCCGATCCTGGAAAAAGGCTGTACGAATCGTTGTACGGAGCGTTTTCTCTGTACGACTCGTACCCGGTAAACTTTTCTTACAACCTAGGAAGTATGATTCGTACAGAAAGCCTTTTTCCGTACGAATCGTACAAAAGAACATACGGGGAAAAAAAATCAACGATTCTGATCCAGAACAGCTTGCACGCGACGTCCGGACGTATTTAAGCAGCGATTTCCGGCCCAGCAAGTACGATTCGTCCCTACGGCACTCCGTACGGCTCTTTTCTTACGGGAGCCAAACACAGCCGGAAAAGCGTCCTACGCGAACCGCTACACAACGGAGCCCCGGTACGCGACGTACATGCCATGAACCCCATCGTACGTGTCATCCCGGTCCTCTTGGCCTACGACCTGGTGCACCAGACCCGACGCACACGCCGCAGAAGGTGAGAACAACACTCAGGGGCCAGGGTGGGGGTGAGGGGCAGGAAACATACCCCATACCCAAAGCCAAACCTATAATATGGAGCCCATACATTACCACCAGGTTCTGGTCACTTGGGGGGGCGTGTCCAGCAACCCCTGCGTACCGCAACAACAGAAGTGGACGTGTACGGTGCGTTGAACACGTACCCCTACGGCACCATGAGAATAGTGATACAGACCGTACACAAGCAATGAATGCATGGGTACGGTGCGTTGCACATGTACTCCTACGGCACCATGAGAATAGTGATACAGACCGTACACACGCAATGAATGCGTGGGTACGGTGCGTTTCACACCTACTCCTACGGCACCAGTAGAATAGTGATAGGGACCGTACACACGCAATGAATGCGTGGGTACGGTGCGTTGCACACGTACTCCTACGGCACCAGTAGAATAGTGATATGGACCTTACACACGCAATGCATGCGTGGGTACGGTGCATTGCACACGTACTCCTACGGCACCAATAGAACAGCGATACGGACCGTACACACGCAATGAATGAGTGGGTACGGTGCGTTTCACACGTACTCCTACGGCACCAGTAGAACAGCGATGCGGACCGTACACATGCAATGAATGCGTGGGTACGGTGCGTTGCACACATACTCCTACGGCACCAGTAGAACAGCGATACGGACCGTACACACGCAATGAATGCGTGGGTACGGTGCGTTGCACACGAACTCCTACGGCACTAGTAGAACAGCGATACGAACCGTACACATGCAATGAATGCGTGGGTACGGTGCGTTGCACACGTACTCCTACGGCACCAGTAGAACAGCGATACGGACCGTACACACGCAATGAATGCGTGGGTACGGTGTGTTGCACACATACCCCGTTACGACACCAGTTCATTTGGGCAACGAGGCGTACACACGCCAGGAATGTGGGCTTACGGACTGGCCCTGCATGTTACCTTCATATTGGTGTGTGTGTAGGTCCAGGCCAGCAGTGTACTGCTCCAAGGGGGTGGGTGGGTGGGTGCAGAGGATTCCCAGCAGTGGCCAGCCATATGGGGGTGGCTGCAGATCAATACCAGCAGTGACCACACATATAGGGGTGGGTGCAGAGGACTCCCAGCAGTGGACAGAGATATGGGGGTGGGTGCAGAGGACTCCCAGCAGTGGACAGAGACATGGGGGTGGGTGCAGAGGACTCCCAGCAGTGGACAGAGACATGGGGGTGGGTGCAGAGGATCCCAGCAGTGGACAGAGATATGGGGGTGGGTGCACATGACTACCAGCAGTGGCCTGCAATATGAGGAATGGGTGCAGAGGACTCCCAGCAGTGGACAGAGACATGGGGGTGGGTGCAGAGGACTCCCAGCAGTGGACAGAGACATGGGGTGGGTGCAGAGGACTCCCAGCAGTGGACAGAGACATGGGGGTGGGTACAGAGGACTCCCAGCAGTGGACAGAGACATGGGGGTGGGTGCAGAGGACTCCCAGCAGTGGACAGAGATATGGGGATGGGTGCATATGACTACCAGCAGTGGCCTGCAATATGAGGGGTGGGTGCAGAGGACTCCCAGCAGTGGACAGAGACATGGGGGTGGGTGCAGAGTACTCCCAGCAGTGGACACAGACATGGGGGTGGGTGCAGAGGACTCCCAGCAGTGGACAGAGATATGGGGGTGGGTGCAGAGGACTCCCAGCAGTGGACAAAGACATGGGGGTGGGTGCAGAGGACTCCCAGCAGTGGACAGAGAATTGGGGGTGGCTGCAGAGGACTCCCAGCAGTGGACAGAGACATGGGGGTGGCTGCAGATCAATACCAGCAGTGACCACACATATAGGGGTGGGTGCAGAGGACTCCCAGCAATGGAAAGAGTTATGGGGGCGGGTGCAGAGGACTCCCAGCAGTGGACAGAGACATGGGGGTGGGTGCAGAGGACTCCCAGCAGTGGACAGAGACATGGGGGTGGGTGCAGAGGACTCCCAGCAGTGGACAGAGATATGGGGGTGGGTGCAGAGAACTCCCAGCAGTGGCCTGCAATATGAGGGGTGGGTGTAGAGGCCTCCCAGCAGTGGACAGAGACATGGGGGTGGGTGCAGAGGACTCCCAGCAGTGGACAGAGACATGGGGGTGGGTGCAGAGGACTCCCAGCAGTGGACAGAGATATGGGGGTGGGTGCAGAGGACTCCCAGCAGTGGACAGAGACATGGGGGTGGGTGCAGAGGATACCCAGCAGTGGACAGAGATATGGGGGTGGGTGCATATGACTACCAGCAGTGGCCTGCAATATGAGGGGTGGGTGCAGAGGACTCCCAGCAGTGGACAGAGACATGGGGGTGAGTGCAGAGGACTCCCAGCAGTGGACAGAGACATGGGGGTGGGTGCAGAGGACTCCCAGCAGTAGACAGAGACATGGGGGGGGGGTGCAGAGGACTCCCAGCAGTGGAGAGAGACATGGGGGTGGGTGCAGAGGACTCCCAGCAGTGGACAGAGACATGGGGGGGGGGTGCAGAGGACTCCCAGCAGTGGAGAGAGACATGGGGGTGGCTGCAGAGGACTCCCAGCAGTGGACAGAGATATGGGGGTGGGTGCATATGACTACCAGCAGTGGCCTGCAATATGAGGGGTGGGTGCAGAGGACTCCCAGCAGTGGACAGAGACATGGGGGTGGGTGCAGAGGACTCCCAGCAGTGGACAGAGACATGGGGGTGGGTGCAGAGGACTCCCAGCAGTGGACAGAGATATGGGGGTGGGTGCATATGACTATCAGCAGTGGCCTGCAATATGAGGGGTGGGTGCAGAGGACTCCCAGCAGTGGACAGAGACATGGGGTTGGGTGCAGAGGACTCCCAGCAGTGGACAGAGACATGGGGGTGGGTGCAGAGTACTCCCAGCAGTGGACACAGACATGGGGGTGGGTGCAGAGGACTCCCAGCAGTGGACAGAGATATGGGGGTGGGTGCAGAGGACTCCCAGCAGTGGACAGAGACATGGGGTGGGTGCAGAGGACTCCCAGCAGTCGACAGAGACATGGGGGTGGGTGCAGAGGACTCCCAGCAGTGGACAGAGACATGGGGGTGGGTGCAGAGGATCCCAGCAGTGGACAGAGATATGGGGGTGGGTGCATATGACTACCAGCAGTGGCCTGCAATATGAGGGGTGGGTGCAGAGGACTCCCAGCAGTGGACAGAGACATGGGGGTGGGTGCAGAGGACTCCCAGCAGTAAACAGAGACATGGGGTGGGTGCAGAGGACTCCCAGCAGTGGACAGAGACATGGGGGTGGGTACAGAGGACTCCCAGCAGTGGACAGAGATATGGGGATGGGTGCATATGACTACCAGCAGTGGCCTGCAATATGAGGGGTGGGTGCAGAGGACTCCCAGCAGTGGACAGAGACATGGGGGTGGGTGCAGAGTACTCCCAGCTGTGGACAGAGATATGGGGGTGGGTGCAGAGGACTCCCAGCAGTGGACAGAGACATGGGGGTGGGTGCAGAGGACTCCCAGCAGTGGACAGAGATATGGGGGTGGGTGCATATGACTACCAGCAGTGGCCTGCAATATGAGGGGTGGGTGCAGAGGACTCCCAGCAGTGGACAGAGACATGGGGGTGGGTGCAGAGGACTCCCAGCAGTGGACAGAGACATGGGGGTGGGTGCAGAGGACTCCCAGCAGTGGACAGAGACATGGGGGTGGGTGCAGAGTACTCCCAGCAGTGGACAGAGATATGGGGGTGGGTGCAGAGGACTCCCAGCAGTGGACAGAGACATGGGGGTGGGTGCAGAGTACTCCCAGCAGTGGAAAGAGTTATGGGGGCGGGTGCAGAGGACTCCCAGCAGTGGACAGAGACATGGAGGTGGGTGCAGAGGACTCCCAGCAGTGGACAGAGATATGGGGGTGGGTGCATATGACTACCAGCAGTGGCCTGCAATATGAGGGGTGGGTGCAGAGGACTCCCAGCAGTGGACAGAGACACGGGGGTGGGTGCAGAGGACTCCCAGCAGTGGACATAGACATGGGGGTGGGTGCAGAGGACTCCCAGCAGTAGACAGAGATATGGGGGTGGGTGCAGAGGACTCCCAGCAGTGGACAGAGACATGGGGGTGGGTGCAGAGGACTCCCAGCAGTGGACAGAGATATGGGGGTGGGTGCAGAGGACTCCCAGCAGTGGACAGAGATATGGGGGTGGGTGCAGAGGACTCCCAGCAGTGGACAGATGTTGGAAACAGCCCACTCCCACTCCGCAGGGTGGTGGTGGACTTCCCGAACACACTGTGGTAGCTTGGCTCGAGTGGTCAGGAAACAGGCACAGTGCTAAGCATACAATATACCCATACAATAACCATGCGTGCATCCGTTCCAAAAACGACTCTACACCGTAAAAATTATGAAAATATCTTTCTTTATCTTTTTCTCTTAGTTGCTGATTGGAAAAATAAATAAGTCAATCACAATATACAAATTTTAAACAGTGCAGGTCAAATAAATATTGTCTGAAGATTCAATAAATAGGGGTGATCATAAATATAAGGGACATAAATATAAGTGCAGGTAATACAGGCAATTAAATATTCTGAGGCAATAAATACTGTACCAATAAATATTGTACACCAACAAGTCCTGTGGACCAATAAATATAGTGAAGCAATAAATAAGTAAAACACAATAAATACAGTGCCCCCAATAAATAATTAAAAGTATACAGCAACACTCATGTAATCAGATCCCTTTTCAATTCCTAAGGGCTGATTGGGCCCAGGCACAGCTTGTAGGGTTGTGGAGGGCTTGAGGGGGGGTCTACTCCCTGGCTGGGACAAGGCTGAGGCCTAAACTGAGGTAGATCAAGGGGGGAATACCAGTGCCCTGGCTTTCTCTCTCCACACAACCTCTCTAGGTTAGTCCCAGTTCACCCCAGGCACAGTCAGGTTGGTTTCAGCACCTCCCTAGCCCCTTAGAGCAGTCTCTCAGGTCTCCACAGGGCCTTAGGCGCCCTCTACTCCACTTACTGCCCTTTTTCTGATGTTCCGACGCCGCTGGAGTCGTGTCGATGCCGTGAGGCGGTTCCGGTTCGGTCTCGGCGGCCTCGGCACAATGTCAGTTCTTTGACGACGCCGGTAGGCGGTTCCGGTCCGATGTCGGCGGCTTCAGTTCGATCTCGACCTCCGATTCGACGGCGTCGGGCAGTCTCTACTCGATGTCGACTTCGGGCGGCTCCGGTCCGATGGCGCTCTCGGCTTCGATGACGTCAGCCGGCCTGGCCTCGATGTCGACTTCCGGCGACTCCGGGGTGCGATCCTCACCCCCGACATCCGGTGCTCCTCCTCTCAGGTTCCGGGCGACTCCGGAGTGCGATCCTCACTCCCGACCTCCGGTACACTTCACCTCGGTCTCCGACGACTCCGGAGGGCGGACTTCACTCCTCCGATGACGCCGCTCGCTCGACCTCGGTTCACTTCCTCCTCGACCTCTGGTATTCCTCTCGACCTCCGTCGGCGCCCTCTCACGACCTCAGGCGGCTCCGGGTACGGCGTCTGCTTCCTCAGTCAGCGCCGCTTCTCCACCTCGGGCTCCAGGTCTCAGGCTACTCGACGCCGGACTCCAGGGAAACCAGTTTCCAGGTCAGGATCTTGCTGCTTTCTTGGTTCTAAGGCCTGTTCCTGCTGTCCAGGTCCTTAGGATGAGTTTTTCTGGCTTCTTCCCACACAGGGCTACAGGCTGGGATCCATCAGTAGGGACTAGTATCAAGGGTGGGTTTATGGACCCCACTCCAGGCACAAGTTTCCACCCCTGCTGCTTCACTCCTTCCTCCTTCACTGTTGTGCTGCTCACTCTTCACCAGTCAGGTGCCAACTGCCAGCTCCAACTGCCAACACTCTGTCTTAACCTCCCAACATTCTAAACCGCCTCCAACTGTCACAGAGTTCTGGAATGTTCTGGAAGGTGCTGGTAGGTTCCAGTGGATGCTGGTGATGTCACAGGTGGCCACCATTTTGTGCTTCAGGCCCTCAGACAGAAGTTTCAGGGGTAGCTAAAATGGCTCCCTGAATCTGTAGCAACACTAAAAAATCTGGTGGTTCCCAAAAAGGAAAAATTCAAACAGGGTTTGAGGCAAAAGTGGGACAAAATAAATAATGATGAGGAGGGACCACCCAAAGGGCTGACAGGTCTAACACGCGTCCCCCCCAGCTGAAAGTGGGGAGAGCTACCCAACCCCTTGGGAGTTCTCATCACTAAGGCGGAAATACCTTGAGAGACCGTCTGCATTGGCGTGGTCCACTCCAGGCCGATGTTCCACCTGAAAGTCCATTCCCTGTAGGGAAATAGACCACCTCAACAACTTGGGATTCTCCCCCTTCATTTGCATCAGCCAACGAAGGGGTCTGTGGTCGGTCTGAACCAGGAAGTGCGAGCCAAACAGGTATGGCCGCAACTTCTTCAGAGCCCATACCACTGCAAAGGCTTCACGCTCTATTGCACTCCACTTCTGTTCCCTGGGAAGTAGTCTCCGGGATAGGAAGACCACGGGTTGATCCAGACCCTCTTCATTGAGTTGCGATAACACTGCCCCAATGCCATGTTCTGATGCATCTGTCTGGACAATGAACTTCTTGGAAAAGTCTGGGGCCCTTAAGACCGGGGCCTCGCACATGGCTTTCTTCAATCTCTCAAAGGCTTGCTGACAAGCCTCCGTCCAGACTACCCGTCGAGGTTGTTTCTTGGACGTGAGCTCCGTGAGGGGGGCTACGATGGTACCGTACCCCTTCACGAAGCGGCGGTAGTATCCCGTGAGGCCCAAAAATGCTCGGACCTCAGTCTGTGTCTTGGGGGGTTCCCAGGCCATGATGGCCTTGATCTTCGCCTGGAGGGGCTGCACCGTTCCCCTACCCACCAAGTGTCCAAGGTACACTACCGACCCCTGCCCGATCTGGCACTTGCTGGCCTTGATCGTCAATCCAGCTTGTCTCAGGGCCTGGAGAACAGCTTGCAGGTGACGCAAGTGATCCTCCCAGCTGTTACTGAAGACGGCTATGTCATCCAGATAAGCAGCAGAGAAACTCTCCATTCCGGTGAGGATCTGGTTTACCAGGCGCTGAAACGTGGCAGGTGCGTTCTTGAGCCAAAAGGGCATCACACAGAACTGGTAGTGGCCATTGGGCGCGGAGAAGGCTGACCTTTCCCTTGCTCCATCAGTCAACGAGATCTGCCAGTACCCCGAAGTAAGGTCAAAGGTACTTAGATATTGGGCAGCTCCCAGCCGGTCAATTAATTCATCCGCCCTAGGGATCGGATGAGCATCAGTTTTTGTCACTGAATTCAGTCCCCGGTAGTCCACACAGAACCTCAGTTCGGGTTGGGCACCCGGTGGTGCAGCTTTTGGTACTAACACCACCGGACTGGACCAGGGGCTGCTAGAAGGTTCAATCACTCCTAGCTCCAGCATCTTAGTGACTTCACTATGAATGCTGGCCTTCACCTTGTCTGACATCCGGTAGATCTTGGACTTCACATGTGGGCTGTCTCCTGTGTCCACGTCATGGACGCACAGGTGAGTCCTACCCGGGACAAGGGAGAACAACGAAGAGTACTGCCCCAGGACCTGGCGACAGTCCTCCTGCTGTTCAGGAGTTAGAGATGGGGAGAGAATCACTCCCTCCACCGACCCATCCTTTTCTTGAGACGCAAACAGATCAGGGAGAGGCTCGCTTTCCACGTCCTCTCCTCCGTCAGTCACCATCATCAAGATGACTTCGGGCCTCTCGTGGTGGGGTTTGAGGCGGTTGGCATGCAGCACCCGCAGGGGCTGACGAGGGGTCTTCAGGTCCACCAAGTAGGTAGCCTTACCCTTCTTCTCCAACACCTCAAAGGGTCCTGACCAGCGATCCTGGAGGGCACTAAGCTCTCCTGGTTCGATCACCCACACCTTCTGGCCAGGCTCCAACTCCACCGGGTGAGCATTGTGGTCATACCACGCCTTCATTACTGCTTGGCTGGCTTCCAAGTTGTCAGAAGCTTGCTTCCACAACTTAGCCATTTGGCTCCGGAAGGCCAGCATGTAGCTCACCACATCCTGGGGGAGCTTTCTGGGAGTTCTTTACCATCCGTCTCTCACCAGGTTAAGAGGTCCACGTACAGGGTGCCCATACAGAAGCTCGAAGGGGCTGAAGCCCACTCCCTTCTGTGGCACTTCCCTGTAGGAAAAAAGTAAACAGGGTAGGAGGACGTCCCATTTCCTCCGCAGGCTTTCAGGCAGACTTCTGATCATGCCTTTTAAGGTTTTGTTAAACCTTTCCACCAGACCATTGGTCTGGGGGTGGTAAGGAGTTGTGAACCGGTAGGTCACTCCACACTCCTTCCACATTGTCCGCATATATGCTGACATGAAGTTGGTCCCCCTGTCGGACACAACTTCCTTGGGAAAACCCACTCGGGTAAAGATTCCCATCAGGGCCCTAGCCACAACAGGTGCTGTTATGGTCCTCAGAGGTATTGCCTCTGGGTACCGTGTGGCATGATCCACCAGAACCAGGATAAACCTGTGACCAGCTGTAGTCGGTGGATCTAATGGACCCACAATGTCGATGCCCACCCTTTCAAAGGGGGTGCTAACGACAGGAAGTGGTTCCAGGGGAGCTTTCAGCTTCACCCCTGTTTTCCCACTGGCTTGGCAAGACACACATGTCCGGCAGTAGGTATCGGACGACACTTTCATCTGAGGCCAATAAAAGTGTGGGACAAGACGGGCGAAGGTCTTGTCTTGCCCCAGGTGTCCTGCCAATGGTATCTCGTGAGCCAACTCCAGAAGGAAGGCTCGATAACGTTGAGGGACTACCAAGGCTCATGACGATCCGTGTAGGGGTGCTTTGGGTTCACTGTAGAGGAGACCATCCTCCCAGTAAACACTGTAGTTCCCTTCAACGTTCCCTGCTGCCTGGGCTTCGGCCTGTCGCCTCAGCCCCTCAAGGGTAGGGCACTCCCTCTGGCCCTGGCAGAATTCCTCCCTGGACGGGCCTCCCTCCACGTGCCACTCGGCCGGGATGGGTAGGTCCTCCAGGTTGGTAACGTCCCCCTCCGCAGACTCCTGGTCCACCACCTCCGGTGGCCTATCCGTCCTACGGGGTGGGGACGCCAAGGCAGGCTCCTCCTGTCCTCGGTTCTTCCCTTGACTGGCAGCTGGCTGGGCCTTTGTTCCAGGCTCCAGCCGGAATGAACTCCCTCTTCGGGTAGTCGCGGACCTTGTGCTAACACAGGCCCAGTCAGGTGTACCCAGCATCTCGGTGTGAGTCCGGTATTCCACCTCCTTCCAAGCGTTGTGCTCCATGTCATTTCCCAGCAGACAATCGACTGGCACGGCAGGGCTTACGGCAACTCGAAGTGAACCTGCAACCCCCCCCCATTCAAAGGGAACCTCGTCCACGGGATAGTGGCCTGTTCTGCCGTCAGCCATCGCGGCTGGGTGGAGTACATCGGGAATTACCTGCTCTGGAGACACCAGTTGGCTACGCACCATAGTCATACTGGCTCCTGTGTCTCTCAGAGCCTCCCCTCTTTGGCCGTTGATGGTGACCCACTGCCCATACTTTGCGGTATTTGCGGGCACCTGGATCTTAGGAACCATCTCCCGTTCTCCCAGGGACACTAAAGTGACACCCGCCCACTCCCTTCCCTAAGTTAAGGGCATCTCCTCCCCGAGCACTACACTAGCTACTCCGGGGGTCTTTCCTCCAGTGGGAGGGGGTGGTCGTTTCTGGCACTTCGGATCTCCTTTATAGTGTCCAACGACACCGCACTCGTAGCAATGGACAACCCTTGGCTGCTGACTCTGGCCAGGATTAGGGTTTCTGGGTGGGTTAGCCCTAGGGGTGAATCCTGTTCCCTTTCCTTGGAAGTTATTTTGGGGGCCTTTGGAGAACTCCTTTTTCTTTTCCCCTCCCTCTTTCTTCTGGGGGGCGCCCTGTCCGGCCTTTTGAGTATCCCCTCCAGTCCCCCTTGTGGACACCCGGGTACTAGCCCAAATGTCCGCCTCCTCAGCAAGCTTCCGGGGACTGGTCAGCTTGCTATCCACCAGGTGTTGCCGCAGTTCAGGGAAACATTTCTCGAGCAGGTGTTCCTTCAGTACTAGGTCAAACAACTCCTCGTAGTTCCTCACTTCACTGCCCTGAATCCAACCTTCCAGTGCCTTCTTTGCATAGTCCAGGAAGTCCACCCAATTCTGTGTGCCCAGTTTGTGACTACCCCTGAACTTCTGTCTGTACTTTTCAGGTGTTAGTCCAAACTTTCTGATGAGCGCCAGTTTCATGGTGGGGTAGTGGGTCTGCTCATCCTCTTCGAGGGCCAATAAAGCATCCCTACCAGCTGGAGGCATGTACTTGTATAATCCCCCTCCCCAATACTTCACTGGAACCCCATGGGCCCTCAACGAGACCTCATAGGCTGCTAGCCACTTGGCGATGTCGTCACCCGCCCCATAGCTAGCTACTATGTCCTTTGGCAGGTAAGGTTTGGGTTCCCTGGTGGACTCTTGGATTTGGCTGCCACCATTAGGAACAGGTTGTGCCCCGATTCTCAAAATCTGAAGATCTATTTCTTTCAGTCGCAATTCATGGGCCATCCTCTGCTCCTCCTTCTCCTTCTCCAGCTTTGCTAAGTCCCATGTGAGCTGTCTCTTCTCCCTCCGGTCTGCTAACTCCACTTCAGACAAGCCACCGCTAGAGGCACGGCTGCCCTCCCTAGAAAGTGTCCTGGGCCCTGCTGACAGGTTCCCCACCTCAGGTTGGTACATCTCAGCCCCCTCGGGGTCAGGCTCTCCATCCCTGTCTTCCTCCTCAGCCTTGCTTTCCCTGCGTGCCTCCCCCCAAGCCCTTAAGCTGGTTTGGAGTGCACCCTTCTTCGCTCCTGGGGGACAGTACACCCCCTCCCGCTGGCAAAACTCCCTGAGTTGGGCCACAGTGTACGTTTCTAGATTTTCTAGTACAAACTCCATCTCGCCCACTCAGGTTAGAGGACAGGTTTTGTGCAGTAACAATGCAGGGGGGTACCTTATATAATACCTCCTCCCACCACCAGAGTAAATTTGGAAAAAACAAAAACCCACAATTAGGAAGGCCGCTTTGAGAAAACTCCCGGTGTAGGCCTATGGACTACCCACAGTTATTGTTGAGTATACGTAGGCACAGCTCTATCCCACCACTGAACACCAATTTATGTTGGAAACAGCCCACTCCCACTCCGCAGGGTGGTGGTGGACTTCCCGAACACACTGTGGTAGCTTGGCTCGAGTGGTCAGGAAACAGGCACAGTGCTAAGCATACAATATACCCATACAATAACCATGCGTGCATCCGTTCCAAAAACGACTCTACACCGTAAAAATTATGAAAATATCTTTCTTTATCTTTTTCTCTTAGTTGCTGATTGGAAAAATAAATAAGTCAATCACAATATACAAATTTTAAACAGTGCAGGTCAAATAAATATTGTCTGAAGATTCAATAAATAGGGGTGATCATAAATATAAGGGACATAAATATAAGTGCAGGTAATACAGGCAATTAGATATTCTGAGGCAATAAATACTGTACCAATAAATATTGTACACCAACAAGTCCTGTGGACCAATAAATATAGTGAAGCAATAAATAAGTAAAACACAATAAATACAGTGCCCCCAATAAATAATTAAAAGTATACAGCAACACTCATGTAATCAGATCCCTTTTCAATTCCTAAGGGCTGATTGGGCCCAGGCACAGCTTGTAGGGTTGTGGAGGGCTTGAGGGGGGGTCTACTCCCTGGCTGGGACAAGGCTGAGGCCTAAACTGAGGTAGATCAAGGGGGGAATACCAGTGCCCTGGCTTTCTCTCTCCACACAACCTCTCTAGGTTAGTCCCAGTTCACCCCAGGCACAGTCAGGTTGGTTTCAGCACCTCCCTAGCCCCTTAGAGCAGTCTCTCAGGTCTCCACAGGGCCTTAGGTGCCCTCTACTCCACTTACTGCCCTTTTTCTGATGTTCCGACGCCGCTGGAGTCGTGTCGATGCCGTGAGGCGGTTCCGGTTCGGTCTCGGCGGCCTCGGCACAATGTCAGTTCTTTGACGACGCCGGTAGGCGGTTCCGGTCCGATGTCGGCGGCCTCGGTTCGATCTCGACCTCCGATTCGACGGCGTCGGGCAGTCTCTACTCGATGTCGACTTCGGGCGGCTCCGGTCCGATGGCGCTCTCGGCTTCGATGACGTCAGCCGGCCTGGCCTCGATGTCGACTTCCGGCGACTCCGGGGTGCGATCCTCACCCCCGACCTCCGGTGCTCCTCCTCTCAGGTTCCGGGCGACTCCGGAGTGCGATCCTCACTCCCGACCTCCGGTACACTTCACCTCGGTCTCCGACGACTCCGGAGGGCGGACTTCACTCCTCCGATGACGCCGCTCGCTCGACCTCGGTTCACTTCCTCCTCGACCTCTGGTATTCCTCACGACCTCCGTCGGCGCCCTCTCACGACCTCAGGCGGCTCCGGGTACGGCGTCTGCTTCCTCAGTCAGCGCCGCTTCTCCACCTCGGGCTCCAGGTCTCAGGCTACTCGACGCCGGACTCCAGGGAAACCAGTTTCCAGGTCAGGATCTTGCTGCTTTCTTGGTTCTAAGGCCTGTTCCTGCTGTCCAGGTCCTTAGGATGAGTTTTTCTGGCTTCTTCCCACACAGGGCTACAGGCTGGGATCCATCAGTAGGGACTAGTATCAAGGGTGGGTTTATGGACCCCACTCCAGGCACAAGTTTCCACCCCTGCAGCTTCACTCCTTCCTCCTTCACTGTTGTGCTGCTCACTCTTCACCAGTCAGGTGCCAACTGCCAGCTCCAACTGCCAACACTCTGTCTTAACCTCCCAACATTCTAAACCGCCTCCAACTGTCACAGAGTTCTGGAATGTTCTGGAAGGTGCTGGTAGGTTCCAGTGGATGCTGGTGATGTCACAGGTGGCCACAATTTTGTGCTTCAGGCCCTCAGACAGAAGTTTCAGGGGTAGCTAAAATGGCTCCCTGAATCTGTAGCAACACTAAAAAATCTGGTGGTTCCCAAAAAGGAAAAATTCAAACAGGGTTTGAGGCAAAAGTGGGACAAAATAAATAATGATGAGGAGGGACCACCCAAAGGGCTGACAGGTCTAACAACAGAGATATGGGGGTGGGTGCAGAGGACTCCCAGCAGTGGCCTGCAATATGAGGGGTGGGTGCAGAGGCCTCCCAGCAGTGGACAGAGACATGGGGGTGGGTGCAGAGTACTCCCAGCAGTGGACAGAGATATGGGGGTGGGTGCAGAGGACTCCCAGCAGTGGACAGAGACATGGGGGTGGGTGCAGAGGACTCCCAGCAGTGGACAGAGATATGGGGGTGGGTGCATATGACTACCAGCAGTGGCCTGCAATATGAGGGGTGGATGCAGAGGACTCCCAGCAGTGGACAGAGACATGGGGGTGGGTGCAGAGGACTCCCAGCAGTGGACAGAGACATGGGGGTGGGTGCAGAGGACTCCCAGCAGTGGACAGAGACATGGGGTGGCTGCAGAGGACTCCCAGCAGTGGACAGAGACATGGGGGTGGCTGCAGATCAATACCAGCAGTGACCACACATATAGGGATGGGTGCAGAGGACTCCCAGCAGTGGAAAGAGTTATGGGGGCGGGTGCAGAGGACTCCCAGCAGTGGACAGAGACATGGAGGTGGGTGCAGAGGACTCCCAGCAGTGGACAGAGATATGGGGGTGGGTGCATATGACTACCAGCAGTGGCCTGCAATATGAGGGGTGGGTGCAGAGGACTCCCAGCAGTGGACAGAGACACGGGGGTGGGTGCAGAGGACTCCCAGCAGTGGACATAGACATGGGGGTGGGTGCAGAGGACTCCCAGCAGTAGACAGAGATATGGGGGTGGGTGCAGAGGACTCCCAGCAGTGGACAGAGACACGGGGGTGGGTGCAGAGGACTCCCAGCAGTGGACAGAGATATGGGGGTGGGTGCAGAGGACTCCCAGCAGTGGACAGAGATATGGGGGTGGGTGCAGAGGACTCCCAGCAGTGGCCTGCAATATGAGGGGTGGGTGCAGAGGCCTCCCAGCAGTGGACAGAGCCATGGGGGTGGGTGCAGAGGACTCCCAGCAGTGGACAGAGACATGGGGGTGGGTGCAGAGGACTCCCAGCAGTGGACAGAGATATGGGGGTGGGTGCAGAGGACTCCCAGCAGTGGACAGAGACATGGGGGTGGATGCAGAGGACACCCAGCAGTGGACAGAGATATGGGGGTGGGTGCATATGACTACCAGCAGTGGCCTGCAATATGAGGGGTGGGTGCAGAGGACTCCCAGCAGTGGACAGAGACATGGGGGTGGGTGCAGGGGACTCCCAGCAGTGGACAGAGACATGGGGGTGGGTGCAGAGGACTCCCAGCAGTGGACAGAGATATGGGGGTGGGTGCATATGACTACCAGCAGTGGCCTGCAATATGAGGGGTGGGTGCAGAGGACTCCCAGCAGTGGACAAAGACATGGGGTGGGTGCAGAGGACTCCCAGCAGTGGACAGAGATATGGGGGTGGGTGCAGAGGACTCCCAGCAGTGGACAGAGACATGGGGGTGGGTGCAGAGAAACCCAGCAGTGGACAGAGACATGGGGGTGGGTGCAGAGGACTCCCAGCAGTGGACAGAGACATGGGGGTGGGTGCAGAGGACTCCCAGCAGTGGACAGATACATGAGGGTGGGTGCAGAGGACTCCCAGCAGTAGACAGAGACGTGGGGTGGGTGCAGAGGACTCCCAGCAGTGGACAGAGATATGGGGGTGGGTGCATATGACTACCAGCAGTGGCCTGCAAAATGAGGGGGGGGTGCAGAGGACTCCCAGCAGTAGACAGAGACATGGGGGTGGGTGCAGAGGACTCCCAGCATGGGACAGAGACATGGGGGTGGGTGCAGAGGACTCTCAGCAGTGGACAGAGACATGGGGGTGGGTGCAGAGGACTCCCAGCAGTGGACAGAGACATGGGGGTGGGTGCAGAGGACTCCCAGCAGTGGACAGAGACATGGGGGTGGGTGCAGAGGACTCCCAGCAGTGGACAGAGATATGGGGGGGTGTGTACATCATTATCAGATGACCACACCTACATGGTGGTATGGACGCATCTCTAACTTTGGACTATGATGATAGTGCTATAACAACACATCACTGACAGCAGTGTCCCACTCCCAGGAGGATGGATGCCTTTCACACACTGCATGACACACCACATGTGGGTGTGAGGACATATAACACATGCATACCCACCCATGGAGGATGCAGCACAATACACACCATGATATCATGCCACAAAACTGTATAGTCATGTAACTGCCTACAAAACTAAGATAGCCAAAGGGAACACACACTGTCACGCACATCCCAGGAATGATAGGAATGTCCAGGTGCTGGTCCAGCCACCAAGATGTTGTCTCTCATGGAAGGAATAGGGTGGAATTCCCCTAAATTCAATGCCCACAATTGTGAGTCAGGTGCCCAAATACCCTGCATAACAAGTACCATTTGTGTGGTAGGCAGTGATTACACACATTCATAGTGCTGAAAAGGGGGAATTTGTCCCTGAAGGCATTCCTACATACTCAAAACACAAGTACAGTGACTAGCAAGGATGGCACAGACGATTCAGCAGGAGACATCGGTGAGCAGGCATGGCCATTGTTGAAGGGATCCATCACCAACAAAGGAAATGTTAACACAGGTCAGCACAACAATAGTGCAACTGTTTGCAGGGAAGATGTCAGGTGCCACAGAGTAAGGAACACTCCTTGGGACAATGTCTCAAAACAAAATGAACACACACTACCAATGATTCTTTGCAGGCACATTGTGATGGCACACAGATACCATGGTCCACCTCATGACCATCATACAAAAACATTTCTAGAACCCTAACACATTACCAGAACACCAACTCCAGGAGCCTCATCACCAACACCAAGTACCTGAAATACAATACTGTTGAAAGTAAAACAAAAGGCTTTATTCAGCACAAACCAAAAATTTTACAAATTCGAATATTTGCAAAGGCCAATGGCCAGTCCATATTTCAAGTCCAAGGTTGGACGTAGGGAACCCCGTCTACCCCTAGCTTGCCTGCACAAAGGAACCTCAAGGTTTGTCGACCGGGGGGGGGGGGCATCATCTGTGGCAGGACCAGGCACCGCAGGGACAGGAGGGGGAAGGGTAGGTGTGGTGGGTGCAGGGGTGGATGTCTCCACCACAGGGGGTGGGGCAGCGCTGAAGGTGGAGGCGAGCTCGGCGCTGCACACTGCTGCTAGGACGTCCATCCTAACCCCTGCACCTGAGGATTGCCCAGGGTCAACAGAGGGTGTGATGGGCGAGGGATGGGGTGCAGCGCTCTTGGGGGAGGGGTTGGACATGGTGGGGGACTCAACTCCCGTGCCCGGGGACTTCCTCGCCCGCTTGTGGGGTGGTGGCTCAGTGGGGGCGAGGTCCAGATCACCCATAAAGAGCTGCTTGGGTGAGCGTTTGGCAGGGGAGCCAAGGGGAGTGGTTTTGGAGTGACAGGGTTGTGAGGACTGCGGACTGCGACTGTGGCTGCGTGGATGTCGTCTATCCCCAGACCCTGTGGCTGTGCCTACATCCCCCTGAGCGAGCGTGTCAGGAGGTGTGAGCTTTGCCTTACTTGGGGGTGTGCTGGCTGTGTCTGGTGGGGTGCGTGCCCGTGACTGTCTGGATGTGCGTTGGGCAGGCATAGGAGAGGGAAGTGTGGATGGGTCCGAGGTGGCGGGGAGACAGAACGCTGCAGGAGAGTAACTGGTGCCATCAGGGAAGAGTCCATGGACCGCAGAATCCTGCGTTGGTCAGACATCGTTGCTGACATGCCCTCCATGAACGACACCATCTGTGTGAGCAGTTTAGTGTGTCCATGGAGGACATTCAGCACCGATGCCTGCCCAACCTGCAAATGCAGCAGGATGTCCACAGACTCTTTACTGAGGGCAGCAGGGGTGACAGGGGCAGGGGGTGCAGTGCCTGGGCCGAAGGAGACATGGTGGGCCTCTACACGGACAGAAAGGACGGGAGCAACTGGGAGGGCGGAGATGGTAACGGAGGAGGCGGGGACAGATATGGGGATGCTGCCAGGTGGTGTTGCAGCCTCCGCCTCCTCGGGGAGGTCAGCGTCGGACCCGTCGGCGTCGTAGCTACTATCGCCTCCAGACAAGTCCTCTGACTGACTCCCCTCGCCCTCCGTGCCACTGGATCCTTCTGACTCCACAGCACTGGTGGCACTGTCGCTGGGTCCCTCCTCCAGGTCCGTGCAGGTGTCTCCCTCTGTTGCGGATGATGATGCTGTGGGCAAGGAGAAGAAACCGAAATGCATCAGTCACCTGTATACATCTGACACATGAGCACAAAAACAATTGGTCACAGTGCATATCAGGCAATGCATCATGAGTAACAACTAGATTACTCCGCACATATGTAAGCCCTGTATTGCCCAGTTGGTAGACCCACTATGCCACTTGGACACCAGGAAAAAAATAACACACCAGGCCACAACTTGAATGAGAAATACACTGAGAAGCTAGTGTATGTGAACCGGTGAGCACAGCAATACATTGAAGTCATGCCACCTCTTGTTTACCCTGAAAGAAACAGTAGTGGGGCACCCAAGGTAAACTAACACACCTCAATACTCAAGGTGTCACCACACTCAGAGACCTGTAAGTACTTTGGAAAACAAAACGAAAAAATTTTGGTACCTTGGGACTCACAATACATTACACAATCGACATGTTTTGAATGTGCCAATTCGCCATTTTGTGAAAAGAACACTCATGTGCCTGCGTGAAATATGTCTTACAAGGCAGTGCACACAAAACTACATTTACACTGTCATTGAAGAAGCTGGCACCTTTTCTAAGAAGCCACTGTTAGAAATAAATGGTGTTGCCGAAAGTACATATACATGGGCCCACGGAGGTATTGTTGTCTTGAGACTTGTTCGTTTGTATCACCAACAACAAAGGAGTCTCATAAAATCAAGACCACTGTGGGAACATGTATATGGAGAATCAGCAACACCATTTAATTCTAACAGTGGCTTCTTTGAAAAGGTGCCAGCGTGGTCCATGAAAGTGGAAATGTCGTTTGGTGTGCACTTCCTTGGGAGACATCTTTCATGCAGGCACATCAGTGTTCTTAACACAAATCATCAAATTACCACATTTAAAACATGAAGAACTGTTGACAAGTGCTGTGAGTGCCAAGGTACAATTTTTTTTAGAGTAACAACTTGAATTATGTCAGTTGTCACATGGCAATCCGTCACCTGATTACACAGTTGGCTACACATATGACCTACTGCCTGTCATCTGGAGTGGCACACATGTCCACACCCAGGACAATGCATAAGCTAATGGGCCTGCAATTGGGTTGTAAACAAGCATAGCTGTACTGTGGAGACACCCTCATGGCAAGCCAGATTGTACACACAGATGTCAGCACACAAAGTCCAAACTGCGTTGCATCTGAACCACACACAGGTGCCAAAAATGTATGAGAAGGAATCATATTTTTTAAAAACTTACACAGGCTGCAAAGCACGAACATTAAGCACTGGCCAGCATCATAGGGGCACTGCACGGTGTTTCTTTGTACAGCCAATTCTCACACACAGGTCAGACCTGGCAAGGAAAAATCAGGGTTGCCCATGTAGGCCTCTCCCACACAACCACCCATACCTGAGTCAATGTGATTGATACAGATCAAGAAGTGACACCTCTTATTCAGGGTTACAAAAACTGTGCAGCAAAAATTGCTACATTTACACAACATCACCTCGTGGGGCTGGCAACACATATTTGTGACAAACAACCATCAACAGACACTGCCCAGTGTGAGTATGCACAAGCAAAATGGTGTATCCCTGTCCAGTTGACACATGTAGCACACATATGAAAAATACAAACTAGACCAGGGAACAATGCCACAGAGGCAGACCTATGCTGAACCCACAGAGAATGTGCACAGTGTTGGATGACACACATAATTAGGAGACCAGGGTGTCTCAGGGGACTGTAGTGGGCACACTGCTCCGTGTTCCTGGAATGAGCTGACTGAACCATGATCAACCGTCATGGCACTATACATATCTCCCACTCATGCACATCATGTCTGAGGCCACAACATTGGTCATGCATGGTGCAAGGGTGTTCAGTTGAAACCTCACACTCCTATGTTGAGAATCATCATCAGTGCCAACAAATATAGACCCCCAACATAGTGAACAGGTCATGGCACAGGCAAGGTACCAACACAAGTCACAGACCACCCTCCCACATGATGCAGAAAGCAATGTGCACTTAGATTTACTGGCACCCTAGATGACCATGTGCAAATGTTATTACACACAGACCAGGGACACATGTCAAGGAGGGGAAGTGATGAAAAAGAGCACCAGGTGACATTGGGGAACAGAAAATGCACTGCACATATAAACTCTGGGAGTGTATCCAGGCTACAGAGCACTTCCAAAAGCTGGTGACACATAACACAACAAACAGCCATGTACCTACCCCCTCCTTGCTGCAGTCTCTCCTGTAACTGCCTATCGAGGTCAGGGAAGACCACCGCCAGGACACGGCTCATGTGGGGGGTCAAGCGTCGGCGGCCGCCGTGGGGGCGAGAAGTGTCGAGCCCCAGCTGGACCCGGGCGATCCGCCGGGTCCAGCACCGGATGTCCTGCCACCTTTTGCGGACCTGTGGCAGCTGCCGACTACGCTCCCCCGCAGATCTCAAGGCCCTGACGATGTTCCGCCAGATCACCCCCTTCTCGTAGGCAGTTACCTGTCAGGATGACAAAGTGACACAACATCAATACACCTGCTCCATGTCCCAGAGACACACATTTGAACATCTTTGAAATGTTGAACAGGGCATAGGATGCAGACAGGAATTGCATCATACACAATAAGAAATTGGCCTGTGTGCAAGCCCCAATGCACTACATGGCATTGAAAGTCAACAGGTGGCATGAGGGGTGCGACACACTCACTGATCATGCCACACACTGTGCAGCACATGCAACAGCAGGCTGATGGCCAGCACGTGCCAAGCAGTCACATGTCCCACTCCACTGACGCACCCTCAGCAGACTAGACAGACACACCCAGGCACAGATCACTCGCCTGTCATTGACAACAGCGGATACAACCCTCACTCTGCACATGTGCCACTTGCCAGTGGGGTGTCACAGGTGTCGTGCTAGCTCTGCAAGTCAGACACACAGCACGGCTTACTTGTCACATCAGATGGGTAGATCTGTTGCCTCCTCCATGCAGCTGTGGTGCAACACTTCACATAGACACTCACCCACATGTCAAGGAACATTCACACACATCAATGTCCATGAGGTCGTACACATTATTTGGACACTCTCACCACAGGTCCATTCAACTCATACACATCTGTGGGTACAGTCACCTGTCACACCGGGGGGACCACTGAATCACCTCAGGACAATAGGAAAAAAAGCCACCAAGGATTTGCCAGGCTGAATGTGTCATGCACTATGCAGTGAAAGTCACAGTAAGCACAATGCAAGTGAGGAGTGCACACAGGAACTACATCATGCTCTGCATGAGAGACATCAGCATGTCCCCCCCCCCCCGGGACCCACTCTAAACAACATTGCATGTCTGTCACACCTGTACACAATATTGACAGTTACACAACAGGTGCATAGGTAAAGGTAGTGGAGTCAGCACTCACCTGCTCCCCTAGTCTCCCATTCAGCTTGGTGTACTGTGGGAGGAGGCAGTCCAGCAAGGCCTCATTCTCCTCCATGGTGAATGGCTGGGCCCTCTCCACAGTACGTGACATGGTCCAGAGGGAGCAGAGATAGCAGCAGTGTGGTCGACTCGAAAGTTGTGCAGGCAAGTGCCCTCTCAATGGGTTCTGGCTGCCTTATATCTGTCTTGCTGAGGGGCATTCATTTTGAGGAGTACATAGTGATTGGTCAGACTCATTAGCATCGTACGTTTACTCCAATTCCTTTAAACATACACCAATGACACGCATTCGCATCGTTCAAATTTTGAGCATCATGTCAAGTCAACAACCACTTTGCAACATTGTATTTTGTGGCCAACTGACTGTTCCCGGTCACCTGATCGACACATTTCAACTGAAAACTCTGTATCCATGACAACCAGCATGCATTTAGGGCCCAATACTTGTCCCTTATGTGTCCCCTATGTAATTTTGAAATCCACACACAGGTACGGTGCATTTCACACGTACCCCTATGGCACCAGTACAATGGTGAAACGAAGTGTACACACGCAATGATTGCGGGTGTACGGTGCGTTTCACACATACCCCTACGGCACCAGTACAATGGTGAAACGAAGCGTACACACGCAATGATTGCGGGTGTACGGTGCGTTTCACACCTACAGGTACGCACTAGTTGTACAGTGCGTTTCACACGTACCCCTACGGCACTAGTTGTACAGTGCGTTTCACACGTACAGGCACGCACTAGTTGTACGGTGAGGTACGCACTAGTTGTACAGTGCGTTTCACACGGACCCCCACGGCACTAGTTGTACAGTGCGTTTCACACGTACAGATACGCACTAGTTGTACAGTGCGTTTCACACGTACAGGTACGCACTAGTTGTACGGTGTGTTTCACATGTACAGGTACGCACTAGTTGTACGGTGCGTTTCACACGTACAGGTACGCACTAGTTGTACAGTGTGTTTCACACGTACCCCTACGGCACTAGTTGTACAGTGCGTTTCACACGTACAGGTACGCACTAGTTGTACAGTGCGTTTCACACGTACAGGTATGCACTAGTTGTACAGTGTGTTTCACATGCTTACAATGGTAATACAGGCATACACATGCCAGGAATGGAGGGCTACGAGTCACACAAGGATGTCCATCAAGTACTTGTCATTGCATACTTTCATGTGCAGGCCCTAGGTGTGGCAGCCAGTGATATTGCACAGGTCATCTCATCTAGTTGCACAATTGATGTGTGATGACCTGTGGACACATGTCATGTGTGATGGGGCACTATGTGGCACACATCACCTTGCCACTTGCTACATGTGTGTCTATAGTCCAACCATGTCATGCACAGCAGCAGTGGGATGGCACAGTCATCAACACCCGCACCTGTCTCCTGATGCCAGGGACAGGGACACTCTATCAACTGACATGTCACGATCAGCGTGCCCCTTTGTGACTATGTCAGGTGTGTGTCATGTGTTCCCATGAACTTGCTGTCAGTGTTCCGTCAACTGCAGCTGCTGTTGGTGCATCCAACATGGGTCTGTGTGGAGATGGCCATGGCACACATCTACGCACACCATGCCACATGTGGATTCCCACGGCTGTAGGATCTGTGTGCATCGGACATCATATTTTCCCAGGCATACATGTCTGCGTCGTCTCAATGGCTGTGTTTTTCTGTTGTCACGCGTACCCCTTCATCGCAATGTGTTTGATATGTACATTTGACATTCCATGTGACCTGTGCGTGTGCCTTGCAGTCAACTGTCTGGATGAGATGACATCCTTCCAATGCAGCTATGTGGATGTGTGTCACTCCGGTGATATCTCTGGCTGTTCACTCAGACTGGCCCCCAGCTCATTTCAGGGCATGTCATGTAGACTTGACAATCAACAGGTGTATCTGGCTTTTCGTAGGAGTGCCAGCAAGCTGGCATCTGTGTCCTGGATGTATTGCATTGTATGTTCATTGACATTGATGTTGGCCGACTCTCAATCTTCATTCTTCCAAACAATGTCTTGCAGGGCACCGCCTGTCCCAAGAACAATGCCAGACTTGGCTGCCATGAGGGAACGTGCCTGCATCCGCCGTTACAGATTCACTCGTCAGTTGATTGAGGACTTGACAAACAAGCTGGCATCACACCTCCAACCGCGACACAGGTATCCTACTGCGCTGACCCCCAAGATGAAGGTGATGGCAGCCCTACATTATTTTGCCACAGGTACATTTCAATTGACCATAGCTGATGTTGGTGGGATGTCACAGACAATGTTCAGCCGTGTCCTGCGTGATGTTTTGGCAGCCATGTTGGAGCACCTTGATGAATTCATCAAATTTCCTACTCCTGAGGAGTTGACAGATGTCAAGGGTGATTTCTATGCCCTGGGAGGGATGCCCCATGTCATTGGGTCCATTGATGTGACACATGTGGCTTTGGTACCACCACAGGCACAGGAGCAAGCCTATCGCAACAGAAAACATTACCACTCAATAAATGCCCTTGTGGTGTGTCTTGCTAACATGCTGATTTCCCATGTCTGTGCACGTTTTCCGGGATCAGCACACGATGCCTACATCATGAGGCATAGCATGGTGCCACAAATGATGCAGTGGCTGCACAACAAACGAGCATGTCTTGTTGGTGGGTATACTCTGTTTGTCCTGTGTGTTGCGGTATCTTTGGCTCTTACGGCATCTCCTGACCCACTTAAATTTACATGATGTTTCCATGTAGGGGACTCTGGATATCCCAACATGCCATGGCTGCTGACACCTCTCCGCAACCCAAGAACAGCTGCAGATCACCGGTACAACAATGCACACGGGCAGACCAGGCGGGTGATTGAGAGGACGTTTGGACTCCTGAAGAGCCGATTCCGGTGCCTTGACAAGACAGGCGGGTCCCTCCCATATCCACCGGAGAAGGTCTGCCAAATCTTCCTCGTGTGCTGCATGCTGCACAACATGGCAGTTCAGAATGCAGTGCCTCTCATCCTAGATCCGGATGAGCAGGAACATCCACCCGTGGAGAGTCAGCTCATACGCAACTTCTTCTCATAATGGTGAGTCACTGGGTATGAGTGTGCAAGCTTGTAGCATTGAGTGGCATGTGTTGCAATTAGGGGTGGGCGACAATTTCCGTTCTGCTCCCGGAAATTGCGACAATTCGACATTTACGCGTTCCGACCGGAATTGTCGCAATTTCCGGGAGGGAACGGAAATTGTTGCCTGGCCAACCACAACAGGAAGCACTTACAGATATAAATAAAGCAGGGGCCCAAGTGGAAGCTCGAATTCAGTAACGCTTTAATCAGCACAAAACATTCTGGAGCTAGGTCGAGGCTGGGCAGGTGTTCTTTTCCCCCATAAGGTCGTCGTCACTTACCTGAGGCTGCGATCCGTGATGGAGCTCTGTGCATCCATGACTCAGTCTCGAGCGCAATCCCCGTGTAGTCTCTGACACCAGGAGGTTCAGTCTCCTCATCTGCTGCTCTGCTCGGTCTCTGGCCCATAAACAAAAGGCATGTGAACTGCATGGAAGCCCCGCCCCACACACCAGCGGTGGGCAACGTCTTCCGCCCTTTCCCCCACTGATGGACAGCTGACTCGAGGGACCCCAGGGACGTCGGCGCCGTGTCAACGTTACAGACACACATGGTCACTGTAACAGCAGCGGCAGGCCGGAAGCACCAATTTCCGCGATCACGGAAATATCGCGTGATCGCGGAAATTGCGTGCATTCTCGTGAGAATTGGCGGAAGTGCCTTCTGCCAATTCCGCCCACGCCTAGTTGCACTGTGTGTCCAGCTGACTGAATGCAAAGTGACTTTGATGTGTGTTCTGATGTGTCACTCGAGTGATGATGTCATGCCACACAGTTTTGCGGAGAGACTTTTTTTGAAATTTGCATGTGTCCAACATTGTTCATGTTTCGTAAATGACCATGTGTGCGGGGAGAATTGTTTTAAATGACTTCTTGTGTGTATGTCATTCCCAGGTTTTTGTGCCTGTTGTCTGCTTGTGTCATCGTTGTCCTCCTGCTATTCCTCATGAGGATTGCAACGTGTGCAGAATCAGCATTCCATGCACGGACATGTGGAAATGTCAGTTTGGGTAAGGATTGCAGCAAGGCTTTTTGGTGGTGCTACGGGTTGGGAATGTGTGGGGACTGCTTCTGTGCATGTTGTGGTACCATGCATACATGCCTTCTCACCATGGAGCATATCACATGTAGCATCACTCCCATGACATGATAGTCACCCTTCTTGTCAGTCATCTGTAGTGGAGTGTGGAGTCTGATGAAGGCATCAATGTGTGTAAACCTTGCCTCTGAAACATTGCGGATGGTACGGGTGGACATAGTGTGGGACATCACAACAACAGGCTCTATGGGGAATTGCAGCCTCTCCATGTGCAGCAGGATGTGTTTGGCTCATCCCCTTAACTTGTGTGCCAGTTCATTGGGATTTACATCATCCGTGTTGTGAAGGGGGGTCCAGCGTATGTCCCACATGTTATGTCAACTGACCTGTAAGTCTGTTCATATGGATGCATTTCCCTTTGTGTGAGTTTGTGGAAGAAAGGTGTTCAGCACAATCCAAAGTGCCTCATCTCTGTCACTGCAGATCTCTTGCCAGTTTGCATGAGTCATCTATGGCATAATTGTCAAAGATTGAGCATATGGGTGTATGTGTACTTCGGCAACATGCATGCAGTTCTTCATGGCTAATAATATCTATTGTGCATGAAGTACCTGGTTGTGTATGTATTTGTGCAGGTTGCTCCCCACAACGGGACGTGAAAGCCTGCTGATGTGTCTCCTGTGCGCAGCTCCGCATTTTGTTGCCTGATCCTGTGGCCGTCATTTTTGGTGATTGTTCATACATTTTCTCGGAGTGACCCATGAGTAACCTGGCACTCCTTTCTTTACATACACCTGTTGCACTGTGCCTTTCTGACCTCCTTGTCTTTGTGTGCTACTTTTTGCCTAGTTTCTCACCCCTTCCGCCTGCTGCTGCCTCACCTGCGGCACCGCCCCACCGAGTGCCCTGATTCTGCAACCCACACGCCTCCAAAATGCTCCTCCCTTCTCCCTCCACCCATTCTAAATGCAGCCAGCAGCTTGTCTGTGCCACTGTTGCACCAACGCCGTGCCAAAGGCAGGACCGTCTGCAACGTGCACAGTGCACGACCCTCTGGTCTTTGCATGACCCACGTCACACAACAGGCTCATGCTGCAGCCACCCTCCAAGCAATGTCCTCCAGACAATCAACCGCCTGCTATCAGGCAACCCCTAAGTGCACACACGACACCTTCGCATGCTGAGTGTGCAACTCCAACTGCCTACACAGCGCTGCACAGCCTACCAGACCCTGTCAGAACAACCAGGTCATGTGCCTCCTATTCCACACCCGCTCCGTCCACCAGCACGCCATTGGACTCTGTTACCTCCTCAACACAACAGCCCCACACATCACCTTCATGACAGTAACCTGGACAAAAGCATCCTCAGCACACAACTTCTTCATTGCCATCTCAGACGGATACAAGATCACCCGCAGGGACGGCACCAACAATCACAGAGGATGAATTGCAATTTATTCACAGGTACACCCTCAGAGTCACAAATCCGGTTTAGCACCAACCCCCTGGCAACCCTCAGAGTAACACTCATCTACAGATCTCCAGGCCTACATCCACAATTTCGCTAAGCCAACAACACGTACATCTGCACGCACGCCCTCACCTCCACAGGCTACATGTGGCTGGGGGCCAGTAACTTCTTGCTGGAGGAGAACCACACCACCATCCATCATTGGTCCATCAACATTTGCATCCACATCTCCCACAAGCAACACACTGCCCCACACCCCGCTACCGATCCCCCAAAGATGCTTTATGTGAGTCACCACAGAGAAGCTGTGTGGGACACTCAAAACAACACCATCGCCACACCCTGCAACCTCACACACTGGATCAGTAACTGATCCAACAATCTTGCCACATTGATGGACTTTCCTGTGAAGCACAACAACAGTTAAGCCACCTGGGACAAGGCAGACCTACTGGACTCATACAGATCTAGCCGGACTCTTGTGCAAACCTTGCAACACAAAGAACCATCATTTACCTTACAGCCCTGGAAAACGCCACACACAGCCATCACCATATCATCAGCAAGGACAAGTGGAGATCCTTCAGATAGGGCCGAGGCACCAAAACACACGACATCAAGGAGCTCATCAGCATGGTGAGTGAACTGACAGCAGATCTCCATCCAAAAGACACCCCACCCTTGGAAGGCAGATCACATCCCTTGCAACTTTCTACCACTACAAGCTCATGGCCATACACGACAGCCTTGGCACACAGAGGCAGACAGCACTATTATCCGCAGGACAAAGCCCCCTCAGGTTCTGGACTCCCGTGAGCAGCAAATACACCACCTGCATCATGTGCATCATCCACTCTGGCTCTCCATCAGGCCCCTTCCCACACAACATCTCAAACACATCATTCCCCATCCTTGAAGCCCACGTCCAGCGCGTCATGAATGTCTCCTTTGAGTTTGCCACATTCCATGGGAGCTGTAGCATGCAGAGACCCAGGCCCTTCTTAAACAACGGACGGCAGTACCGCAGGATCTCCTGGAACATCACCCTGCTTCCCTACCCAGCAAATGTCATCAGGAAGACACTCAACGAGCAACAGACAAACTTCGTCCACGCAAACAGCTCCAGGCAATCGGCACCAGACCATCTTCCACAGTAATCACACCACTGCAAACGTCATCATTGCCACCACCAACGACAACTTTGCCCTGCTCAATAATGGTGAGACCACCCCCCTTGACCTCTCAACGGCATTCTACACCATGTGCTACCACACTGTCAGCTCACACATCTCCAACACTGGTATCCAGAGGAGGGCCCAGGATTAAATCAACAAGTAGCTCACCAGCAAGGCCCAGGGAGTCAGCCTCCACCCTGCAGCATGTAGTACACTGGGGTCATCTGGCCCATGTCCCAGGGCTCATCTCTCAGCGTGACGATCTTCAATGTCTCCATGACCCCCATCTCCACCATCACATGCGCACAAAACATCATCATCATCTCGTATGCCATTGACACACAGCTGCTCCTCAACCTCACCAAAGACCCAGCCATTGCCAGATCCATCGTTCAAGAAGGCATGAGATCCGTTGACGAATGGCTGAACATCAGCCACCTGAGGCTGGACTTGGACAGGACTGAGGTCATCATCTGAGGATTGTCCCCTTACGGCTGGGTCAAATCCTTGTGTCCCACCGGCCCGGGCTGGTGTTCATGATGGACTCATCGCTCACAATTACCATACAACTCACCACCATCTGTACCTCATGCTGCATCACCCTCCGCATGCTGCAAATGATCCACAGATAGATCCACTCTAAGGAAAGACAGACCGTCCCCCAGGTCCACGACACCAGCCGGCTCAACTACAGCACCGTCCTCTACGGAGAACAACAGCAAAACTGCAGGAGAACTTGTCCACATCCAGGGTGCATCCGCACACTTCATCTTCAATATCCCCCGCCCCAGCCACATCACCGTCCACCTGAGATAGCTACAATGGCTCACTGTCTGCTGCTGGATCACCTTCAGACTCCTCAACCACACTCAGGAGGCAGTCCACAACCCCAGACCCAAAACCGACCTTGGACGTCTGTCATCCAACACCCAGTTGGCCCAACTCCATGCAGCCCACCTTGCCCTGGCCACCATTCATCACATCCACATAAAAACTGCATGCAGGAGATAGTTCTCCCACGGTGAGCAGTCTATATATCGACTTTTTAATATCGAGGGACATAAATATCGAGTCAAAAATATCTAATGTACAAAATATCGAAATAGATAATATCGATGTGAAAAATATCGTCTTTTTTTTTTTAATTATTTGTCGATGTAAGTAATATCGTTAGTAATAATATCGACATGTTAAAATATCGTTATTGTATGTTTAGTAAATATTTTGAAGTTGTTTGTATAAATAGTTAAAATGTATATAATATGAGAAATATTTATATTGTTTTAGGGGCGGTATGTTGGGTTATAGGGGATAAGGGTGGGGAGTGTTTTAAAAAAGTTAATTTTTTTTTAAATATATTGTAAAATTTAATTAGTAAATTTTATTTCAAATTTGAAATGTATATTTAATTTTAGGAGCGGGATGTTGGGTTACAGGGGATAAGGGTGGGAAGTGTTTTAAAAATGTTTATATATTTTTGAATTTTTACAAAAATTTATTTAGAAATTTTAAAATAAATTTAGAATGTTAAAATTATTTTTAGGAGCGGGATGTTGGGTTATAGGGGATAAGGGTGGGAAGTGTTTTAAAAATGTTTATATATTTTAGAATTTAAAAAAAAAATTATTTAGAAGTTTTAAATTAAATTTAGAATTTTACAATTAATTTTAGGAGCGGGATGTTGGGTTATAGGGGATAAGGGTGGGAAGTGTTTTAAAAATGTTTATATATTTTTGAATTTTAAAAAAAAATTCTTTAGAAAATTTAAATATAATTTAGAATTTTACAAATAATTGTAGGAGCGGGATGTTGGGTTATAGGGGATAAGGGTGGGAAGTGTTTTAAAAATGTTTATATATTTTAGAATGTTTAAAAAAATTAATGTAGAAATTTTAATTTTAATTTAGAAATTTAAAATTAATTTTAGGAGTGGGATGTTGGGTTATAGGGAATAAGGGTGGGAAGTGTTTTGCAAATGTTTATATATTTTTGAATGTTTTTTAAAAAAAATTATAATTTTAAATGTAATTTAGAAATTTATTTAAAATTTTCGGAGTGGGATGTTCAGTTACAGGAGATAAGGGTGGGAAGTGTTTTAAAAAATTAGATTTATGTATGAATAATTTGTATTTGGAATATTTAATAATTTGAAATTTGGAATAAAAATATATTTTTTATATTATCTTTTAGGAGTGGGATGTTGGGTTATAGGGGATGAGGGTGGGGAGTGTTTTAAAAAATTAGATTTATGTATGAATAATTTGTATACAAAATTTAGAAAATTATAATAAAATTTCGAATGTTATATTTAATTTTAGGAGTGAGATGTTGTGTTATGGGGATAAGGGTGTGGAGTTTGATAAAAATGTGTAAAATGTTGGTAATATTGTATAAAAAGTATGTATAAATTTTGATTTTGATTGTACAATTTTAAATTTTTTGGGGGCTTGGGATGTTGGCTTATAGGGGATAAGGGTGGGGAGTGTTTTAAAAATGTATTTGAAATTAGTAATATTGAGTAATTTATATTAAAAAAAATATATTATAATATAATATTTTGGGATAAATTTTAGATTGGGGATTTGGATTTGTAGAGGATAAGTGTGGGTATTGTTTTATGTAAATTTTTTAATAATGATTAAAACATATTTTTTTTGATATAGTTATATTTATATATTTGTATTGCAATTACTGTAATTAAATACATATTGGAGTGGGAATATAAAATTAATTAAGATTAGTATACATGATCTAGTGTAATTAAATATATTTATGAGTGGGAATACTAAATTAATGAAGTTTAGTGTTTTGCACCTACCATAATTAAATATAGATTTGAGTGAGAATAGTAAATTAATTAAGTTCAGTGTCCAGCACTTATCTTAATTAAATATAGACTGGAGTGGGAATAGTAAATTAATTAAGTTCATTGTCCAGCACCTACTGTAATTTAATATAGGTTGGAGTGAGAATAGTAATTTAATTAAGTTCAGTGTCCAGCACTTATCTTAATTAAATATAGACTGGAGTGGGAATAGTAAATTAATTCAGTTCAGTGTCCAGCACATACTATAATTAAATATAGGTTGGAGTGAGAATAGTAAATTAATTAAGTTCAGTGTCCAGCACTTATCTTAATTTAATATAGACTGGAGTGGGAATAGTAAATTAATTTAGTTCAGTGTCCAGCACCTACCCTAATTTAATATAGGTTGGAGTGAGAATAGTAAATTAATTAAGTTCAGTGTCCAGCAGTTATCTTAATTAAATATAGACTGGAGTGGGAATAGTAAATTTATTAAGTTCAGTGTCCAGCACCTACTCTAATTTAATATAGGTTGGAGTGAGAATAGTAAATTAATTATGTTCAGTGTCCAACACTTATCTTAATTAAATATAGACTGGAGTGGGAATAGTAACTTAATTAAGTTCAGTGTCCAGCACATACCCTAATTAAATATAGATTGGAGTGAGAATAGTAAATTAATTAAGTTCAGTGTCCAGCACTTATCTTAATTAAATATAGATTGGAGTGGGAATAGTAAATTAATTAAGTTCAGTGTCCAGCACATACTCTAATTAAATATAGGTTGGAGTGAGAATAGTAAATTAATTAAGTTCAGTGTCCAGCACTTATCTTAATTAAATATAGACTGGAGTGGGAATAGTTAATTAATTAAGTTCATTGTCCAGCACCTACTCTAATGTAATATAGGTTGGAGTGAGAATAGTAAATTAATTAAGTTTAGTGTCCAGCACTTATCTTAATTAAATATAGACTGGAGTGGGAATAATAAATTAATTCAGTTCAGTGTCCAGCACATACTCTAATTAAATATAGGTTGGAGTGAGAATAGTAAATTTATTAAGTTCAGTGTCCAGCACTTATCTTAATTAAATATAGACTGGAGTGGGAATAGTAAATAAATGTAGTTCAGTGTCCAGCACCTACCCTAATTTAATATAGTTTGGAGTGAGAATAGTAAATTAATTAAGTTCAGTGTCCAGCACTTATCTTAATTAAATATAGACTGGAGTGGGAATAGTAAATTTATTAAGTTAAGTGTCCAGCACCTACTCTAATTTAATATAGGTTGGAGTGAGAATAGTAAATTAATTATGTTCAGTGTCCAGCACTTATCTTAATTTAATATAGACTGTAGTGGGAATAGTAAATTAATTCAGTTCAGTGTCCAGCACCTACCCTAATTAAATATAGATTGGAGTGAGAATAGTAAATTAATTAAGTTCAGTGTCCAGCACTTATCTTAATTAAATATAGACTGGAGTGGGAATAGTAAATTAATTAAGTTCAGTGTCCAGCACATACTCAAATTAAATATAGGTTGGAGTGAGAATGGTAAATTAATTAAGTTCAGTGTCCAGCACTTATCTTAATTAAATATAGACTGGAGTGGGAATAGTAAATTAATTCAGTTCAGTGTCCAGCACCTACTCTAATTTAATATAGGTTGGAGTGAGAATAGTAAATTAATTAAGTTCAGTCTGTAGTGGGAGTAGTATGTTAATTAAGTTTGGTAAATAGCAAATATTAGAATTAAATATAGAGTTGAATAGGAACAGTTAAATTAATTTGTTTTAATTTACATAAGGTGCCGATCACGATCCGGTAAAAACCGGGTACGAACCGTCGGTCGGAGCGTTTTCCCCGTCCGACTCGTACCCGGTCGTAAAACTTTACAAACATGGAATTACGATTTGCACGGAAACACCATTTCCGTACGATTCGTACAAAACACCGACCGACGAAAATATACATACGAATGTGATCCGGGAATGCTGCGACGTGACGTCGGGACGCTTTCAGGCAGCGTTTCACGAACCAGGAATTACGATTCGAACCGACAGCAGTCCGGACGGCAATATTTTCACGGCACCCAAAAAGTGCCGCAAAAGCGAAGTACGGCGCGAATCGACCAGAGTAGGTGGCCCGGTATGCACCGTACCCCCCCCCAGCCCCCGTAGGTACGCGCCGACCCCCCCCCAGCCCCCGTAGGTACGCGCCGACCCCCCCCCAGCCCCCGTAGGTACGCGCCGACCCCCCCCCAGCCCCCGTAGGTACGCGCCGACCCCCCCCCCAGCCCCCGTAGGTACGCGCCGACCCCCCCCCCAGCCCCCGTAGGTACGCGCCGACCCCCCCCCAGCCCCCGTAGGTACGCACCGACCCCCCCTGTGTGTACACCCTTGTGCGCGTCGAACCCCCCGTGTACGTTCGAGTCGTACCCCCCCCGTGTACGTTCGAGTCGTACCCCCCCGTGTACGTTCGAGTCGAACCCCCCGTGTACGTTCGAGTCGTACCCCCCCGTGTACGTTCGAGTCGTACCCCCCCCGTGTACGTTCGAGTCGAACCCCCCGTGTACGTTCGAGTCGTACCCCCCCCGTGTACGTTCGAGTCGTACCCCCCCGTGTACGTTCGAGTCATACCCCCCCCGTGTACGTTCGAGTCGAACCCCCCGTGTACGTTCGAGTCGTACCCCCCCCATGTACGTTCGAGTCGTACCCCCCCCGTGTACGTTCGAGTCGAACCCCCCGTGTACGTTCGAGTCGTACCCCCCCGTGTACGTTCGAGTCGTACCCCCCCCGTGTACGTTCGAGTCGTACCCCCCGTGTACGTTCGAGTCGAACCCCCGTGTACGTTCGAGTCGTACCCCCCGTGTACGTTCGAGTCGTACCCCCCCCGTGTACGTTCGAGTCGTACCCCCCCGTGTACGTTCGAGTCGTACCCCCCCCGTGTACGTTCGAGTCGAACCCCCGTGTACGTTCGAGTCGTACCCCCCCCGTGTACGTTCGAGTCGTACCCCCGTGTACGTTCGAGTCGTACCCCCCGTGTACGTTCGAGTCGTACCCCCCCCGTGTACGTTCGAGTCGTACCCCCCCGTGTACGTTCGAGTCGTACCCCCCCCGTGTACGTTCGAGTCGTACCCCCCCCCGTGTACGTTCGAGTCGAACCCCCCGTGTACGTTCGAGTCGTACCCCCCGTGTACGTTCGAGTCGTACCCCCCCGTGTACGTTCGAGTCGTACCCCCCCGTGTACGTTCGAGTCGAACCCCCCGTGTACGTTCGAGTCGTACCCCCCCGTGTACGTTCGAGTCGAACCCCCCGTGTACGTTCGAGTCGTACCCCCCCCGTGTACGTTCGAGTCGAACCCCCCATGTACGTTCGAGTCGTACCCCCACCCGTGTATGTACGGTGCGTACCCCCGACTCGAACGTACACGGGGGGTTCGACTCGAACGTACACGGGGGGGGTACGACTCGAACGTACACGGGGGGTTCGACGCGTACAAGGGTGTACACACAGGGGGGGGTCGGTGCGTACCTACGGGGGCTGGGGGGGGGTCGGCGCGTACCTAAGGGGGCTGGGGGGGGGTACGGTGCGTACCTACGGGGGCTGGGGGGGGGTCGGCGCGTACCTACGGGGGCTGGGGGGGGGGTCGGCGCGTACCTACGGGGGCTGGGGGGGGGTACGGTGCGTACCTACGGGGGCTGGGGGGGGGTCGGCGCATACCTACGGGGGCTGGGGGGGGTCGGCGCGTACCTACGGGGGCTGGGGGGGGGGTACGGCACGTACCGGGCACCTGTTTGGACGTCTCCGTGGTCGTTATGGGAGTTCGGTGCGGACGGTCTTTTCACCATACGGTTGTACATTCAGACGCCCGGGATGGATCGTGATTCCCCGGTCGGACTTCACCTTTCACGTTTGTACGGTGAATCGTACGAGGACGTGTCGGACACATTTTCCGACCCGAGGACGTGTGGGGAAATTTTCCCAATGCGGTTCGTATGGACTTTTTACCATGCGAATCGTGATTGCCAGTTCGTACGGCACTTGTACGATTCGTACGGTAAAAAGACCGGATACGAGTCGCACGGGGATATTTTTTACCGGATCGTGATCGGCACCGTAGATTTTAGTTTTGGTTGGATAAAAGATAGAAGTTATATCAGAATGCAAATTCCAAATTTTTGTATAAAATAGTAGAAAGGAAAATAAGATTTGTTTTATAGTTGTTGGAATGTATATTAATTAGAGAGAAAATATTGTTTATTATTATGCATATTATAATAATTAAATCATTGAAATAAACATGTAATAAAATAATAAATATTTAACATTTGTATTATTGTAATAATTTTTTTATAATGGATATATATTTGTTTAATGTATATTTTGGACATTAATATATGAACAGACTAAATAATTTAAAAAAAACAATTCTGATTTTTATAGCTGTTTAATATTTTTAAATGTATATTGTGTACTCTCAATATTTTTAGACTTTATTTGAATTTATAAGAAATTGTATGTTTTGAAAAATATGATAAATATATTTTAAGTATTAATATTTATATTAGATAATTAATATTGAAATTGTTTACATTTTAGAATATTTCTTTTTATTTTTAGTTTTGGTATGTTGTAGATACAATATATTAATTATGTCATGTTCATCCATTTTTTTTGGTAATATATACAGTTTTATTATTATATTAATAAATATTTTTTATTTATTATATTTATTTTTATAAGTTAAATAATTTTCACATATATAAAAAAATAGGTATTCTTTTTGAGTATTTTATTATAATGTTTTAATAATTTTTAAAGTAATGTGTAATGTTAAATAAATAGTTAGGGCATTTATTGGTTTTTTTTAGTTGTTATGTTTGTTTGGGTCTTTTATTTTGTAACCGCTCGCTGTTGTTTTGGGGTATTTTGGTAGAATCCAGGTCGCGGTCGGGAGCTGTTTCGCGTTTGAGAAGGTAAGAGTTATTTTCTTTATTATTAAATAGTTTTAAGTGTTTTGTGGAAGTAGTAATGTTGTAATAAGTGTGTATGGATTGATGTTTTAGAAGTTAGGGTGTTAGTAATAGTTTGTATACGGTTTTATAATTTACGTTGTGTTCCGTGTTTGTGGCTTTGTTAGTGTTTTGTTATTTAGGTGTGTTAAAGTTTTATAGTGTTTGAATAATGTTTGTAGTGATGTTTTTAGGTGCATTATGGCGCCGATCACGATCCTGTAAAAACCGGGTACGAACCGTCGGACGGAGCATATTCTCCGTCCGACGCGTACCCGGTCGTCAAAATATACAAACATGGAATTACGATTCGCACGGGAACACCATTTCCGTACGAATCGTAAAAAACCCCGACTGAACAAAATAAACCTACAAATGCGATCCGGGAAAGCGCCGACCTGACGTCGGGACGCTCGCAGCCTGCCATTCACGAACCAGGAATCACGATTCGCACCGACGTCATCCCGCACGGTGAATATTTTCCGGCTGCCAAAAACTGCAGGGAAATCAGGACGACGCGAACAAGGAGTACCAGTACGCGACGGACAGACAGGATGACGCGAACAAGGAGGACCAGTACGCGACGGACAGACAGGACGACGCGAACAAGGAGGACCCGTACGCGACGGACAGACATGGACCCGAACCTACGTGTCATCCCGGCCCTCATAGCAGTCGACCTCCTCTACAGGTTCGGACGCAGACGCCGCAGAAGGTCAGAACAACTAAGGGAGGGGGGAAAGTGGGGTGGGGTGGGGGTGGCAGGACCAGGGCAGGCCACAAACCCCCCACCAAAGTCACACAGCACACATGCCCTGGACATACCTGACTCCCATGCCCTGGTCACTACGAGGGGGTGGGGGCGTGTCCAGCTAAGCCAGCGACCGCCACAACGGAAGTCCGTCACGACGCGAACCGGCAACACAACCAGACAGGTACGTCCCGTACCCACGCCTGAAGAGCGTGGGTACGAGTCGTACCACGCCCACACCCACGTCACCCCAACAATGGCGGGACGGCTCGTACCCACGTGGCAAAGGCCTGGGTACGGGCCGCAAAAGAATCACATAGCGTGGGGACGGATATGTACGGACCCTACCCCCACCCCGTATGCATGGAGCGTACCCCCACCCCAACAGTGTAAGTACGACACGTACCCCCACCCGCGTACGTATGGAGCGTACCCCCACCCCAACAGTGTAAGTACGACCCGTACCCCCACCCGCGTACGTATGGAGCGTACCCCCACCCCAACAGTGTAAGTACGACCCGTACCCCCACCCGCGTACGTATGGAGCGTACCCCCACCCCAACAGTGTAAGTACGACACGTACCCCCACCCGCGTACGTATGGAGCGTACCCCCACCCCAACAGTGTAAGTACGACCCGTACCCCCACCCGCGTACGTATGGAGCGTACCCCCACCCCAACAGTGTAAGTACGACCCGTACCCTCACCTCGAATGCATGGAGCGTACCCCCACCCCAACAGTGTAAGTATGACACGTACCCCCACCTCGAATGCATGGAGCGTACCCACATCCGTGTATGCCATGAGCGTACATATTGTGAAATAGGAGGGGTGTGTGCAGAGTCCTCCCAGCAGTGCCCTGAGACAGGAGGGGTGGGGGCCTATCACTCCCAGCAGTGCCCTGAGACAGGAGGGGTGTGTGCAGAGTCCTCCCAGCAGTGCCCTGAGACAGGAGGGGTGGGTGCAGAGTCCTCCCAGCAGTGCCCTGAGACAGGAGGGGTGGGGGCCTATCACTCCCAGCAGTGCCCTGAGACAGGAGGGGTGTGTGCAGAGTCCTCCCAGCAGTGCCCTGAGACAGGAGGGGTGGGGGCCTATCACTCCCAGCAGTGCCCTGAGACAGGAGGGGTGTGTGCAGAGTCCTCCCAGCAGTGCCCTGAGACAGGAGGGGTGGGTGCAGAGTCCTCCCAGCAGTGCCCATGGAACGCAAAGGGTGGAGTAGCCACAGATACCGTGCCCACAAAAGTCAGTCAGGTGCACAAAGACCCTGCAGTACATGTACCACATGTGTGCGAGGCTGGGAGTATACGCATGCATAGCGCAGAAAAGAAAACATGTACACATGAAGTCATGTCAATAGGCCACATACACAAGTACAATGACTACCAAGGATGCCACGAATGATGCAGGTGGAGACATCGCTCAGCATGCATGTGCAAAGGTGAAGGACTACGTCACACACCCAGCTAATGGACACACAGCTCTGTGCTAAAGTCAGGGGACACCCTGAAGGGAAGAAGTCAGGGTACACAGAGGAAGGAATACACCTTTGGACAATTGCAACATGCAGCAACTGCTTACATGAATGGAGAAAGGTAGCTAACACCGTGTGATGGCACACAGATCCCAGGGTCCCCCCTATGAGCAGCACACTACATTTCCCACACACCCAACACATGACCAACACCCACAACCATGTAGCAGCCCCACCAACAGCAATGCCAGCAATGCAGGAGTGTTCCAAGGGCAAAAAATAAATAGCTTTATTCAGCATGAGCAAAAAACTAGTATGACGTAAGTCCAATATTAACAAAGGCCATAGGGCAGTCCAGGAGTCCCAGCTGGATGGGGGACACAGTGGGATGCGTGTCCCCTAGCTTGCCTGCACAGTTACAATCCGTTGTCTTCCACAGGGGTGAGGGCATCATGTGGGGGGAAGAAACAGGCACCGCAGGGACAGGAGGGTGAAGGGTAGGCGTTGTGGGTGCAGGGATGGAGGACTCCACCACAGGGGGTGGGGCAGGGCCAAAGGCGGAGGCCAGGATCTTGCTGCACACCTTAGCAAGGTCCTCCAGGGACTCCCCTGCACCCGAAGGAACCACAGGCCCCAAGGAGGGGGGGGTCAGAGGGATGGGTCGCAGCGCCACTGGGGGAGGGTGTGGACAGGGGGGGACTCAAGCACCCTGACTGGGGACCTCCTTGACCGCTTGCGGGGTGGTGTCACTGTGGGGCTCAGGGACAGAGCAGCCATGAAGGAGTCTTTGGGGGAGATGTGGCCAGGAGAGCTGAGGGGAGGCGATTTGGAGGGAGTGGATTGGGTGGAATGCGGACTCCCACTCTGGCTGCGTGTCACACGTTTGCCCCCGACCCAGTGGGTGTGCCAGGAGGTGTGCAGCGGACCTTCCCTGCTGGTGTGGTGCCTGTGTCTGTTGTGGTGGGTGCATGCTTACGTCTGGGTGTATGTGGGACAGGCATGGGAGTGGGAATTGTGGAAGGAGCAGGGGTAGGGGGTGGGACGTAGCGCTGCAGGAGACCCACTGCTGCAGTCAGTGTGGAGTCTATGGACCTCAGCAAGTTGCGTTGGTCAGCCTGCGATGAATGAATGCCCTCCAAGTATGCCTCCATGTTGTTGAGGACCTGGCTGTGGCCATGGAGGACATTAAGGATCGCAGTCTGACCAATCTGCAACTGCCGCTGGATGTCCACAGATTCAGCATTGGCGGCAGCAGTGGAGACAGGGGCAGGGGGTGCGGTGCCTGGCAGGAAGGAGACATGTGGTGACCGGGCACGTTGGGAAGGGACACGAGCACGTGGGAGGCGGCTGATGCCAATGGAGGGGGCGGTGCCAGATGTAGGGCTACTGTCAGATGGTGGTGCAGCCACCGCCCACTCGGAGAGATCATCCTCGGACCCGTCAGCTTCATACTCTGTTGTGCCAGTCGACAGGTCCCCGGGTTCACTCTCCTCCGCCTCAGTCCCACTCGAAGTGCCAGCCCCGATGTCACCGCTGGCACTGGTGCTCGGTCCCTCCGCGCAGTCTGTGTCCATGTCTCCCTCCGTGTCCCCCGACGATGCTGTGGGCAGGGTGAAGAGACAGAAAGTAATCATACACCTGTATACATATGTCACATGAGTCAAATCTACGTAGGTTACAGTGCATAGCCTGAAACAAAGGATGAGTTACAACTACAAAACAAGGTACATACGTAGGCCCTGCAAGACACAGTTGTGTGACCCACCATGCCATGGAAAAACTATGGAGAGCATGACACAATAGCAAATGAGATGACATGGTATTCTGACTGAGGAGCAAGGCCCTGGGGACAATCCAGCACTGCATCTGCACCACACAGCGTGGCAGGAAATTGGGATGAGCAGGGACCAAATCCAGGAACTAGAGGCACATGCAGCATAGGTAATACTGAGAACATGCCCACCCTGACTGGCACGCTGCACCTTGAGTGTATGTCCAGACAAACATCACACACTGGCCAGTCCGAGCAAGGAGATGACAGGTCTTGACATGTAGGCCATGGCCGCCCCACCCACCCCCTACATGAGACAAATCTGTGGAGACACAGGAAGCACTTACATCTCTTAGTCTGGGTGAAATACACATGGGATGCAATAATTCAAGATTGCACACCAAATTTTATTTATTTATTTATTTTTCACATTTATAGAGCGCACTGTTACCCAGAGGTGTCCTGGCGCTAGTTGAGTGAGTGTGAAAAGCAGGGGTTACTGTGTGATACCCAAGGTGCACCTGTCCAAAGAATCATGTACAAATGGGCATCATCAGATGATTGCTACAAGACACACAGGCAATGGCCACCGTGAGTATGTACTTGGAAAATCAGGTCAGGCTGGACAGTGGACACTTGTAATACATCTCACGTCAATAAAGATGGTGCCAGGGGACAATGGCACAGAGCACAACCTATGCTGTAGACACAGAGATTGTCGACATTCTCGGATTACACACATGATACCTAGGAAAAGATGCCCCTGGGGACAGTAGTGGCCACACAACTCCATGCTCCTGAATGGAAATGACTGCAACACACGCTAACATCCCTGCACTATGCGTAACACACACTCATGCACATCATGTCACAGGCCACCACATGGGACATGCCTGCTGGAAGGCCTCGCACTCAAGAGATTAACTCCCATGTCTGAAATCAGCATTAGTGCCAACTGACATGGAACCCACAAGTCCAGAACTGGACAGGGCACAGACAAGGTCACTAAACCTGTTACACACCACCCCCACACATGATGCTGCAGGCATTGTACACTTGGAGAAGGTGTCAGGCTACATAACTTTGTGATGGAGTGACTACACAGAGACCAGGGAACACATTGCAAGGTGGGGAAGGGAGGCAGGAGAGGCCTGCAACACTGTGGGTAACAGGATCTGCACAGCACCATAAACCCTGGAAGTGTATCCATGGAACAGTGCACTTACAAATGCTGGTGAAACACAACAAACACACACATGTACCTACCCCCTTCCGGCTGCTGCATCTCCTGTAGGCGCCTGTCCAAGTCAGGAAAGACCACCGCCAGCACACGTTTCTGGATGTGGGAGAGACGGCGGCGCCCGTGGTTCTTATGGCTCTCAGGTGAGTCCCCCAGCAGGACCCGTGCGATCCTCCGCGTCCAGCACCAGATATCCTGCCAGCGTTTCCTCACCTGGGGCAGGCGCCGCTTCCGACCATCCGCACTCCTCACGGCGCTGACGGCGTCCAGCCATATCTTCTCCTTGGCAGAGGCGTCTACCTGTGACGATGGACAAGTGACACTACCTCAATACACCTGGCACATGTCACAGGGACACAGATCGTAACACATTTGCTGTTTCCAACAAGGCATAGTATGCATCCAACGCATTGCACCTTTGTCATAGGGACATGGTCCTCTGGGGGAAGGCCAAAAGCAGTACGTGCCATTTAAAGGACACAGGTGGAATGAGGGCAACTACACAAGCAATGCTCCAGGCTCACACTGTGCATCACACCCACCCCTCCTGTCTCTGGGCACTGCTGGGAGTGATAGGCCCCCACCCCTCCTGTCTCAGGGCACTGCTGGGAGGACTCTGCACACACCCCTCCTGTCTCAGGGCACTGCTGGGAGGACTCTGCACACACCCCTCCTGTCTCAGGGCACTGCTGGGAGTGATAGGCCCCCACCCCTCCTGTCTCAGGGCACTGCTGGGAGGACTCTGCACCCACCCCTCCTGTCTCAGGGCACTGCTGGGAGGACTCTGCACACACCCCTCCTGTCTCAGGGCACTGCTGGGAGTGATAGGCCCCCACCCCTCCTGTCTCAGGGCACTGCTGGGAGGACTCTGCACCCACCCCTCCTGTCTCAGGGCACTGCTGGGAGGACTCTGCACACACCCCTCCTGTCTCAGGGCACTGCTGGGAGTGATAGGCCCCCACCCCTCCTGTCTCAGGGCACTGCTGGGAGTGATGGGCACCCACCCCTCCTGTCTCAGGGCACTGCTGGGAGACATCAGGCATTACCCCCCTGGGACCCCCCCTACAGTACATAGCATGTGTGTCACACCTGGACACAATGGCAGAAGTCACAGTCACAAAAAAGGGACACAGTCTGTGCCAGCGGACACTGAACTCACCTGATAACCTGGTCGCCCATACAGCATGGGGTACCGTGGGAGGATCACATCCACCAAAGCCATGTTCTCCTCCAGGGTGAATGGCTGTGACCTCTCCACAGCCCTTGACATGGTTCCAGGGAATCAGTAGCAGCAGCTGGGTCGTGGAATACAGAGATGTGCAGGCAAGTGCTCCCTCATGGGACCTGGCTGCCTTATATCTGCCTTGCTGGCCCATCTCATGCACAGGAGTACAGAGTGATTGGTCACTCACATATGCATCCTATGTTTCCTCCAATCCCTTCAAACCTAGCAGTCTGTGGGTTCTCAATCAGTGTTTTTCTCCTGCATGATGTCAGCCCCACAAACACATTGCAACAATGTAGATTCATTCCAACTGACTTCTGCTGTGCACCTTCCTGAACAAAATCAAAATTTGAACTTGGTCTCCATGACAACCAGCATGCATGTAGGCCTTAATACTTGTCCCTCATGTGTCCCCTATGTAATTTGGAGCTTCACACATAGGTACGGTGCGTTCCGGGGCCCTAGGGCACCCCAAATGCATAGCAACGGCCCGTACACGCGTGCCTATGTTCACTATCACTATGGGTGTCCTCGCGTATGCGTACTCGTAGCGGTACGGGCCGTACACACGCCTGTACGCTCACTATCACTATGGGTGTCCTCGCGTATGCGTACTCGTAGTGGCACGGGCCGTACACACGCCTGTACGCTCACTATCACTATGGGTGTCCTCGCGTATGCGTACTCGTAGTGGTACGGGCCGTACACACGCCTGTACGCTCACTATCACTATGGGTGTCCTCGCGTATGCGTACTCGTAGTGGTACGGGCCGTACACACGCCTGTACGCTCACTATCACTACGTGTACGCATACGCGAGGACACCCATAGTGATAGGGAGAGTACAGGCGTGTGTACGGCCCGTACCACTACGAGTACGCATACGCGAGGACACCCATAGTGATAGTGAGCGTACAGGCGTGTGTACGGCCCGTACCACTACGAGTACGCATACGCGAGGACACCCATAGTGATAGTGAGCGTACAGGCGTGTGTACGGCCCGTACCACTACGAGTACGCATACGCGAGGACACCCATAGTGTTAGTGAGCGTACAGGCGTGTGTACGGCCCGTACCACTACGAGTACGCATACGCGAGGACACCCATAGTGATAGGGAGAGTACAGGCGTGTGTACGGCCCGTACCACTATGGGTGTTCTTGCGTATGCGTACTCGTAGTGGTACGGACCGTACACATGCCTGTACGCTCGCCATCACGATGGGTACACATACGGCAGCACTCCCATAGTGATATGGGAACGTACACAGGCCCTCTTAGCAGCAGTAATGGTTTTCACACATCACAGTGGTGACAGGCAGCACACAGGAAGGAATAGGGCGGACATACTTGTCCATGGATGGACATACTTGTCCATGAATGGACATCAAGGCATTGTCTGTGCATTACTACATGTGTGGGGCACAGGTGTGACAGGCTGTGATGTGGCACATTACTCCTGAGTCGAGAAGGCACCAGATGTATGATGAGATGTGTACAGATGTAATGTGTGACGGTGCAATGTGTGCCAGGCATGCCCTTGACTCCTTGGACATGTGTGCATGTCGTACTGCACACTTGGGCTGAGCGTCACTGGCATGGCATGGACACCAACACACGCAAGTGTCCCCTGATGGCCGGAACAGGGGTTACCACACCTGACTTTTCACTACCCACGGTGCACGATGTGACTATGTCATGTATGTGTGGGGGCTTCCCATGTGGTTGATGTTGGAGCACCCTCAAAAGCTGCAGCTGTTGCAGCAACCAACATGTGTCTGTGTGTAGATTGACATCGCACACTGTTCCGCACACCATGCCACATGTGGTTTCGGATGTGAGGTGCGCATGTATGCATGGGACACGGAGTAGCGTGACAAGGACATGTCTGCATCCTCTCAATGAATGTGTGGTGAGTCATGACATGTGCACCTTCATGGCAAGGTGTGTGGGCTGTCCTAGTGTAATGTCATGTGACCTGTGGCTCTAGTGTTCCGCTACCAGTCTCTGCAATCGGCCTCCTACTTCTGCTGATGCGTGGGTGTATGTCACTCCTGTCTTGCGTCTGGCTGTTCACTTGCACTGGGACACAGCTAATCCCATGGCATGGCATGGGGAGGTTCTCAATCTCCGTGTGTAGCTGGGTCTTGGTAGGAGTGTCACCTGGCAGGCATACGTGTCCAGGGCATGTGGCACATACCTCACTCTGTATGTAGCATATGTGTATAGACAGAATAACATGTGCTCAGTACAAATGATTTGTTGTTGTGGTGCACTCACTCTTCCTTGTCACTTCCAAATTACTGCAGAGCGCCGCCTCTTCCCCGAGCAATGCCGGACTTGGCTGCCATGCGGGAGAATGATCGGATCCGGTGCTACCGCTTCCCATGACGGTTGATTCTGGAGTTGACGGCGAGACTGGCACCACACCTGCAACCGCTGCACAGGTATCCTACGGCACTGACACCCAAGCTGAAGGTAATGGCAGCCCTACATTTTCTAGCCACGGGTACCTTTCAAAATACCATAGCTCATGTTGGTGGCATATCCCAGAGCATGTTCTGCCGTGTGCTGCATGATTTCTTAGAGGCCATGTTGATTCACCTGGATGACTTCATCAAGTTCCCAACCCCTGAACAGATGACTGGGGTCAAGCGTGGATTCTATGCCCTGGGAGGGATGCCCCATGTCATTGGGTCCATAGATGGGACACATGTAGCTTTGGTACCACCACACGCACGGGAGGTAGCGTACCGCAATCGGAAGCACTACCACTCCATCAATGCCCTTGTGGTGTGTCTGTCCAACATGGTGATTTCACATGTCTGTGCTCGTTTTCCAGGATCAGCACACGATGCCTACATCATGAGGTGTAGCAGGATGCCTGAAATGATGATGCAGCTGCGCAACGAACGAGCATGTGTTGTTGGTGGGTACAGTCTGTCTGTCCTGTATTTTGCATTGCCTACCAGCACGACCGCTTCACCACTTCTAACGATGTCCATGTGCTTCCCATGTAGGGGATGCTGGCTATCCCAACATGCCATGGCTGATCACACCTCTCCGCAACCCCATCACGCCGGCCCAGCTCCGCTACAACACCGCCCATGGCCGGACAAGGCGAGTGATAGAGAGGACGTTTGGCCTGCTGAAGAGCCGCTTTTGGTGCCTCCACAAGACCGGCGGCGCCCTCCCATATGCCCCTGCGAAGGTCTGCAAAATCTTCATGGTCTGCTGTATGCTGCACAACATGGCAGTTGAGAAAGCTGTGCCACTCATCCTGGATCAACATGACGAGGACCATCCACCCGTGGAGGACGAAGGGCTTGGCAATGGGGCTAGTGATGTGGAGGATGTGGAGCCGCAAGAGGACATCCGGACTCGGCTCATACGCGACTTGTTTGCTTAGTGGTGAGTACCAGTGTCTGAGTGTGCACGCATTGGTCCCCGTGTGGCATGTGTTGTGATGTGTGTCTCCACCTGCATGAATGGCACGTGAGTCAGAGGTGTGTGGGTGTGTCACTGGAGTGATGGTGCCAGTGATGGTTGTATTTCCCCAGTCATAATTGTGACCTAGCATGTTGTCATCCATACATGTGTCGAGTACATGCACATGCAAGTGGCTGTGCTTTTTGTGGCTGACTTCTTGTGTGTCTCTCTTCCCCAGGTATTGCGCATGCCGTCTGCTGCTTGCATTGTTGTGGCACTGCTATTCCTCATGGACACGTCATCGTGGGCTGACTCAGCGTTACAGGCACGGACACGTTTGGAAGTCTCCTTAGGGTAAGGGATGCATCAGGGGTGTATTGGGTGTGGCAGTTGTTCATGATGTATGCACACTGCCCCTGTCGATGTTTGGTTCCTCTGCAGCCATGTAGCATCACCATGGGACACGACATGCAGCTGTGTACACCTGAATAGATGGTCTGACTGGTTGACAGTCATCAGTGATGGGATAGTGGATTGTGATGATGGCATCAATGTGTGTGACACTGCCCTCGGACACATACGGTTAGCATTGGCTTGACATGGTGTGTGACTTCCACATCAGCGTATCAATGGTGTATGGCAGTCTCTCCGTGAGCAGCTGTGGGTGTTTAGCTGTTAGCCGACAATTGTGTGCCAGTTCTATGGCTATCACGCATTTGTGCTGCAGAAGGGGGGTGCCAGTGTTGGACCCACATGTTACTCCACAAGAAGTGTACTTCAAGTTGCCTCTGCAATCCCGAAAACATGACTAATAAAGGTGTCCCTATGCCTCCAAGGTGCCTCTTCTCAGTCAATGCTGGTGTGTTGCCACGGTGCATCCAGCATGTCTGGCATGGTTTTCCCGGATAGTGGCTATGTGTCGATGTGTCGAGTAGCAAGATGCAAGCTGTGTGTGTGGGCTGAGACTGTGTATTGGGCATGATGTCCATGACTGTGTGGGTATTGTGACATGTGCCGTCCCCATGCAGCCAACGTTGGCCAGGCCCCCATTCTCTGCATCCACCGGACTCAAGCTTGCAGGACATGGTCCTGCCACCTGTCTACACATACCTGGGTGCCCCCCAGGACACTCCACATGATCCCTGACCTCTGCGCATGACTGTTTCTGTACTCAATGTGTCTGTCAGCACGGTTGTGCGGCCACCCCCTCAGCTGGTTGGGCCCATCACGGGTGTGTATGGTGCTCCATGTCTGTCTTGCCTAATACACTGTGACCCGTGTGTCCTGTGCCAGACTCAGGCCCCAGGGTGTGGATGGTTGAAGTCAAAAGAGAACTCAGGCATGTTTAGACTTTACAACACACATGTAAGGTAATAATGCAACCAGCAGGCATCTTCTCTTCATGGTGTGATATTTTATTTTGGGGGGGGGGGGGATAAAGTGAGGGGCTTTCCGGGACTTTGGAATCCAAAGTTCAGTAGGGGAGTTGGTGTCCTTGCCATTTGAAATCCTCAGAGTCCATCCCACAGTCATTGTCAACATTGGTCAGACAGTGACCAGCAGGGCCATGTGGCAGAGAATGTCTCTTGATGCTGTGATGCTGTTGCTCCAGTGGGCCAGGTGCCAGGCCAGGTGTCCTGGGAGATGGTGATGTTGCGCCGACCCTCACGGTCTTTTCCGTGGACGACCCGCCCTCCTGCGGGGACCCTCAGAAGCAGGCCGTGACGACGTCTGGGATGCTCCATCGGATGTTTCCTCCTCCTCCTCCTGCTCCCTCCCTGTGGGTGGTGATGTTCTCCGCCTTCTGGCACAGGGAGGGTCGGCCATGTTGTCGGCCATCCGACGGAGTGTATCGTGAATTCCCGTGTACGCCGTCACGAGCTCAGCCTGTCCGTCCTCCATCCTCCGTTGGTGTTGCAGTAGACAGGCATGTAGCTCCACATGTTGCTGGGCCTGCTGGGTCTTGATCCCCTCGAGGACGGACACAACCTGGGCCAGGCCCGTGGTGTCCTGCCGGTATGTGTCCAGGATGTTACGGACATGGGAAAATACCGGTTCCCCAGCCAACTGGTCAGGCTCGCGCCTCCGCCGTCCTCCACTCCCACCACCCCTGCCCACTTGCACCTGGCCTGCCCTTGTGGGTACATCGGGTCTCCGGGACCCCTGAGGGGTGGCATTGGCGTTTCCGCCTGCCTCCTCCTGGGTGCCCGGGACACCGTGTCCCTCCTGGCCAGCCTGGCTGCATTGTGGTGGTGGGGCAGGGATCCTGGGTGTCTCCTGGGATGTGGCAGGAGTGGGGGTGGTGGTTGGCACAGTTGTACCTGACGCAGGTGCTGCAGGTGGTTGGACACCAGAGGGGCCAGGTCGGTCGGGCTCGTCCACAGAGTGGTGAGAGTGGTCGCTGCCGGTGGGATCGGGCTCCTACAGATCCGGGTCCTGTGAGTCTTCCCCCCCAGTGTTGGGGGGTGAACCACGACGTTGACCTGTGTGTGAGAGAGACAATGTTAATTTTGGTCCATGCAACATCCATGTTTCATCAGTTTCAAAGTTGGCACATTTCCTCTTGGAATTAGGATCTGTCTTGCATTCCACTCACAGTGCACTTGTGCATGGGTGTGTCCCTTGGGCACCACTTTGGCCCATTTAACTATGTGTGGCACAGTCTTACTTGCTGCATCAAGTGTGACTGCAGTCAGCAGTGGAGTGGGCAGGTGTGGCCAGCCATGCATTGGCGCCTTCCGTGTAGCACTGTACATGTGCACATGGAGTGGATCCACACACTTATATAATGCAGGTAGCTGTCGTTGTGCTCGTGAACAGGTTGTGACATGGCCCTGTGTTTTGCCATGGGGAAGAGGGGGGGTTCTGGCACTGGCCACCCTTGGCTACATGCAAGAGGTCTACCTGCTGACAAGCAGACATTCCCACACACCACACGGCTGATTTGCTCTCCCTTTGTCTCTCTCCCTCTCTGTCCCCCTCTCCCTCCCTTTCTGTCCCCCTCTCCCTCCCTCCGTGTGTCAGCCTCCTCCCTCTGTCCATGTCCCTGTGTCTCCCTCCCTCTCTGTCCCCCTCTCCCTCCCTCTCTGTCCCCCTTTCCCTCCCTCTGTGTGTCAGCCTCTGTCACCTAAGCCCAGCTTCCTGGCCACACACTGTTAGCAGATCTTTGAATGGCCCTTGGCTTGTTGATGTGCGTTTGTTTCTGATCTCCAGGCTCCCATTGGGTGTAGTGTGTGTCTGTGCGCTGCTGCTGTGGTGGTGTGTGCTGCCACTCTTTCACAATGTTGGCTGTTCATTAGCTGCTGTCATGTGCAAAACAGTGCCTTCACCCCCATGTGTTGATGCAAGGCGTCCGCCATTTTCTGGAATGTCTTTCCTGTGTGGGTACACACTGTTTGTCTGGCTGTGACCTAGGCCATATGGGCAGAGGGCATTGTTGTCTGCTTCTGAGTTGCACTATGTGATTTTTGGGGCCCACCCTCCCGCCATCCGGGTTACCGTGTCATGTGTTGGTGTCTTCTGTGGCCTGTGACTTGACATTGTCCAGCTGGGTGCATGGGGCATGGTGGCGGCAGTGGCATGTGCGTGTTCATGGAGTGTGGTTGAGTCATGCGATAGGTTGGGGTGGTTGCGTGCCTGTTAGTGATTTTGGTTGTGGATGACGTTCCCCCCATGTGAGGTGCGTTGTTTGTGTACTCACCCGGGTCTCGGAGTCCTCTTAATCCTTCGACTGCCTCCACCGGCTGTATGGCCATCACCCTCTCCTCCCAGGGCTGGTAGTGTACGGGTCTGCGGGAGGGCCCTCCTCCAGTGGCGTTGGCCTGGTTGTGTTCCTCCAGCATCTTGGCTCGTACCCTCCTCCGCAGATCGTACCAACTGGATTGGCATTCCTGCCTGGTCCTTCTGGTGTCCGCAACAGCATTCACAGCATCGATGATGGTCTGCCACATGGCTGTTTTTGCTGCCATGCTGGTGTTGCTGACCAATGTTCCAAAGAGCTGTGGCTCGACTCTGAGGATTTCATCGACAAGAACCTTCAACTCTCGGTTACTGAACTTTGGATTCTTGGTAGTGGGCATGGTGAGGGGTGTGGATGGTGGGGGGGTGTGTGGATGGTTGTGGGTGTGTGGGTGTGGTTGTGCAGGTGTGTGTGTGTGAATGTGATGAAGGGGTGTTTGTGAAGGTGGTTGTGTGAAGGTGTGCAAGTGTAAGGTGTGGTGTAGCTTGTAGTATGGTGCTGTAGGTCTGTGGTGTCTGGCAGCAGTGAGTCTGTTGCAAAGGCTCATGGTTTGTGTGTGTGGGCCCTTTTTATTGGTCCATTGGTGGGTGTGGCTGTGTTTGAAGTTTGGGTGGGTGTGTTATAAGGAGTGGTGGTGTATTGGGCCTCTGTTTGTTTTTGGCAGTTGCAGGTCAGTGAATGTGTTATTTTAGTGGTTGTTGGACATGTTTAGTGGCTTTGTGCCATTCGAATGGTGTATTATTGTGTTGTTTTGTTTTGTCCTGGTTGTGTACGTGCGTTTTTAGCGTGTGTACGGTGTGTACATGGGCCATTTGGTTGTACGGTGCTGTCCTTGTGTGTGGCTTGGTACGACTCGTACATGCGGTCGTGATGTTGGGGCATGGGGTGCGCTCCGTACTTAGGAGGTTGTGGTGGGGGTGCGACTCTGACGTACAGGGGTGTACATACAGGGGGGTACGACACATACAGGGGTGGGGGTAGGACTCGAACGTACAGGGGTGTGGGTACACGGGGGTAGGACACGTACAGGGGTGGGGGTACACGGGGGTAGGACATGTACAGGGGTGGGGGTTCGACTCGAACGTACTGGGGTGTCCATACAGGGGGGTACGACTCGTACAGGGGTGGGGGTTCGACTCGAACGTACTGGGGTGTCCATTCAGGGGGGTAGGACACGTACAGGGAGGGGGTTCGACTCCAACGTACTGGGGTGTCCATACACGGTGGTACGACACGTACACGGGGGGGGTTCGACTCTGATGTACTGGGGTGTCCATTCAGGGGGGTAGGACACGTACAGGGGTGGGGGTTCGACTCGAGCGTACTGGGGTGTCCATACAGGGGGGTACGACACGTACAGGGGTGGGGGTTCGACTCGAACGTACTGGGGTGTCCATACACGGTGGTACAACTCATACAGGGGTGGGGGTTCGACTCGAACATACTGGGGTGTCCGTTCAGGGGGGTACGACACGTACACGGGTGGGGGTTCGACTCTGACGTACTGGGGTGTCCATACAGGGGGGTACGACACGTACAGGGGTGGGGGTTCGACTCGAACGTACTGGGGTGTCCATATACGGTGGTACGACACGTACACGGGTGGGGGTTCGACTCTGACGTACTGGGGTGTCCATTCAGGGGGGTACGACACGTACAGGGGTGGGGGTGGGACTCGAACGTACAGGGGTGTGGGTACACGGGTGGGGGTTCGACACGTACACGGGTGTACATTCAGGGGGGGTGTACATTTACGGGGAGTACGACTCGAACGTATGGGTGCTGGGGGGAGTGTTGGGCGCGTATGCGGGCACATGTCTCCATGGTTGCAATGGGAGTTCGGTGCAGACGGTGTTTTTACCATACGGTTGTGTGATCGGACGCACGGGTGGGATCGTGATTCCTCGGTCGGACTTCACTTTTCACATTTGTACGGTGAATCGTCCGAGGACGTGTCGGACACATTTTCCGACCCGAGGACGTGTGGGGAATTATTCCCAATGCGGTTCGTATGGACTTTTTCCCATGCGAATCGTAATTGGCAGTTTGTACGGCACTTGTACGATTCGTACGGGAAAAAGACCGGATACGAGTCGTACGGGCTTTTTTTTTTACCGGATCGTAATTGGCACCCATGTGTGTTTGTGTGTGGGTGGGAATGTTTATTTCTCTTTTGTAGGTTTTACGGAGAAGATATTTTCGTCTCTTTCAAACACCTTATTTTTTTTTAAGGAAGTGTGTATTAGTTGTGTTTACTAATCTTTATTTTACACTTCCTTTATTGTTCGGGTTTCCAGGAGCGGTTATTTACCTTTTTAATATTTTTCGGGATTTTTATGGTTAATGGATAGTCGGTTTTTGGCGTAGACGTTTTTTTCGAAAAACAGTTGTATTTTTCCATTTTATTTGGATTTCTTTTTGATACCTATGGATTTTGAACTACCTGGATTTATTTGGAAGGAATGTTATTATCCCATTGGAGCAACTACACAGGTAAGTTCATTTAAATATTTTAATTGTGGGTGGGCAAATCTTATATATTTAATATTGTTGTTGTGTACTTGGTTTGTTTAATTATGTTGTCTAAATATATGTAGATATAAATTATTTATATATTTTAGACCACATAATTAAATATGTGATATAATAAAGTGGTTTATTTATGTTGTGATAGTTGTTTTAGTAGAATTGTGGGTTAATATTTTGGAAAGGGTTTAGAAGAGAGTTTGAGCTATTATATTTAAGTACTCAAGTCCTCTTGTGGATGGGTATAGCTGTACCTGTTGTTGTAGGTAATTATACATTTGAGTAGTTTGTCTAGATTGTTTTGGTTTTAATTGTAGGACAGATTGTTGCATTCTTAATTCTTGGAAACTCTGTTCCTTTTGTATGGCAATTAGTAGTTTTTGTAGTGTTGGAGTTGTTCTCCCAGTAGAAGTTAGGAATGCATTATGCCAGCCCTCGACGGCGTTGTTAGTTTTGGCTTGTTGGTTGAGTGTACTTACATATACATTCCACCAAGGTATTTGGAACTTGGGCTGACGTCTATGGCCTGATCTGTGTAGTCTCCCCACCCAGGTATCCTCAAAATAATCTAAGAGGGGAGATAACTTTACTTCATTTTGTTTGTAGAATGGACTTTCTAATAAAAGATTGTAATGTTCTGCAACATCTGTGGTTGGTACATAAGCTAGGGCTGTTAGAAGTTTTATTTGATGTGCAAAAGTTATGTTTGTGGCATATTCTACACTTAGTGAAGATTTTTGTAAATGTCTCCATATACATTGGGTTAGATGGAAGTAACATCCTTGGATAGCTGTATGGGGGTACAGTTTTAGAATGCAATTTATCATGGCTTGCTCAAAGTCTATGATAATTCTTTGAGGGTAAAAATCATTTGATTCTTGTTTTAGTTTTCCTAGCATTTCATTATATGTTGTGTTTTGTTTGTTAGGTAATAGTGCATAAATTAAAGGTATGGAAGTGTTGTGATATTGACCGTGTATTGTGTAAAGCTGGTAGAATGGTTTTGGGCATATTGTAAAGGTGCCATCCATCATCCATGTTTGGCATTGTTGGAGTTTAGTTATATTGTTTGCAGTAGCAAACATTATGATTCTTTTTTCTGTGCTTTTGTTATAAAAAAAAATAAAAGGTTCATTATTGTGGGTGATAGTTAATTCTGGTGGAATGATGATATCTTGAAAAGTTTTAGGGGATGGTATAGTTGTCGTGGTTGATTTTTTGGTCCTAGCAATTGTTCTTTTTATAGAAGCAATTGATGGTAATTGGCCTCTTGCTTCTTTGGGCACTCTAGGTAATAGTTCTTTTAGGATTACACTTGTAGCAGTTTGTGAACCAGTGCTTAATTCTTTTATATTTTCAAGGGTTGATCTGACTTCTATTTCAGAGAGATTGGGTGGATGGTTATGCTCTCTTGTATATAGTACAGTTGTTTCTCTTGTTGTTGCTCGTCCGTAGCATTTGTTAGAATAATATTTAGAACACTTCCAGTTCACTTTTCGGTCCGTCTGCTTTTCTTGGGTGTATGTGTAACCCATGTAACACAATAGGAATTTTCCTTTCTGCGAAGTTATAAATTGGGCTTCTTCTGTCATCGTGATGTGTTAGAAATCTGGAAAAAATGTATATGAAAATATATGCAATAGTACTTTATATATTTCTATAAAAATAGGAAACAAAAAACTTTTTTATATATACTTACCAAGTGTTTTTGTTTGTATTTGAATGAAGATGTTCTTTGTAGACAAAATGCTGTTTAGTTGATGTAGTCTCTGAAAGTTAAAGAACATATATTGTTTTGGTTGGTTTAGTTTTTTTAAGTGGGGTGGTATTGCTGTTTGGTATAGACTATATTTTTTTTGTTGAAACGTTTTTTATTGTTTTACAAATCAACAACTCAACAAACATCCCCTCGCCTTCACCCGTCCCGGAAGTACCACACATTTATCATCAAGACCAATTATTCAGGAGAAGGAACAACCTTCCCACCCAGTTCTCTACCCCCCCACCCCATGTCAGTGTAGCCCCGTCCCCTACCCCTCTTCCTATGTGCCCCTCCTCCCTAATAAATAAGATGCAGGAGCCCAACCTCTCCCTAAGCAAACGGAGCCTTCCCTCATGCCGAGTGGTATAGACTATAGGTGTTAATTTATACAGGTTTTTAAAAACTTAAAAAAGAGAACATGGATTTGTTTAGGGGTTTAGGATGTTTTGGGGTTTGAGTAGGATTTAATTAATATTTTATAAAGTATTTTGATAGTATACTTACTTTTTAGTGAGTCCTTTCTGGCAATCTTCAATATTTTCTTTAGCTGTTTTGAGTAATATCTGTAGTGGAAACATAAAGAGATGGAATATATAAGTTAGTTATTTATTTGAGTAAAGATAAATTAGTGTTTTAGTTTAATTTGGCAGTTTAGTTAGAAAAGATTATTTACTTACGTTTTTAGAATAGTAGTGGGATGTAGGTTTCTTCTGTTTAGCAGAGTTTCTTCTTCGTTCAATGCTTTGGTTTAAGGCACAGTAGAAGACTTGTTTTAATTGGTTTATATAGTGGTTTTAAATTGTTTCTTGAATGTTATTGGTTGTTTTCTGTATGTGGCCTTTCTATTGGATGGTTTGAATTTTTTTTTGTTAATTGGTTTCCTTTTATGGAGAATGCTAAGTAAGAGTATATTTAGTTTTAAAGGAGGAGAGTTTTAAATAATTATATATAAAAAGATTGTTTATAATGTGTTTTAATTTTTTTAAATGTGTTCGAAATGCCTATGTGATAATTATTTCAGTGTTTTTTTATTATGTTGTTAAATATTTAGATCGTTATAAATGTTATGTTTATGTTTAAGTAGAATATAATTGGAAAATGTATGTTTTCGGAAAATATTGTATTTATGTTGTTTAAAGTATTGGTTTTATTAGTATTAGAATTGTCGATATATTTTAAAAAAACGATATTATTGATGTCTATATTTTGGTTATCGATATTTGTTACATGTGTTATATTTATTTACTTATGTCGATATTTAGTATTGCGATATTGATGTGTGCGATTTTTGTGTGATCGATATAATTGTATTACGATATTGTAGTGTCGATATTAGTGTAGTTTTTTAATTAAGTATACAATGTCGATAATTTTGATGTCGATATATTTGATGCAATATTTGTGTAGTTCGATAATGTGTCTTTCGATAATATGTCAGAGATCCTTCTCCCACCTCGCCAAACAGACCTGGGACTCCCTCCCCGGGCACATCAACATGACCCATGACCTCTACATCTTCATGATACTCTTCCAAATTGGTCTGTCTGAGCAGTATTGCAAGCCCCCCCTCAGCAGCTTGAGGCCATCAAAGGTGACTATTGGGCTCCATGTCTGTATTTGGTGATACATTGTGACTCATGTGTGTCCTCGACCGGACTCAGATCAAAGTGTATGGATGGCTGGAGTTAGTTCCACACTCAGGCATACTTTGACATATCCCCACACGTATGTTGTGGACTCATGCTAAATGACTGCAACATAAAATTTCAAGTATTACATTTTTTATAGCTCTGTGGCGTGATCGGTGCACAGAAAAAGGTGCATTGCAGGGACCATGGAATCCAAAGTTCACAGGTGGAGATGGGATCCTTGGCATTTGAAGTCATCAGAGTCCAGACCACAGTGTTTGGCATCATTGGTCAGACTGTGACCAGCAGGTCCATGTGGCAGATGATGTCAGTCAATGAGGTGATGCTGTCGCACATGAAGGCCAGGTGCCAGGCCAGGTGACCTGGGAGATGTGGATGGGCCGCTGCCTCTCACGGTCTTTTCCGTGGACGACCCACCTTCCTCGCGGGACCCTCAGATGCAGGCCTTGACGATGCTTGGGACGCTCCGTCAGACGAATCCTCCTCCTCCTCCCTCCCTGTGGCTGGTGGTGGTCTACGCCTGGTGGCACAGGGATGGTCGCCCATGTTGCCGGCGATCCGACGGAGTGAATGGCTTATGTTCCTTTGCACCGCCAGGAGCTCAACCAGTCTTGCCTCCATCCGTCTTTGGTGTTCTTGTTGACTGGCATGTGTTGCTCGGCCTGCTGGTTCTTGATCTCTGTGAGGGTCACCATTACCTGGCTGAACTCCCTGGTTTTACACCGGTATGCATCCATGATGTTGTGTATGTGTGACATACCGGTCCCTTCAGCTGGCTGGTCAGGTTCTCGCCTCCGCCTGCCTCCACTCCCACCACCCCTGCCCACACGAGCCTGGCCTGCCGTTGTGGGCACATCGGGTCGACGGGACTCCTGAGGGATGGCAGTGGCAGTGTTGTCTGCCTCCTCCTGGGTGCCCGACGCACCTTGTCCCTCCTGGTCAAACTGGCTCTGTTGTTCACTGCGGGCAGGGCTCATCGGTGTCTCCTGGGATGTGGCAGGAATGGGGGTGGTGGTTGGCACAGATGTTCCTGAACCAGGTGCTGCAGGGGCTTGGACACCAGAGGGTCCAGGTCGGTCGGGGTCATCCACGGAGTGTTGAGAGGTGTCGCTGACGGTGGGATCAGGTTCCTCCCGAGCCTGGGACTGTGATTCTTCCCCCCCATTGTTGGGGGGAGATTCTTCACGTTGCCCTGTGTGTGAGAGACAGACAATGTTAATGCTGTTTCATGCAACATGCATGTTTCATACACATTCAAGTTGGCACTGTTCCTCCAGGTAGTTGTATGTGCCTAGCATTCTCCTCAATGTTCACTTGTGTATGGGTATGTTGCGGGGGACAGATTGATATGTTCTCCTGAGTCTTTGACATGTAGATTTTTGGCTTGGATGCTTCTTCGGCTATGTATTGGTCTTTTTGTGTTACATGTCCATTGTGACAGGTGGTAAATCCATTGCCTGTCCCGGGGGTGTCTGCTTGTGTAAGGGGTGTGAGTGACAGGGCCTGCTGGTGTGTGTAGTGTGATTTGGCCCTGGTTCTCCCAGGTGATGTAGCTGTCCCCCCATGGAGCATGCTGCCATGACAGTGAGTGTGAGTTCCTGTCCTAGATATCTGACCTTGTTGTCTTGGTGTTTGTGTTTGCACTGGTCACAGGAGGGCCTTGTGCTGCCTACACCAGGGCCGAGTGCGAGCTATCTTGTCAGTACTTTCCCAATCCCTGTGCATTGCGCATGGTGCATGGGTATGTAGCTGGGCCATATGAGATGAGGGCAATTGTGTCTGATTTGGAGTTCACCAATGCGTTTTGTGACACCCACCCTCCCAGCATACCGGACATCCATTCTTGGGTTGGTGCTTCGTGTAGCATGGCCTTGCTTTCTCCATGGGGCATACACATGTTATTGGCATTAGAGTTGTTTTTGACTGTGGTTCTGGCCGGTGAGGGCTTGGGGGTAGTTGCGTGCATTTGGTGTAGTTGGGGTGTGGATGCCATTACACCCATGTTACGTAAGTTGTTTGTGTACTCACCAGGCTCTGGAACTCCTTGAAGTCCATGTACTCCCACCGGCGGAAGCATGCCCATCACCTTCTCCTCCCAGGGATGGAAATGTACTGGTCTGCGGGGCGCACCATCTCCAGTGATGTTGCTCTGGGCGTAGTCGTAATTCATTTTGCTCTTGACCGCCCTCCGCAGATCGTACCACCTGGCTTGGCATTCGGTCCTGGTCCTTCTGATGGGTGCAACAGCATTCACCCTATCGACGATCCTCTGCCACAGGTGTGATTTTTCGGCTATGCTGGTCTGTCTGACCAATGTTCCAAACAGCTGTGGCTCGACTCTGATGACTTAATTGACAAGGATCTCCAGCTCCTCCCTTGTGAACTTTGGATTCTTGTCTGTGGGCATGGTGTGGGGTGAGGGTGTGGATGATTGTGGGTGTGTGGGTCTGAATGTGACAGTGTGGGTATGAATGTGAAGAGGGGGTATGTGTGAAGGAGGTTGTGTGAAGGTGTATATGTTAAGGTGGATGGGTGCAGTTGTTTGTGTGTGCTCTCTAGTTGCAGTGAGTCTGTTGCAAAGGCTCATGGTTTGTGTGTGTGGGCCATTTTTATTGGTCCATTTGTGGGTGGGGCTCAGTTTGAATTTTTGGTGGGTGTGTTATAAGGGGTGGTTGTGAGTTTGCCCCTCTGTTTGCCTGTTTGGATGTATCCAGGTCAGTCCTTTCCATTTTTTGTGCAGTGTAGACGTGTTTTGTGGTGTTGTGCGAGTCGAATAGACCCTCCTTGTGCTGTTTTACAGTGTCCGTGGTTCAGTACGGTACAGGGGTACGAGTCGTACAGGCACACACCCCCATGTGTTGTGTATGTATGGTGCATACACCGACATTGCTATGTACGGTGCGTACACCGCCATTGCTTATGTACAGTGCGTACACCACCATTGCTTATGTACGGTGCGTACACCGCCATTGCTTATGTACGGTGCGTACACCGACATAGCTTATGTACGGTGCGTACACCGCCATTGCTTATGTACGGCACGTACACCGACATAGCTATGTACGGTGCGTACACCGCCATTGCTTATGTACGGTGCGTACACCGCCATTGCTTATGTACGGTGCGTACACCGACGCAGCTATGTACGGTGTGTACACCGCCATTGCTTATGTACGGTGCGTACACCGCCATTGCTTATGTACGGTGCGTACACCGACATAGCTATGTACGGTGCGTACACCGCCATTGCTTATGTACAGTGCGTACACCGCAATTGCTTATGTACGGTGCGTACACCGACATAGCTATGTACAGTGCATACACCGCCATTGCTATGTACGGTGTGTACACCGCCATTGCTATGTACGGTGCGCACACGCCATTGCTTATGTACGGTGCGTACACCGCCATTGCATATGTACAAGTGATTCGCCGTGTATGGGACGTTTTCCGTACAATTCGTAATTCGGTAAGCCGGTCCGGATCGTACTTGTACGATCGGACTGTATTTTTAGGATTCGTACGGGGAAGTGTACGGGTCTGTCTCGTACAACTTTTCCCGATTTGATTCGTACGGATAGGGCAGATCCGTATGTATTTTTCACATACGAATCGCACTTCATTGGTCGGATGGGACTTGTACGATTCGTATGGAAAAATTTACCGATATGAGTCGTACGGGAAAAAAAAATACAGGATCGGAATCAGCCCCAAAATTTTTGCAAACGATATTTTACACTTCGATATTTTCAACATCGATATTACTTACCTAAATTTGATATTCTTGACCACGAGCATTTGTATGTCGATATTTCTGACTCAGGATATTTTTAACTCGATATTTGTGTAAATCAATATTTTTGATTCAATATTCTGGGGCCGATTCCAATCCGGGTCAGAAAGCACTCCGGCCGAGTCGGATCCGGAGTGTTTTCTGACCGAGCCGGACCCCTACAGTCCGACCGAGCGAGTACGATGCGCACGTATGCTGTTAGACTCGGTTTGGTCGGACTCCCATAGAAGTCAATGGGAGCCAGTTGTACGACGCGTACATGCGCTCCAATTGACTGAATGGGTACGTCTCGAACAAGTGCGCCCCCTACAGTGGGTACGCGTCGGTGCCATCCGCACCGTACATGCCTGTATTGGGGAGATGAGGAGAACCAGCCAGTGGGTTGGTATATACTGTGCACAATGCTGTGGGTTCCTAGCTAACCCTATTGGTATAAAAGTTTTTTTTGAAACCACAATAACAGTCTATTAAACCAGTAGGATGTGTGTAATGATATTTGTATTTTATATCCGATTACACATGCAATGCATTTTAAACCAACTAAAAAATATATATACCAAAGCCACAGTACAATCTTTGGCTTAAATGGACAAATCAACAGATAAATACATGACAATTGTTACATGTAAACAATGTACATGAACATTTTTGAAAAAGCCCAATACATTTCGGGACTGACACGTCCCTTCCTCAGGGGCAACCTGTAAGCAAAAAAATATATCTGCATTACAAACCGCTTGATTCAGGGATGTTGGTGTATTCCCAACAGGGGACCAAGACACATCAGCAAAGTGTGCGAGATAGATTGGTGAGTAACAGATGATAGAGAGGGCCAATTAATCAAAATGTGTCAAATGATAAGAAATTACTGAAGATAACTAGTGCTGTTAGTATAGAAAGGGAATGAAAGTAGCGCCAGAACCAAATGGGTGACCAGTTGTATTATAATGAATGATGTGATTTAGAGTGTCTGCCCTAATGCGCAATAAGCGTGTCAAGTAAAAGAATAAGGGGATGAAAGTGAAGAAAATAGCAACAAAGACGGAATAGAGGTGGACACACCTCAGACAAAAGATGTGGTTTGGGACCGATGAAAATGAAGGTAGAAAATAGCTGTGAATGACAGAAAACATCATAAACTCACTAACCCCATAATCAAATTGGTGAGATAATTCAGTAAAAACAATTCAGTGAATGAACTTACCACGCTTAGCGTGCAGGGTTTGAGTCTCGAGCAAAATTGTACAAAAGATGGTAGTCGTGATGTCAGTCTATAAAGGCAACGAAGAAAGGGAATTTACGGATATACCCGCAATGAATCTGAAAGTAGTGACAAAAAACCGGGGAAAGACCGGCTAAAAAAACGCTTACCGGTGATAGAATGCTCATGGCTGAACAAGAAGGCCGATGAATAGCTGAGGTGGTAGCGTGAAGACAGAGTACCGATATCTAAAATACGCGCTAAACAAAATAGAAACAGGACGAGGGTAAAACCATAGTGGCCATCTTGAAAGAGTAACGAAAAACCGGAAGAGAACCTAGTTAAAAAAAATATGTGCCTATGTAGAAAATATACTCACTAGATGGGAAGAAAAGCGCTCATGGCTAGATGAGAAAATAAATAAACGGATATGGTGGTGATATAAACCATGAAACCGGTGGCTGGAAAAAACACAAAAGCTCATAAGAACAAGAGAGCGATAAGCCCGTGGTGGCCATTTTGAAGAAGGCAAGAGAGGTAAATACAGTATTGCAAAGAAATGTAATGACAATGAGTAACACAAGAAAAACGAAGTAAGAGAAAAATACTTAAACTTAGACATGATAAACAAAGAAGAGAAATGATGCCTAAAGAATGAGAAATAAAACTAAACTATGTAGGTGTAGTAATCATAATGTGTGTGAAAAGGAGAAAACAGTGAATAGAAGTGATAATCTTCACCTGACATAGAGATTGGTTAGTAACAATAGCATGATAGATCATGGTACATGTACAACTTCACAGAAAATAACTCATATCAAAACGATCATTGAGCCCAGTGGGGGACATTGTTTGGAGTTTTTGTATCCAGACAATTTCTCTTTGGAGTAAAGTTTTAGTGATATCTATGCCTGATCTTACATACATTTTTTCAATAATTTGAAAACGTAATTGAGAAATTGTATGTTTAGCTTCCACCCAGTGGGTGGCAATGCTGGATGAGGTATTTTTGTTACGAATTTTACCTTTATGCTCAGTGATTCGAATCTTAAGTTTACGTTTGGTTTTACCTACGTAAGCTTTTCCACAGGGGCATTTAATGCAATAAATCACATGAGATGAGTTACAGTCACTGGTATGTTTTAACATGGTTTTGGCGCCTGATACTGGATGAGTTAAAATATTGCCAATAATAACATTATTGCAGTGTATGCAAGAGGTACATTTTTTGGTGCCAAGGTGATCTTCAGGTTTTGAGTTTTTTAAATTGGGGTCTCGAGAAGCTAGTAAAGAACATACATTTTTCCCTTTGGTGTAAGCAAAGAGAGGTTTGGCTTGGAATAATCCATGAAAATCATTCTCATTTTGAAGTTATTCCCAGCGAGCATGAATGATTTTTTTGACGGGTTGGGATATTGTGGAAAATCTTGATACGAATACTGTTCTTTGATCTGTTTGACATGCATGTTTAATTAGTAGTTCATGTCGAGGTTTAATCATTGCTTTATCAAGAGAATTTTGTAATACCTCTTCAGGTGAAATCGTTGTCGAAATTCTTGTAATTTTATACTGCTTGTTTGGGGATCAGAACAAATCCTGCGAATCCTTATAAACTGAGAAAGTGGAATGTTCTTCACAAGACTTCTTGGATGGAAACCAGAGTATGCCAGAACGCTGTTGCGATCAGTGGGTTTATGGTAGATTGATGTTTCAAATTTATTAGATGATGTTTTAAAAATCTGTACATCCAGAAAGTGGATGGTCTCCTTTTGGATATTGTAGGTTAACTGTATGTGTGGATAAATGTTGTTCAAGGTATTAATCATATTTTCAGAGATTGTTCCGTGTCCTGCCATAGAAGAAAAATGTTGTCAATGTAACGGCAGTAAAGAATGATTTGAGACCACCAAGTGGTGTTTAACATGATGTTTTCGTGTTCATACTGGGACATAAAGATATTAGCGTACGCAGGGGCCCCCGGAAAACCTATAGATGTTCCTGTAAGTTGAGCATAGAATTGATGTTGCCATTCAAAATAGCTGTTGTGGAGGCAAAACTTCAAAAGTTGTAGGATGAAAAGCGTTTCGACATCTATGGAGTCGGTTCGTAAAAGTGCCCATTCTGTGGCTTCCAAACCTGCTGCATGGGGTATAGATGTATATAAAGCAGTTTTATCAATAGTGCAAAGTAAAATAGTTGTGCGTGGGTCCATTTCCAGGTGTTGTAATTTTTTGAAGAAAGTGTGTAGTGTCCTTAAGGTATGAGCTCCAATTCTGAACAAACCTTTGCAAATAGAAGTCAAAAAATTTCCCGATTGGGTCAAAGATAGACCCGCAACCGGAGACAATAGGATGAAAAGGTGGAGTGCATGGGTCCTTATGCATTTTAGGAATCATATAGAGTTTTGGTCTACGTGGGTCGGTTGTTGTGAGAAAAAGTTGTGTAGATTCATTGATCCAGTCCTTGTCTCGTGCATCTACTAGGACTTTGGTAAGCATATCCTGAAGTTGATGGGTAGGGTCATAGGTAAGTTTCATGTAGGTGTTAGAATCTGAAACATGAGAGAATACTTTCAAATGGTAGTATTCAGTTTCCATCACGACAATCGCACCTCCTTTATCGGCGGGTTGCATGGTGATAGTGGTGTCGGTGGATAAAGATTTAATAATGTTTCTCTCATATCTGGTTAAATTGTCATGTTTTTTGGATTGAAATGACAGTTTTTGAATGTCCTTTTGGACCAGAGTTTCAAAAGTGGCCAATGTCTTATGGGAAACAGGAGGTATAAAGTTGCTTTTGGGCTTAAACTTTGTAGCAGATGATGGTGTTTGTTGATCTGGTGGTACAACGTTGGTGAAGAAATGTCTAAGTCTTAATAACCGCATGAATTTGAAGAATTCAGCCTGTGTTTGTAAGAGGGTGGTAGTTGTAGTTGGTACAAAAGACATACCTCATCCCAATACAGCTGTTTCTTGTGGACTGAGGATCTTAGATGAAATATTCATGACTAGATCACTGTTTTGCCACTGCGGAGTGATTTGCCGCTTTTTCCTCTGTCCTCTACGTGTTTTTCTGGGTGGGATATCAGAGTTTGATCTGGAGTGGCTGGTGGAAGCCCATGGTCTGGGCCCTAAGACAAAAAAGAAGAAGATCCAGTAGATCCAGTTTGTAACGCGGCACCTACAGAAGTTGATGGACCCGCTGTTTGGGACTGCACTATTTGATGGCAGATGGTCTATTCAAGGTTGTTTCTTTATCGGAAACTATGCTTTCATCGGACGAAGTAGGTGTTTTCCGGTTGTCAAATCTCCTTCTGGTATATATGTCTGCCAGGTATAGACTTCATTTAATTTGTAGTCAATAGTGTCCCTTTTGTATTTGCGAAGTTTACCCTCCTGCAGTTCTTTTTGATATTTATCCAATTTCTGGTTTAGGACTTCAAGTTGGAGTTGCCAAGCATTAGAATCCATGCGAGTTTGTAGTTCACTCTTAAGAGTGATAATTTCTTCCTCAAGGTCTTTAATAGTTTTGGATAGTTCTTCAATGATCAAAAGGATAAGATCAAGGGAACACTTATTGAGTATGGCATACCATTTGTCCATGAACGTGGAGTTGAGGTGAAAACGAAAAATCAGAGGTTTAATGGCTAGTCGAAGACCCCGCGGTATCCTTTTAGCTTTGTGGTACTGTACTAGTGTGAAAGCGTGTAATTTTTGATTTAGTTGTCTTCTTGTAATATATTCCAATTGTCGAAGTTGCTGCGTGATGGTCCCTCCATGGGTATCAGTGGTTTTAACTTCCTGTATTAAAGCGTAAATTTCGCTAGCTTCATCTGTTGTATATACTTTGGTAGTCGCTCCATTTTCAGTGATATTGGTGATAGAGTCAAACGACATTTTGAACTATGGGTGCTACTGCCCTGACAGTAGGGTAAATACAAGAATTGAGAGGGAAGTGCACACCTATTATCCCGATATACAATTTAGAAAATTTTACTATAAAAGGTGCTACAGTGTTATGCTTGCTGTCTAATCAAGCATATGGAAATGCATAAGATGAGGAGAACCAGCCAGTGAGTTGGTATACACTGTGCACAATGCTGTGGGTTCCAGTGGGTGCAACAGTAGGGAAAGTGCTTGATAGCGAAGGGGTAAAAATTACGATTCCCACTCCAGTGGATGCAACAGTAGGGAAAGTGGTGGATAGCGGAGGGGTAAAAAGTACTATTCCCACTCCAGTGATTGCAACATTAGGGAAAGTGTTGGATAGCAGAGAAACAAAAATTACTAATAACACAAACAATTGGAAAAAATCTAAAAATATTACAAAATTTTTAAAATCATAAAAATAAATAAACAATATTTTGAAAATATAAAATTAAATATATTAAACATATAAAACAACACATATTATAATATTAATTGCATATAGCAAAAACATACAAATAATATGGAAAATAAATGAATAAATACATTTATAAACAATAATTACTTAAAAGTAGCACATATTAACAAACAAAACAATTATTTGAAACACATGTATTTATTTTATTCTCTACCCTATAACACTACATCAATAACAAAACACTTCAACATTTTTAATTACATTTATTTCCATAATTAACATAATTAATAAGCAATTTAAAAAATCTTATTAACAAAAACATTCATGGAGGCGTGGCTTGAACGCCGAAGTGACATGGCGGATCCTGCGTGAGCTCCGCTCCGTAGTGGGACTCGGAAACTTTCTTCTGGGCATAATTTCTGCAGTTTTACTGCATAATGGGACTGTCTTACTATGTGGACATCGCGGTGAGTCTTCTGGCCGCCTTCTTTTTCTTTTTTCCTTGTTTTTGACGGCTTTCACCGCAACGACAGTTTCTCTCCTCAGAGATGCGAGCGGCCGCCATTTTGTTTTCGCATTTTCGCGGTGCTCGTATCCCCCTCTTATGAGTGTGCCTGCGGTTTGGGGCATCTGAATTGACATTTTTCTGCCTCCAACTGGTACCCACACTGCCTGAAGCACACCAGGGGCATTTATATTGTCATTATTTACCGACTTTCGTCATTTCCTGCTATGCGATGCATCAACTCGGCGCTTACTTCAATGTGCATGCCTCTCCCTTCATCTACTTTGTTGTATGAGGTGCATATACCATTCATGGTCTTCTTCATTTGTTGCTGGCTGTGAGAGATGCTTTCTGTCTACTACTGCTGGACCACGTTTAAAAACCCATTTCTTAGTGTCTTCCCCATCACAAGAGACTAGTACTTGTTCTTTTCTATTATTATTGAGAATGATGTCTAACAACTTCTGATCTTTCCATCCCAAAACGGATGGACCCTCTTTAGCTACATATAACTTTCCCACAGCTTGTCTTTCTTTAAACCTGAAAACTAGGGTCCTGAAACCTAACATGTCTAATTTATCCCCCGTGAAGCTTTCGGCAGAGACATCATTAGGCTCTAACCATTCACCAATTTTGTTAATGAACTGGTTTTTCCATACCTCTTGTGACACTATGGTGAATGGAGATCCCGAATCAGCAGCTACTTGGACTACAATGCCCCCTAAAGAGACCAGGCACAAAGGTTTGGATGATGAGCTACCGGTGATGTTTAGTACCACCTTCTTTTTTTGGACACAGTTTACCGGTACATCAACGTTACTGGAAGTTGAAGAACTATCTTCATCTCCTTCTTGAACGCACTTTACTTTTCCCTTGGAATACTTGTTACGTTTACGTCTACACACTCTAGAGAAGTGTCCTATTAGGCCACATTCTAAGCACTTAGCCGATTTGGCTGGACATTTCTCGTACGCTGCGGAGTGTGAGTAACTCCCACATCTGTAGCAAATCAGATTGCCGATTCTTTTTGTTTCTACGCTGTCAGATTTTTTTTTGTCAAACCTTGTGTTTCTGTGATTTTTATACATTACTTTCTTTCCACTTATTCTACCAACAACTTCATCTGTACTCGTTTTATCATGAGATAGTGTAGCTTTGGCACAACGTTCTGATAGTTCAGCTTTCTTGACCATAGCAATGATGTCTTTAAGACAACTTTCTCCTCCTACCCATAACTTATCCTGCAAGGTCTTATTCTTAGTGTACATGACTACCTGGTCTCGAATGAACTCATCATGCAGTTGTGCAAATCTACACTTGCTCGCTAATTTCTTTAATGCCGAAACATATTCCTCTATTGTCTCGTGTTTGTCTTGTTTCCTGTGGAAAAAAGAATGTCTGGTGACAGCAATGCAAACAGAGGGAGAAAAATGATCATCAAGATCCAAAATAGCCGATCACCCTCTGATCTCTCATGTTTATGCAATTCATTGAATATGCGTAAACCTTCGGGACCTAATGAGTACAATAACATTCTCTTTTTCCTTTCGGGTGAAAATGTTCCACTGATGTCTTCTAAGTTCGCAATATAGTTGAGGAAATACTCTTTCCAGTCCAACCAAGCTACTATCGGTTCACCCGGGGTGGGTAAAAATGATTTTGGTGAATTAATGTGTGGATTCGAGAAGTTACCATCCCCAGTAGTATCATTTCTTGCATCAGTGGTTGACGTATTGGTAGGCATGTCAGACAAGAATGCGGCAATAGGGACTGCCCAGCACTCAAATAAAATGAAGCAAATGAATCAAAATACGTGATTCCACCTCTTCCTCACCTATAATATGTGAAATAACCTCTTCCTCAAGTATAAAGTTTTGTGCTGATACAGTAGCTCAACTTCAAGAAAATGTTCCTGATGTACTCAGCTGATCTGTAAGTGATCACGACGTTCAGAGCTGCTTATTGAATGAGCTGACTGCAACCAAAACAAATTATTCTTTAAAAACACTTTTTTTTTCCTTTACAATACCTTTTCCATGTCGAAGGAGTTCCTTTTATAACAGTATTTAATACCACGCGTTGTTTTCCAGGTGCGCGTTACTTCTGTGGAGGCTGCAACGTGTGAGAGCGTGTATCGGGTGTCCCGCTACTGCGCTGCCATGGAAACGTTAGCAAACAAGATGGCCGCTGGAAATGTAACTTGGTGACGCTCTATGACGCCGTTCCCCATGCACGTTGTGTCCGTTCTCGATCTCGCGCTGGATGCGGGACTGAAGTCAGACGGAATGGCTCGCGGTGTTGGAGCGCGGCGAATGCGACTTTCAAAAGTAAGTCGGTTGCGGTCGCTCGCTGTACATCCACAGTATGATATTTAGCTTCTTTTATAAGCAGCAAAGATGTATTATAAAAATTATGCTCACCAAATGCACCAACGCTCACACACTTGCGCAGTGTCCCCAATTATCCTCTAAGGGAAGTCCGTTTCTTCAAAGTAGAACGGCATGTAGTTGCCTTCTCAATGAAAGAGCAAGCAGGATGTTTGCATAGTGGCCAAAAGCTATCACGGATGCTACTCTCCATAGATCGTGATTATTGGAAGTCCGCTTTTAGTTTCTTCCTTTCCTTTGCAGGAAGATCAAAAAAAAAAAAAATGTTCAAAAAAAAATATTCCAGGAAACCAAAAGATTTCGTATCCCAAATCGTCGCCAAATCTGTGTCGTGATCTTGAGGTAGTTGTAGGAAAATGAAGTATTGCAGTAGGTGAAAGGTAAGAAATAAGTATTTGTTTCTAAGAGCCAAGTACATCAAGGACCAGCAGCTCAGAACACAAAAGCAGGTAGTCCACTAATGAACTCCTGTTCATACCACAACATTCCTATTACCTAATCAGGTTCTAGTCATAGAACTAGAACTATACTTAAAGCGATACACCATTACTACACCCACCACCCCTGGTCCCACCCTATACTAGCAACTTATCACCTCTGGCCTTCTCTCTCCTGTCCCCTCCCACCACTGCCCCCTCACGTCTAGACCCGTACAAATGCTTTCCTCTGACCTGTGTCTCCATCCCATCCACTGTTCAGTTTCACCTGTGCCCCCCACCCCTTCATGTCCCATCATAAGTATGGGACCCCTCCCCTTATGGCATGTCTCACACACCTGTCCCAGTAGGCCCATCACACCTCTGGCTCCCCTGCCCCATAGTGCCGTATTTCCTCTGCCTTCCTTTCCTCTAGTATCTCAAACTCATATATAGGGCCCGTTGCCCTCTCTCCCCTCTGAACGCTGCTGTCCTTTGTCACCAATGACTGCCCTCTCACTGCTGTCCGTCTCCTTTCTTGCCAGCTTCCCCCACCCTCCCATCTCACCTGTCACCAATGACTGCCCTCTCACCAGCTGTCAGTCTCCTTTCTTGCCAGCTTCCCCCACCCTCCCATCTCACCTCTGTCAGTTCCCCCACTGCCTTATACCATCTCTGGTGCCTTTTACCCTATAGTCCTGTCTCATCTCCGTTACCCCCCACCATGGCCTTGTGTCTTGTCTGACCAGCACACACACAGACCAGTCAAACTTCTGGCCGCCCTCACTCGGTTGCCCTGCCTCACCTTGGGTCCCTCCTCACACTCTGCCCCCTTTCCTCTGTAGCCTTCCTCCATCAGATGCCCCACTCACAGCTCATGTCCACCCCTGCTGCTCCATCTCACTTCTGGCCCCATCCCTCCCGTCCTATGTCACGTCAGGCCCCCTCCCCTACTTTCCCACCCTCCCACCCACCATCCACCCACTGCCCTGTCTCTCCTCTTACCCCACTACTCCATGTACTCTCAGATCCCTGTAGCCCCATCTTACTCCTGGGCTTACTCCTCCAACAGCACTACGTCCGCTTTGGCACTCTGGTCCTAGCTGCCATGCCTCACCTCTAGCCCCTCTCCCATCACCTGCCCTGTCTCACCATTTGCCCATCCCCCACTTGGCCATGGCACCTCTTGTCCCCCTTGGCCTACTGGCCTTTATCACCTTTCATACAGTCCACCCACTGCCCCACCTCACCTCTGGCCCTCCTCTGCTTCCGTCCCTTCTCACCTCTGTCCGCCACTTTTCACTGCCCCATGCCATCGCCCGCTAACCCACTTCACCTGTGTGGTCTCCCCACTGCCCCACCTGTGATGTCCCTGCACCCTAAATGGGACACCAGATTGAGCAGGTGTGGGGATGTCACTGTATTAGATCTTCAGAATACAGTGCTCCAATCCTTATTGCACTGCCCCCTCTCCTCTTTGTCCCTTCCTCTTCCCTCTCTGGGTCCACCCCACATTCACACTTGACGCCTGCTTGCTTGCTGTCCCTGGTTGCTGCATCCTCTGATCAGCTGGAGCACTGACTAGTGTATTTTCTACATCTACCCTCTCAGGAGAAATGGGAGTTCTTTTCTTTCTAGTGAATCACATTTCTACAAGTCTTGGGTTTTTTCGAGGGCCCTCCCTGCTCGCCTTGTGATCTTGCACATTCTAGCTCAGGACCCCTCTCCTCCACATTCACATCTTAGCTCAGACCCCCCTCTCCTCCACTTGGACATTCTAGCTCAGCCACCTCTCTCCTGCATAGTCATATTTTAGGTCAGGCCCCCCTTTCCTGCACAGTCACATTTTAGCTCGTGCCCCATTCTTCAAAAAGTCCAATCACAACACTGACTTCCCTCTAACCCTGTGTCTCCTGGTTCTCCCCCTCCCTTATGTAGACATGTCTCACATATTTCAAATGGTCCTACTATCTAGTGTCACTTTTGATCCCACTTGGCCCACTGTCATGTTTCACCTATGGGCCTCTCTCCACTTGGTCCCCCAGATCACCTCTCTCCCCACTGTCCCACCACACCTCTGTCCCTCTCGACCCACTGCCCATCTCACCTCTGGCACCCATCCCCACTATGTCCCTTGTCATCTGTCCCCTACCCCTGCTGTCCTGCCTCACCTCTGGCTACCTTTCCTCTGTAACTGCTTTGCACCACCATCCCAACAGCCCTATCCCCCCTTACCTACTCCCCTCTGCATTTTCTCTCCTCTGCCCCCCCCCAGTTACCACATGTCAAAGTGAGACACCCTCTACCTTATAGGTGTGCATTGCAAGCAGCCCACTGTCCCTGACTCTCCTACGGCTGCCTTCCACCACTGTCCCCTCTCACCTCTAGTCCCACTGCCCACCCCCACCCCCACCCTCTTGTTCCTGTGACCCACCTCACCCAAATCCTATCCCACCTCCTGGCACAACCTACCTGAAGACCAATGGCACCTCTGACCCCCATTCCTTGCTGTCACAATTCATCTAAGCCCCCCTTCATCGCACTCTCCTGCCTCTCCAAGGGCCCATCCTCCATATCACCTCTGACCCCTTCCTCACAGAGTGTGTCTCCTCGGACTCCACTTCCACAGTAGTTCATCTCACCTCGCGCCCACTACTCCCACTGCCCCATCTCACCTCACGCCCACCACTCCCACTGCCCCATCTCATCTCACGCCCACTACTCCCACTGCCCTATCTCACCTTTTGATCTAGCCGCCTTCCCCGCAGTCCTGTTTTACCTCTGCCCCACCTCACTGTCCTGTCTCACCTCTCGCCCCCATAGCCTCCTGTCGTCCACCTCCACCTGCTGTCCCATCTCACCTATAGCCTCCATCCTGTGGTCCCCTCCCCAGTAGCCCAGTCTCAAAAGTGGCATCCCTCCCACACTGTCCCCTGTCACATCTGGTTCTCATCACCCCACTGTTCTGTCTCACCTGGCTCCTATCATTCTTCCGGCCACTCCCTTGCTGTCTCATCTCTAACTGTCTGCCCGCTGGCCTTTGTCTTCTCTGGCACTCATTTCTCTGCCCTGTCCTGCCTCCAGCCCCGGGGGTCCTGTCTGCCCCTCTCTTCCTACTGTCCCATCTCACCTCTGACCATCCCTTAGGCTGTCTCCTCTCACTTCTGACCCCAACCACAGCTTCTTGTCCCACCTCTTGTTCCCTCTCCCCTCATAGCCCTGTGTCTCCTCTGTTCATCCCCCCTGTAGACCCCTCTTACATCTGAACCCACCTTCCACTGTCTGTCTCACCAATCCCTCCCCCGCTCCTGTGCACCACCTCACACTGCTGCTCTCTCGGATCACTGTCCCCTCCCTGCTGTCCAGTCTCACCTCTGCCCCTCTTCTCCTGTGTCATCTCTGGTGCCCTGCCACGTTGTCCACCCTCCATCCGCGTGCTGCCACTATTCATATCTGGCCTCCCTTCCCCTATAGAGCAGTCTCATGGCTGCGTCACTACCCTCAGCCCCGGGCCTGATTTTACCCCCTCCCTCGCTTTCCCTGCTCAGACCAGCCCTCCCACCCCACTGTCTCCGCTTACCTCTCTCTCCTGTCCCCGCGGCCTCTCACACCTACTGCCACCCGACTGCTCAGGAGCGTAGGATTTTCTACATTTCTGGCGAGGACCAAAGGCCTTGGGGAGAGCCGAGCCAGGCCCGGACTTTGCTCCAAGAGCCGAAGTTCGAGCCGAGACATCAAAAGATGTAAATCAGGTAACAAATGTCATGAAACATTTGGAGAAAAAAAAGAACTTTTTCTACATCTCTCAGTCAAGTACATACACTTATATTAATGCATTAAGTGACATCTAGTGAAATAAATAGTTTTTCACAGATGAAACATTCAGTCCACATACCCTGACATCTTTGCCGTGGCTCACCGAAAATGTGATAGTTTGCCCCGCTATCTTTTTATGTGGTCTATATTTTTATTAATTGTGAAGCACAAATATTATATACTAGTCATATGCAAGTGCAGTATTAATACAGTCCTCAACTGAATTACTTCACTGTGTCTCAAACTGATTGGTTATGGAAAATTATGTTCAGTGAAAGTGAAATAAAGGGAAGGACTGATCATCAAATAATTTGGTGCAGTGAGGGAATCGGGATGCGATCACAGGTTCCCTGTTTGCACTTTGTGCACTTGAGACATTCATTGTAGGATTACACCCTTGTCCCAGAGGTCAATGCTTTGTGTTCAGTTACTTAACTGGCACTAAAGCCACACACACACCCACACACACAGAAGTGTGATTAGCCATGAGATAACTAGGGCCCACCTTAGGGGTGACGTGTAATAAAAGGGGAGTTTAAAGCTTGGCAAGTGGTTTTAAATGCCAAGTGGAAGTGGAAGTAGACTGCACACACAGGCCCTGCAATGGCAGGCCTGCAAGGATACTTACTTGTGTGGGTGACACAGTCAGTGCTGCAGGCGCACTAGTAGCACTTAGGTTACAAGCCCTGGGTATATGATATACCACTTTACAAGGGACTTACAAGTAAACTAAACATGACAATTGGGTATACACCAATGTTACCATGTTTAGGCTAGAATCACATGCCCTTTAGCACTGGTCACCAGTGGCAAAGTGCTCATAGTCCTAAGTCCAACAAAAAGAATCTGCAAAAAGAGGAGGAGGAAGGCAACAAGTTTGTGGTGAGCCTTCAGAGAGGGCCATTTTCCTGCACAAGATGAGGTATGGATCAAGTGATTATGCACACAATGCATGACCTGGGGAGTGGAGTAAACCCCATCTGGGGTTCAGGGGTCATGATTATGTGTGAAGAAAGGCAACTTACAAATCAGTGTAAGGTCAGGCAGAGACATTAAAACAAGACTGACTGCAGTCTGAAGGACAAAAAGACGCAGAGGTGTGTGTGTTACATATTGTGCAGATCCATCTCGGTTCTGTCAGTGCCCCCCCCCCCACCCCCTGCCCTCTTGAGGCCTACAGAGAGTCTGGTCTGGTGGAGGCTTCTCAGAGCCCTGTTCAGCTCTGACCTGGACACACAAGCTCCTCTAGTGTGAGCACAAGAACTCCTGAGGCCAGAGTGCAGCCTTGCACGGGTGACAATAGTGCAAACACTTTCACGAGGCTTCAGGCAAGAGGAGCAGGTTTAAAAAAGGCCTTTCTTATTCATATTAAATGTCGAAACACTCCCATCAATTTTTCAAATTAGTCCATATTTTAAAAACACAAACACATTGCATGTTAAAGTCAGAATTAAGAAGTGTAAATAAAATACTTTTTCCAATTTTCCGGTTTGTCTGCACAATGTATATCTGTCTGTTTAATAAAGCCCCCCACACACACACCAAGCATCAGCTTCTATAATAAACCCTCCACTCCCATGCTCAGTCTCGCCTGCTCCTATTCTGTACTAAGCTGTGGGCCCCACACCTGGGACACCCCCCTCTCTCTTCCTCTCACTATAAATTGATACTTGTATAGCGCACTACTCACCTGCAAGGGTCTCAAGGCGCTTGTACAAATATCGCTGTGGAACCCAACCCATCCTGGCTTTCCCTGTGAGGCGTCCACTCCTGGGCACCCCCAAGGTGGAGGCCAGGCATCCTTAGTGTTGTGGGGGCCTTTGTGGAGATTAAGCAAGCTATTGCCCAGAGTTGCAGAGTGGGACTCCATGATTGGAATGGCACCGAGGCGAGGATTATCAGGTCCGTGGAATTTTGAGCCCAAGACCCGCCGTGGCGGGGAATTGAACCCTGGTCCCGGGCTAGACCTCTGCATCAGGGTCTGCCGCTCTAATCATTGAGCCACACTTCTCCACTATCTGCCGATACTTTTAAGCTGTTTTTGATGATTGTTTTTCAGAGATTTCGAGCTGCAAGGGATGGAGTAAAAGCTAATTCAAAATAAGACTAAGAGCAAGGGCGTTCATCCTTCCACTCAAAACTCATAGTAAAGAAAAGCCACGGGTCCATAAAACTTACCTCAAACAGAAGTAACCAGTCACCAGAGTCACAAGAGTCCCCTCTGCTGAACACCTCAGCTCAAGAAAAGCCAAGAACCAACAGCTGCTGCTATGGGCTCTCAAAGAGCGCAAAGATTATGATGTCACCTGTGACGTCAGCTCCTTGGGATGCTTCAATGTGTACAAGAAGCAGGTCACCTCACAACAGAATGTGTTTGGAGGGTAATGCCATGGTGCCTTTGTGACGCAGCCGTGAGCATTCCATCCAAGTGGCACATTCCACTGACACTGGGAGGGACATTGCTGTGACCTTGAAAGCAAATAAACTCAAATGTTTAAACACATTCTGTTAATGTTTAAAATCATGTTTCATTTTCAGACACATTTTATTAAAGTTGACGATATAAAACAACAGACTGTCAGTCTCTAAAGACGTTTGACTGTGTAAAAGTAAGGTGGTGGTCCTTGTATCTTCGGTTGTGCCCTAGTTGGAGCCAGGCTCGGATTGTCTGGCAGCTCGGTGTCTCCTACTGGCTGTTGCCAACACGTCCAAATCTTCCCTCACTGGGCCAGGCAGGTGACCTGAGTCACCAGGCTGAGGCCTCTGATGTGCTGAACGTTTCACTTTTTAGCATGAGCCAAGACCTTTTGATTTTTCTCAAATTATATATATATATAATATACTTACTTAGAGGGGCTTTCAGCCACCTCTCTTCATCATCTGGTCTCTTGTGGCGCTCACATTTTGCTTCTGCTCACTACAGTATATCGCATGGGGCAGTGGGCCACTGGCTTACTTCACTTTGAGGGACTGCTTTTTGCTCTCTCACCCTATGGGCACATCTGCAGACAGGGTAGTTCACCACAGTGCCAGTGTTTTTGCTTTTTACTTTATAATTACTTTCTTGCTGCCATTATGTATAGAGCCTCATATGATATCAGGAAGCTTTCTACCAGATGAAAGCACAGGGACATTCCAACTTTAGCAGTTCCTGTCTCCTGCTAATGAATTACAGATTGCGTCCACTTGAAACTGTTCCGTATTAATGTATACTCTTTTTATCATGTATGCAGTACACGAACCATATTATACAATGTGAATTCAGAAGTGGGAGATTCTTCAGAATAAGTTTAATCTGCACTCAGTTTCACCAATGGTTCTCTAATAAACTTTGCGCAGGTAGAAAACCAGCCTTCACTGTGCTTAGTCTGCAGAACTCGTGACACTTAGTCATTCTTTCTTTCTTTCTTTCTTTCTTTGTTACTTTCTTTCTTTCTTTTCTTCTTCCTTGCTTCATTTTACTCTTTTTTTCTTTATTTTCGTCATTCAATTCTTTCTATCTTTCTTTCTTTCCTTCTTTCTTTCTTTCTTTCTTTCTTTCCTTTCTTTCTTTCTTCTTTCTTTCCCCTTTTTTTCTTCTTCCTTGCTTTCTTTTACTCTTGATTTCTTTATTTCGGTCATTCAATTCTTTTTCTTTCTTTCGTTCTTTCTTTCTTTCTTTCTTTCTTTCTTTCTTTCTTTCTTTCTTTCTTTCTTTCTTTCTTTCTTTCTTTTTTTCTTTCTTTCTTTCCCCTTTCTTTTCTTCTTCCTTGCTTTCTTTTACTCTTGATTTCTTTCTTTTACTCTTGATTTCTTTGTTTCCGTCATTCAATTCTCTCTTTCTTTTCTTCTTCCTTGCTTTATTTTACTCTTGATTTCTTTATTTCCGTCATTCGGTTCTTTCTTACTTTCTTTCTTTCTTTCTCAAAGGCAAGAGACTGGTAGAACAATTGCCTTTTTTAAAGTATATGTTAGCCAAAACCTTTTGATTTTTATAAAAATTATGTATATTATATGTTACTTACAGAGGGTTTCAGCCAGATGCTGTTCATTCGTCAGTGGTTGGGTCATTCACATTTTTGTTCCACCCACTCGAGCATGCATCAGTGGGCAATGCGTCAACCCACTTGACTTGTCATGGTTACACAACTTCCAGGGACATGCCCTTGCCGAGCGCCTCACGGGTACGAACATCGTGCCCGTCCCGAGGTAATCGGCGCTCCAAGTACTACAAGCCCCATAACTTCCTGGGGCACCAGAAGACGATGCGCACCTTGTCCTTTCCCCGATCCAATAAAGCGCCTCCCCCGGAAGGGGCGGCGCTTGACAATCTTGCCCGCAGTTGCTGTTCCTGTTTCGTGGCGGAAGGTATTCCCCGCCGGATTGACGTCTTCGCCTATGGAGGTCTGCGAGAGCCGCAGAGCGGTTCCAACGCGCCGACACCGCAGCGGAGGGCAGCACGGACCGTCACCTGTCTGAACGACGCTCCGCACCCGCATCTTGAAGCACGCCTCGTCACTGGATTCACAGGTATTTAGGCCAGCCTAAGAGACGAGGGAGAGACGCCGGTTCGCGTCCTCCTCGCTTCCGGACTTCCTGGGGGAGCCCCGCTTCCTGAGTGGAGGCCTCTCCGTGTTTCCTCTCCATTGTACAGCACCAACCTCGTGGTGAAGGAACATTGAGGATTGGTGCTCAGATTGACAGGGCTCATCCCACAACTCGCCAAGCTCACTGTGCAGGAACAGTGATGCTTGGGATACAAGCGGCCGGAACGGCCTGCAATGCGCCTCCCGCTGTGAATGGAACAGCGAGGCTCCAGGTGCCTACATCTTATGTTATGCTGTATGACCTACAGCTTTGAGGCGCTCGTGAAGTGACTGGTGAATGGTTCCCTTTTCCTGGGGTTATTTGTTAATACCATAGACACGTAGTTGCCTGCACCTCCCGAGGATATATCCTAGATGCATCAAAAGGTCCCTACGCTACTACACGTTACTACTAAGAGACACCAGCTGACCACCGACTGGAGTATGCCTGGTGGGGACGTTGATCTTTGTACTCCTACCCTACCATCGCTACTTTCCCATAGTGAGTGGGGGTATATCCTGGGGGTCGGGGTCTTTTAGTAGATCGGTGCATTATCCGAATTAGCCCTACCCTAATTTCTCTTTTCTCTCCTTTTGTACAGTTGTCCCACTGAGAGAGATTGGAGACCTTCAGAATCCTCAGTTAAGGGCAGGGCCGCAAGGAGCATCCGAGCTGCCGTGATTTGTGTTTTCCCGCTTCCCCTTTTTTCCCCGGAGTGCTCCCTTCCATAGGAGTGCTTTTTCCTCCCTGAGAGCTTGCGCCCAGGGGAAGAAGGGGGTTCCTCATCCACCATCGTCCCCACTGGTTCATCTTCCAGGTTAGTGGCGTTCTTATCCATTGCGCTACTAACAAGTCAGGACAGATTGTCAAGCCCACGAATAGCGACCGGCCTGGACGATGGACACCGGCGCAGTGTTGTCCTCTCTGTTGGAGAGCCTTGCGTCTCTTCAACAGGAGATCCGCACCTCTAGAGTAGAAAACCAAGAAATGAAAAAGGAGATGGGTACTCTGCATAGAGAAGTGGCTGGCCTGTCCCGAAAGGGCAAACCAGAGTGCAGGGGTACAGGGTCATACATTAGGGAGTGGACGCTTCCCCCTCCTGCACAGGCTGGCTTTCCGCTCTCATCTGACCATACTCAAGGGGCAGGGTACTTTGCTGGTTCCACGACTCCTACAAATACTGCGGACCCCACTCCTACTGTCCATGTTATACAGAATACTAGTATCCCCTTGGCGCCTCCCGCACGCTTCTACGGAGACCCAAAGAAATTCGAGACATTTCTAAATCAATGTCGGTTGCATTTTTTGTGCAAACCCGCCATCTTTCAAGAAGACACGGCAAAAACCGCGTTCATGATGTCGTATATGGGAGGGAACGCTGCCAGTTGGACCATTCCCCTAATGGAACGAAACGATCCTGCGTTGTATCACTTTACCGACTTCTGCCTGGAAATTAGGAAATTGTTCGACAGAAAGTCGCACATGATGGCGTTGGATAGGGAGCTCCTCACTCTCCGCCAGGGTTCACAGGAGCTCCTGACCTATATAACAACGTTCAATCGCCTCATCGTAGAGACAGACAGGCCCCAGGAGAAGAGAACGATCTTGTTTTATCAAGGACTACGAGGGGAGTTAAAGGACGTATTGTCTCAAGTGGTGCAGCTCCCGCAAACCTGCGAAGAACTGATTGAGCTTACAGTCCAACTGGACCACCACCTCCAAGAGCGTAAGGGGGACAGAAGCAGAGGGGAAGGCCTGCTTTCATACCCACGGATGAAAGCCGCCGCTGAGGAACCCGCAAAGTCCCAAGACGGACATGAACCAATGCAGATCGGGGGCATTCGAGGCCCCCTCACGCCTGATGAGAGAGAAAAGAGACGGAAGATGAAGCTCTGCCTCTACTGCGGGAAAGACGGGCACTTAATTCGTGAGTGTAAGGCCCGGACTAAACTTCCAGATCGGCCCTACTCGCAACGGCTGCAAGCGGTAACCTTCCAGCCAGAGGCTCGAACAGAGTCAGCGAAAAACTGAGAGGCCCGAGACAGGACGAGATCGCCGACTCGGGTGATGGACAGAAGACAATCTCTTCAGTCATAGCCAACACCATGCAAATGTCTGTATCTCATTTGAACGTGTTCGTCACCCTTAGGTTTTCGAATGAACACCCTCTGGAGTTACCTGCCTTGCTCGATTCCGGAGCTACCGGAAACTTCATGGACCAGACCTATGCAAAAAACATAGGGGTGACGTGGGTGAGAAAGAAAAACCCTGAGGCCGTGAGGGCCGTAGATGGAACCGCGCTCACCTTGGGTCCAGTGCGGTATCATACCATCCCTCTTATGATGCAGTACGGTGAGGACCACTTTGAGATCATTCAGTTCGACATCATCGATGCTCCACAGTTCCGCCTCATCCTCGGCATGCCCTGGCTCACCCTGCATGATCCTGTTATTCGATGGGCAGCCCGCACTGTGTCATTAAGCTCCGATTTCTGCAGAGAACACTGCACGAAACGCGAGATACAGCAGGAAGGAGCATGCGAAACCCTGGCAGGACTTTTGGCCACAGGAAGGGAGGAAGATCAGTTCTGCTGTTCTATCACCTTACCGGATGTCTATCAGGAGTACCAACAAGTATTTGATAAGAAGAAGGCCACCCGACTCCCCCCTCACCGTGTGTATGACTGCCGCATCGACTTGATCCCCGGAGCGGCCATTCCTTGTAGCAGGGTCTATGCTCTCACCGAACCAGAAACACAATACCTCAAGACATACCTAAAGGACAACTTGGCTTCTGGCTTTATTAGGCATTCCTCTTCACTGGCTTCCTCTCCTCTTTTTTTTATTCCCAAGAAAGACTGCGACAAACTGCGTCCCTGCATAGACTACAGAGCAATAGACAGAGCCACTATCAAAAATCGCTACCCACTGCCTCTGATACCGGTTTTGCTGGACCAACTGAAGGGGGCTCGTCCCTTCACCAAGCTGGATTTACGGGGGCATATCACTTGATGCGTGTCCAGAGCGGAGATGAGTGGAAGACGGCGTTTCGTACGAAGTTTGGGCTTTACGAGTATTTAGTAATGCCCTTCGGCCTCTGCAACGCCCCAGTGGCCTTCCAGTATTTTATGGACGAGGTACTTCGGGGGTTCCTAGAAACATTCTGTGTAGTCTATATCGACGATATCCTCATCTACTCCTCGGACCCCCAAGAACATGTGACCCATGTGAAGGCTGTATTGGACCGGCTACGACAATACTCCCTGTACGCCAAGCTGGAAAAGTGTTTGTTTCACGTCCAAGAAGTCACGTTCTTAGGATACGTGATTAATGCTCAAGGGTGTCAGATGGACATGAGTAAGGAAAAGGCGATAACACACTGGACAACCCCTCATAATGTCAAAGCAGTGCAAAGCTTTCTGGGGTTTGCGAACTACTACCGACGGTTCATCAAGGTGTGGTAAATAAATCTATATTTACGCCAGGCAGAATTTCTATAATGATCAAATAATGAGTCGGGGAGTCCGTGGCGTTCGAGTTATAACAGGGACTTTATTTCAATAACTCGAGTTAACGAAGAACAAACTCCATCACTGTGCAAGGTTCAGGAGTGGTCTGCTTCTTTATTCACAGAGTACAATATATATACATTTTCTGCACACACTCTGGGTGGACCCCTCCTTTACATAATTAGAAAAAACAGTGCAGGACATCCTTCGTGGCTCAAAAAACAAGTTTTTCGGCACAGTCTTGCGCGAGGTCAGAAAGTAACCTTATCTAAAACAAATATGTCTGGTTTATGTTTCCTTGGCAGTTTCCTGAGCCGGAGCGAGGTCAGAGGGACCCTTATCTCTGTGCACCACGTCTGGGATCAGTTCCTGTCTCTTTAGCTCAAAGGTCTGTTTATTCTCCTCCCAAGGCCTAGAGGCTTGATATTCTCGGGCTGTTGGCCTCACCATGAGAAAAGAATTTATATGTGAAAACGTGGATGGGCTCATAGGAGTGGGCTGGACAGAATGTCGGTGTATATAGTAAAATGGATGCTGTATACAACTGTTTTAGAGCAGCAAAGAAAACGGAAGTGTGCGAGGGGACAGAACCGGGAAGTGATCTTTTATTATTTTATTTTCTCATTCCCTCCTTGTCCCCAAGCGCGACTTAATTTTTATTTTTAGGCCACTTCTATGGCCATGAGACCGTCCACATGGGCCTGCAGCATCATTTTCTCATTTTCTCTTGCTCTATTAATTGGTTTTGGGACGAGGCATGTAGCACAGAGACCGCATAAAGCGGGCCCGCATTGAACACAAAGGCAACATGATATTATGAGAGCAATGACCAGCCCAAGTACGGTCAGCACTTTCCATCCCCATTTTAGAATAAGGCTCCATAGCCAGTCCATCAGGGACCAAGAGCCTGTGGCCTGGTCGAGGCCCTTGGAAATTACATGAAGTCGGGAAATAGCTGCATACACCGTGGGTGCGTTATCAGGAATATAAATGCAGCAGCTAGAACTGATCAATTTGCATGCCCCCCCCCGCGGTCTGCTAGCATGATGTCTAAAATCACACGATTTTGTAACGTCATGAGTCTTTCGGCAGCCATTTCAGCAGTGATGTTGCCCAGCGCACCGGCCGTCTCGTCTATAGTCTTTTTCAGCACCCGAGTTAATTGTCTTATGTGACGGCTATTAATCATGGGTCCCCAGAAGGGAATAAAGCCTTTGAAAAAGTCTCCTGCCTCCTGTCCTTCAGTATCCTCTGCATCTATGACCCCCCTTCGCCGCCTGCTTATGGTGGACAGAGGGTCAATCAGATGGTAATCTGCCGGGGCCGTATAGGTGGGAGGTAACAGGAAGGCAATATAACAGGAGCCACTCCACCCAGTGGGTAGCCACACATAGGCTTTGTCGCCGCAAATAAAATAAGAATTAGGCGATAACACCAGATAGGGGGACATCGTGGTGTTCAAACTCCCATGAACTAGACAAGAACTTTTCCCCACCGGCTTATCTCCTATACCTGTTATACATAGGGCTCCCTCTTGTGGTATCACCCATGCAAAGGATGGTGTTAGTGGCCTTTTTGTTCTTTTCATACCTACAAATATGGTGTCGCCCTTACTATTGACAGTGTTCATTTCCTCCTTCTCCTCCTCCGTGTACGGAAGAGTGTAGGTGTCATTTTCGGACCTATAACAAAAAGGATAGGCCCTGTTTCCTGAAGTATTACGCCAGATGTGTCGAGTAAAGGAATAGAGGACGGAATCATTTATTCTTCCCGTCCTCTGTCCCTCGTGCAACATGAGTTTCCAAGCCAAACAGGAACCCGCCATAGAAAAAGGGTATGAAAGTAACGGGACACCTTTGCTAACTGAGTGTGGCATTAGTCCACAGACCCAACAGTCAGTGGTGTTAATCGATAGTTGGTGATGATGCAACATAGAAAGGAAAGTGTTGTTGCGAAATTCCAGGCGCCTGTCTGCAAGATGCGTAGGAAGTTCTACATGGGAATGCATAGTAGTACTGTTTAACGTTTTTGACAGAGAAGGAGGGTATGCCAAGTGTAAGATCCACCCTAAACTTGCAACAAAAAGAACAACAAATAATAATAATACTAAAAAACCAGAATATCTTTGGTGTAGCATCTTACAATACTTTTGTTTCATCATAGTCTTTTTGGTCTGGATATTTGCCATGTTCCTGAATTCTGAGATCATTATTCCAGCCGCTTCACCACGGGACGTACCCAGTGGACTTAATTGACCAGAATGTTAGATCTTATGTCTAGGCCTTAACTTGGAAGTATATTCTTGCTGTGGGGTTGTCTCCAGTAACGGTGGTAATATGTCTTTTGGGTCTGTGTCTTTTAAGTCTTTGTTCTTCACATAGGTATTAATATCCCCAAAGAATTTTTAGTGGCCAATAGACGGGGTAAAACTGCTATGAGTAGGGACGGTAAGTCTTTTTCCTTATCCGTAAGGCCTCCCCGCACCGGGCGGGCATTCTCTTCTGCTTCTATCTCTGTCCATCGTAGATGTTTTGTACCTACTTCCCATTCCTGTGCTTTTAATTTCTCAAACACCCCTTGTGGCAGTATCATACGCAGCAGTGTTTGTACGTCACTATACGTGTAATTTCCCATCGCCAAGATATCTCGTAGTTCCCTATGGAAACCAACTGGGTCCTTTTCGTGGGGAGGGACCATTTTCTTTAACTGTATCAGGTCAATTTTTGACAGGGGTTGGTACAAATGAACCCTTTCGATGGCATTCCCTGCTCCCACCCGTGGGTGTACTTCCCGCATTGGGTAGTTTCCACGGTCAAAAACAAGTGGTTCAGCAATGTCGGCAACTTACATATGATATCTATGTCTAAGATCCAAAAATATGTTGAGAAACTCGTCAGGCCTAGACATGAACCTACGGCTCACGCAGTCGTCTAACAATTCATGTAACCTATGCTGAGGGCAGCCTCGGTATTCGTACAACGTAGCCAGATGTTGAACCATATAGATACTGGCCAGTCGCTGCTGGAGCGGGGCTAGACTCGAGTAAAATTGTGCTATTATGTCTGGACCGTATACTTTAGTCTGGGCCACCCATTGCGTGGCTGACCGTGCTATCTCCTGTTCCTCATTGGTGAGCTGTGGCTCAGTGTCCAGCCAGTCATCCAGTGCCATGACCGTTGCTTGGTACAGTTCCTCAGGTGATGACCCTACTTTTTCTGTTCTTACTGATCTATACTTTCTACCCTTTCTGTCTGTGCATGTGCTTTTATAGACCGGTCGGACGACGAAGCCAGTATTTTCAGTATTTTCAGCTTCCTCTAATATAAGTAACCTGTTCAGTTCGGTATGTACAGCTGCTATTTCGTTTACCAGTTTCTGTGTGCACTGTGCCTGTCCCTGTCTTGACTTGTAATCCCCAGCCACAATAGCGCGGTGCAAATCCCATAGTCCCTGTGTTATTTCCAGATTCTCGTCATCTGTTAACAGGCGTAACAGGAGGCATGATGTAAATATATGGATATTTCGTTTGTGATCGATGCTCCTATTGTGCATAGCATTTTGTATCGCTTCTGGGTTACGACCCGTACGGACGAATTCATAAATATCGTCCAACAGTTTCTTTTTGTTCACTAAGTCTTTTAGTTCATATTCTGCCTGAGCCAATTGTCGTGAAATGTCCGCCATTTGACCAGTGCCAAGACCATCTTCGTAGGTGCTTGTGTGAGCTTGCGTGGGTAACGTGTAATGTCCCCCTGCTGCCTCTGATAGGTCAGGTGGCGGTGGTAACTGCTCTTGTTGATCACTTTGTAGCACTTGGTGTATTATGGCTGGGGGGGCGGGAGTCTCTACATACTGGGGAGGCGAGGTCATTAAATAGTTTTCGATGAAACTATCAACTGGGGCAGAGGGAACAGTCGTCTCCCTTTCGATCTTTACTGGGGGGTTGGAAAAATCCCTCTCCGTGGGTAAGTCTGTTAGCACGGGATAAATCCCCGTTATGAGAGCATTCTGGTGACGGTCTTGTTGTTCTTTCTGAACCGTGGCTCCTACATCCTGCAATTTCTTTTCTTTGGCCCCTTCTGACGTTACTCTACTTTTCTCCAGCTTACTAATCTGTTTCTGTATCCGCCTATGTGCTTCTTTGCGCCACATTTCTATAGACTTCTCTTGAGCCGGTCTCACCTTCATTTTCCATAGTTGCTCCTCTAACTTCATTATACATTCCATGTCAAACGTACCGGTCTCAGGCCATCTATACTTGTTCTCTAACCCCTTGGTGTAATCAACCCACAATTCCATAAACAATATTACACTAATTCCATGCTTCGTGTACATGAAATGTCCGGGCATGTCTCGAGGGGGAAGTGGAACTGAATGTTCCAACAACCCCTTCTTGGTGCCCAGTTTACGTAGGCGTGAAAACAACGGCATGTCTAAAAAAACGATACTTAACAATACACTCAATCAATACACTCGATGTCTTTATACACCAGAATTGCGGTGCAACTTTTTACCGAACCCACTAAACAAAACTGGACTTGTCTTTACCGTGCTCGTTCATAGAGCCCGTCTTTATGCATTCGTAGGTGTACTCACCAAGAAGCAGGACTTGAAGACCTGGTCATCAGGTTCTTGGTGCTGCGCAGTAGAGGTGGGACTCCGAAAGCCTCGGACTCGATGATCTCACTGGTCGGGCTCTGGGTCGGGACACTCTGCCAACTTCTTCACCGCCTCGTGTGGATGTCCGGCCGCAGTCGGTCTCCTCCCCCCTCAGCCGAGGGAGTTAAGGGGAACACCCCGTTGTCGTGCACGTGAAGTCCGTTGGGAGGGTCTGGAAGGGACAAAGACCGGGTCTACATCGCCGGCGCGTGGGGAAGGGGGAGTGTCCCTGTTCGGGCGCCAGAATATGTGGTAAATAAATCTATATTTACGCCAGGCAGAATTTCTATAATGATCAAATAATGAGTCGGGGAGTCCGTGGCGTTCAAGTTATAACAGGGACTTTATTTCAATAACTCGAGTTAAGGGAGAACAAACTCCATCACCGTGCAAGGTTCCGGAGTGGTCTGCTTCTTTATTCACAGAGTACAATATATATACATTTTCTGCACACACTCTGGGTGGACCCCTCCTTTACATAATTAGAAAAAACAGTGCAGGACATCCTTCGTGGCTGAAAAAACAAGTTTTACGGCACAGTCTTGCTCGAGGTCAGAAGGTAACCTTATCTAAAACAAATATGTCTGGTTTATGTTTCCTTGGCAGTTTCCTGAGCCGGAGCGAGGTCAGAGGGACCCTTATCTCTGTGCACCACGTCTGGGATCAGTTCCTGTCTCTTTAGCTCGAAGGTCTGTTTATTCTCCTCCCAAGGCCTAGAAGCTTGATATTCTCGGGCTGTTGGCCTCACCATGAGAAAAGAATTTATATGTGTAAACGTGGATGGGCTCATAGGAGTGGGCTGGACAGAATGTCGGTGTATATACTAAAATGGATGCTGTATAGAACTGTTTTAGAGCAGCAAAGAAAAGGGAAGTGTGCGAGGGGACAGAACCGGGAAGTGATCTTTTATTATTTTATTTTCTCAAAGGAATTTTCTAAGATCATACACTCCATCACCAGTCTATTGAGAAAAAATACCCCCTTTATCTGGGGAGAAGAAGCCGAGCGCGCATTCCAGTTCCTGAAAAGACGATTCACAGAGGCTCCCATCCTACGACACCCTGATCTCCAGCTCCTCTTCATCATTGAAACAGACGCCTCAAAGTATGCCATCGGCGGTATCCTGTCGCAACGACACCCTGAGACAGGACAGGTGCACCCCGTAGCCTTCTTCTCCCGGAAGCTCGACCCTAGTTAAGCCAACTACTCCATCACCGACAAGGAGCTACTGGCCATCAAAAGGGCTTGTGAGGAGTGGAGACATTACCTTCTGGGGGCGCACCACACAATAGAAATCTATACGGACCATCGAAATCTGTTATTCTTAAAGACAGCCAAGGCCCTCACACCTCGTCAGTTGAGATGGACCCTCTTCTTTACTGATTATGATTTCGTGATCAAGAAATCGCCCAGGACCGCAAAACGGAAAAGCCGACGCCTTATCACGCTTAGACGAACCGGGAGAGGGCGTGTTGCAGGACACCTTAGCCGCACCTTCAATCCTTCCTGAATCAGCCTTCCAGAACGCCTCCCTAGCTCTAGTCTCTTCACAGAACTACCTGGAAGAAGTAAAAGCAGCCTTAGCTGCTCAGGACGTCCAGGCATGGGTACAAGAAAACCCAGAACACCTGATGACAAAAGAGGGGTTATCGTACCACTTTCATGCGTTATATATTCTGAACATCCCTCTCCAACAACAAGCACTGAAGAGGGTCCACGATTCGACTTTAGGCGGACACCTGGGGGAGAGTAAGATAGTATCTTGCCTCGAGCGTTCCTTTTGGTGGCCTACATTATGGAACGATACTAAAGCATACATAAAAAGCTGCTCTGTGTGTGCGCAGGGGAAAACTAGCCATTCCAAACCCGTAGGGCTGTTGCAGCCGCTACCTATTCCTCCTCGACCCTGGCACACCGTCTCGATGGACTTCCTTGTAGAAATGCCCCCTTGTGATGGGTATACTACCGTCCTGGTGATAGTGGATCATCTGAAGAAAATGGGACACTTTATTGCTCTAAAGAAACTCCCCTCCTCTTCCGAGTTGGCCCTCGTTTTCCTACAGCATGTGGTCCGAGCCCATGGAATACCCAGCGTTATCATCACCGACAGAGGAACTCAGTTCACCTCCCGATTCTGGAAAGCCTTATGTGAAACCATGGCAGTTGATGCCAGGCTTTCAACCAGTTACCATCCCCAGACCGATGGTAAAACGGAACGGTTAAACCAGACCTTGGAGCAGTATCTACGGTGCTTCACCCTGAAAAACAACACCGACTGGTTCCCTCTGCTTTGGCTGGCAGAATTCTCCTACAACAATGCGGATCACACTACCTCAGGCTGTTCCCCGTTCTTTTGCCTGTATGGTCATCACCCGAACATGCTTCCTTTTGAATGGCCACTAGAATCCAAACTTCCCAGTATCCAGGAACACCACGCTCATCTCCGAGCTGTATTAAGTGATGCCCGATGGCACCTAACCACAGCACAAACAACACAAAAACATTTTGCAGATAAAAGGAGAACCGCGGAACCAGTATATAAGGTGGGGGATAAGGTGTGGCTGGCCACAAAGAATCTTCACTTGAAAGGAGTTGATAAACTCAAACCACGATACATAGGTCCCTATAGTATCGAGACAGTGATAAATCCCGTAGCCATGAAATTGTCCCTACCCCGTTCCTGGCGCACCCACCCTGTGTTCCATGTCTCCCTGCTCCAGCCTTGCCCCACAAACATTAGGCTACCTGACCGACCCCTCCCTGTAGAGATAGACGGTCAAGATGAGTACGAGGTAAGGGAACTCCTGGACTCCCGGCTAGTGAGGGGAATGGTTCAATACCTGGTGGATTGGAAGGTATTTGGGGTGGAAGACAGGTCCTGGGAACCGGTACAAAACCTCCACTGCCCTGTCTTATTGGAACGCTTTCATGCAGCTCATCCTGGCAAACCGGGACAACCGCCGAGACGGCGATCCTCGAGAGGGAGTTCTGTCATGGTTACACAACTTCCAGGGACATGCCCTTGCCGAGCGCCTCGCGGGTACGAACATCGTGCCCGTCCCGAGGTAATCGGTGCTCCAAGTACTACAAGCCCCAAAACTCCCTGGGGCACCAGAAGATGACGCGCACCTTGTCCTTTCCCCGATCCTATAAAGCGCCTCCCCCCGGAAGGGGCGGCGCTTGACAATCTTGCCCGCAGTTGCTGTTCCTGTTTCGTGGCAGAAGGTATTCCCCGTCGGATTGACGTCTTCACCTACGCAGGTCTGCGAGAGCCGCAGAGCGGTTCCAACGCGCCGACACTGCAGCGGAGGGCAGCACGGACCGGCACCTGTCTGAACGACGCTCCGCACCCGCATCTTGAAGCGTGCCTTGTCACTGGATTCACAGGTATTTAGGCCACAGGTATTTAAGAGACGAGGGAGAGACGCCGGTTCGCGTCCTTCTCGCTTCCAGACTTCCTGGGGGAGCCCCGCTTCCTGAGTGGAGGCCTCTCCGTGTTTCCTCTCCATTGTACAGCACCAACCTCGCGGTGAAGGAACCTTGAGGATTGGTGCTCAGATTGACAGGGCTCATCCCACAACTCGCCAAGCTCACTGTGCAGGAACAGTGATGCTTGGGATACAAGCGGCCGGAACGGCCTGCAATGCGCCTCCCGCTGTGAATGGAACAGCGAGGCTCCAGGTGCCTAGATCTTATGTTATGCTGTACGACCTACAGCTTTGAGGCGCTCGTGAAGTGACTGGAGAATGGTTCCCTTTTCCTGGGGTTATTTGTTAATACCATAGACACGTAGTTGCCTGCACCTCCCGAGGATATATCCTACTTGCATCAAAAGGTCCCTACGCTACTACACGTTACTACTAAGAGACACCAGCTGACCACCGACTGGAGTAAGCCTGGTGGGGACGTTGATCTTTGTACTCCTACCCTACCATCGCTACTTTCCCATAGTGAGTGGGGGTATATCCTGGGGGTCGGGGTCTTTTAGTAGATCGGTGCATTATCCGAATTAGCCGTACCCTAATTTCTCTTTTCTCTCCTTTTGTACAGTTGTCCCACTGAGAGAGATTGGAGACCTTCAGAATCCTCAGTTAAGGGCAGGGCCGCAAGGAGCATCCGAGCTGCCGTGATTTGTGTTTTCCCGCTTCCCCTTTTTTCCCCGGAGTGCTCCCTTCCATAGGAGTGCTTGTTCCTCCCTGAGAGCTTGCGCCCAGGGGAAGAAGGGGGTTCCTCGTCCACCATCGTCCCCGCTGGTTCATCTTCCAGGTTAGTGGTGTTCTTATCCATTGCGCTACTAACAAGTCAGGACATGACAATGAATTATGGCATGCTACCCTTTCACTAGGAGCACATCCCCATACAATGTAGTCCCTTCAGTGCAAGGGAGTACAATGTTAATGTGAGCCTTTTTGAGACTCCAAAAATGTTTTGCCTTTAGCAATTGTTTTTCTTCAGATCGATGAAGACCTGGCAGTTTCCCAAATAATACAATTTTTCAAAATCCATGAAAAAACATAACAAGGATTGCCAAAAGGCTAGCGATCACTGCCAGACCTATTGGCTTTACCAATGCTTGTTGTTATCTGCAGTTCTCTTGTGATTTCAGGGACTTTCAATAGGCTCATCAATATCTTAAGAGCAGCACCTTTACATTGAATGATGGTCTCCATCTTAATTGCAGCTCACATAACAATGGCTAATGCGTGTTGCTCACCACGGCAGCACGCAGTGCAGTGACTGGTGACTCCTGTCCCTAGGACGGAACCTGCAACAGTGGCTGATGACTGCTGCCCCATAGCAGCATCCAGTGCTATTGCTGGTGGCTGCTGGTCCCAGGGTGGCTACCACAACTGCTGCCTCCCGGACATATACAATACCCATGGGTGGAGGCTGCTGCCCCTGGCCAGAACCGGTAATATTAACTGAAGACTGCTGCCCCAAGGGCAGTTACCACAACAATGGTTGGTCGTTGCTGTCCTGAGGCATCATAGAATAGCTATTATTTGAGACTGTAGCTCCCAGGATGGTTACCACACAAGAAGCTGGAGACTGCTGCCCTTAGGGGAGAACCTGCAATAATGTTTTCTTTCTGCTGCCCCAGGGCAGCATTAAGTGCTATGTATGGAGACTGCTGCTCCTAGGGCAGCTACCAAAACCATGGCTGGAGACCGCAGCACTCACGGGACAACCATGGCTGGACACCATTGTACTCAGGGGACAACCATGGCTGGAAACGGCGGCACTCACAGGACAACCGGTCTGGAGACAATGGCACTCAGGGGACAACCATGGCTGGAGACTGCTGCTATCAGGAAACACCATGGCTGGAGACTGCTGCACTCAGGGGGCAACCTTGACTGGAGACCGCCGCAATCAGGGGACAACCATGGCTGGAGACTGCCGCACTCAGGAGACAACCATGGCGGAGACTGCTGTACTCAGGGGACAACCATGGCTGGACACCATTGTACTCAGGAGACAACCATGGCTGGACACCGAGGACCTCAGGAGACAACCATGGCTTGAGCCCACACACTTACCATGGCTGGAGACCACGACACTCAGGGGACAACCATGACTGGAGACCATGGCACTCAGAGGGCAACCATGGCTGGAGACCTTAGGGGACAACCATGTCTGGGGACTATGACACTCAGGGGACAACCATGGCTGGAGACTGTGGGACTCAGAAGACCTTGGCTGGAAGTCCGCTGTACTCAGGAGACAACCATGGCTGGAGAACGCACACTTAGGGGACAGCCATGCCTGGAGACCACAGCACTCAGGAGAAAACCATGGCTGGAGACCGCGGCATTCAGGGGACAACAATGGCTGGAGACTGCTGGACTCAGGGGACAACCATGGCCGGAGACCTCAAGGGGCAACCATGGCTGGAGACCGCAGCAATCAGGGGACAACCATGGCTGGAGACTCCTGCACACAGGAGACAACCATGGCGGAGACTGCTGCACTCAGGGGACAATCATGGCTGGACACCGTTGTACTCAGGAGACAACCATGGCTGGACACCGTGGACCTCAGGGGACAACCATGGCTTGAGCTCGCACACTTAGGGGAAAGCCATGAATGGAGACCGCTGCAATCAGGGGACAACCAAGACTGGAGACTAGAGCACTCAGGAGACTACCATGGCTGCAGACCATGGCACTCAGAGGACAACCATGACTGGAGATTGCTGCACTCAGGGGACAATCATGGCTGGAGACCTCAGCGGACAACCATGGCTGGGTATCGCGACACTCAGGGGACAACCATGTCTGTAGACTGTGGGACTCAGGACACCTTGGCTGGAAGACTGCGGCACTCAGGAGACAACCATGGCCAGAGAACGCACACTTAGGGGACAGCAATGCCTGGAGACCACGGCACTCAGGAGACAACCATGGCTGGAGACTGCGGCATTCAGGGGACAACAATGGCTGGATACCGCAGCACTCAGCGGACAACCATGGCAGGAGACTGCTGCACTCAGGGAACAACCATGGCTGGAGACTGCTGGACTCAGGGGACAACCATGGCTGGAGACCTCAAGGGGCAACCATGGCTGGAGAGCGCAGCACTCAGGGGACAACCATGATTGGAGACTTCTGCTCTCAGGGGATAACCATAGCTGGAGACTGTGGCACTCAGGGGACAACCATGGTGGAGACTGCTGTACTCAGGGGACAGCCATGGCTGTACACCGCTGAACTCAGGGGACAACCATGGCTGGAGACTGCTGCTCTCAGGGGACAACCATGGCGGGAGACTGCTGTATTCACTGGACAACCATGGCTGGAGACCGCTGCAATCAGTGGACAACCATGGCTGGAGACCGTGGACCTTAGGGGACAACCATGGCTTGAGAATGCACATTCAGCGGACAGCCATGGCTAGAGACTGCTGCAATCAGGGGACAACCATGGCTGGAGACCACGGCACTCAGGAGACTACTATGGCTGGAGACCGAGGCACTCAGGGGACAACCATGGCTGGGGACAGCAGCACTCAGGAGACAACCATGACTGGAGACTGCTGCACTCAGGGGACAACCATTGCTGGAGACCACGACATTCAGGGGACAGTCATGAGTACAGACTGCTTCACTCAGGCGACAACCATGGCTGGAGACCTCAGGAGACAACCATGGCTGGAGACCGCAGCACTCAGGGGACAACCATGGCTGGAGACCGCAGCACTCAGGGGGACGACCATTTCGGGAGACTGCTGCACTCAGGAGACATCCATGGCTGGAGACTGCGGGACTCAAGAGACAACCATGGCTGGCGAACACAGCACTCAGGAGACAACCATGGCTGGAGACTACACACTTAGGGGACAGCCATGGCTGGAGCACGGCACTCAGGAGACAGCCATGGCTGGCTACCGCGCATTCAGGGGACTACCATGGCTGGAGACCGTGGCACTCAGGGGACAACCATGGCTGGAGACCGCAGCACTCAGAGGATAACCATGGCTGGAGACTGCTGGACTCAGGAGACATCCATGTCTGGAGACTGCGGGACTCAAGAGACAACCATGCTGGAGACCACAGCACTCTGGAGACAACCATGGCTGGAGACTGCACTCTTAGGGGACAGCCATGGCTGGAGCACGGCACTCAGGAGACAGCCATGGCTGGCTACTGCGGCATTCAGGGGACTACCATGGCTGGAGACCGTGGCACTCAGGGGACAACCATGGCTGGAGACCGCAGCACTAAGGGGACAACCATGGCTGGAGACTGCTAAACTCAGGGGACAACCATGGCAGGAGAACTTAGGGGATATCCATGGCTGGAGACCGCAGCACTCAGGGGACAACTATGGCTTTAGACTGCTGCACCTAGGGGACAACCCTGGCTGGGGACTTCTGCACTCAGGGAACAACCATAGCTGGAGACCGCAGCACTCAGGGGACAATGATGGCTGGAGACTGCTGGACTCAGGGGACAAGCATGGCTGGAGTCCTCAAGGGGCAACCATGGCTAGAGACCGCAGCACTCAGGGGACAACCATGACTGGAGACTTCTGCTCTCAGGGGACAACCATGGCTGGAGACTGCTGCACTCAGGGGACAACCATGGCGGAGACTGCTGTACGTAGGGGACAACCAAAACTCGACACCACTGTACTCAGGGGACAACCATGGCTGGAGACTGCTTTACTCACGGGACAACCAAGGCTGAAGTCCGCTGCACACAGGAGACAACCATGGCTGGAGACTGTGGACATTAGGGGACAACCATGGCTTGAGACCGCACATTCAGGGGACAGCCATGGCTAAAGACTGCTGGAATAAGGGAACAACCATGGCTGGAGACTGCTGCATTCAGGAGACAACCATGCCTGGAGACCTCAACACTCAGGGGACAATCATACCAGGAGACTGCGGCACTCAGGGGACAACCAGGGCTGGAGACCGTGGACCTTAGTGGACAACTATGTCTTGAGACCGCACATTCAGGGGGCAGCCATGGCTGGAGACTGCTGCACTCAAAAGACAACAATGGCTGGAGACTACAGCACTCAGAAGACAACCATGGCTGGAGACCGCACACTTAAGGGATAGCCATGGCTGGAGTACGGCACTCAGGGGACAACCATGGCTGGAGACCGCAGCACTCAGGGGACAACAATGGCTGGAGACTGCTGTACTCAGGGGACAACCATGTCCGGAGACCTAAGGGGACATCTACCATGGCTGGAGACCGCAGCACTCAGGGGACCACCATGGCTGGAGACTTGCATTCAGGGGACAACCATGGATGGGGACTGCTGCACTTGGGAGACAACCATGGCTGGAGACCACTACACTCAGGGGACAACCATGGTTGGAGACCGTGGACCTCAAGGGACAAACATGGATGGAGACTGCTGCACTCAGGGGACAACCATGGCTGGAGACCCACCACTCAGGGGACAACCATGGCTGGAGACTGCTGGACTCAGGGGACAACCATGGCTGGAGACCTCAGGGGACAACCATGGCTGGAGACCGCAGCATCAGGGGACAACCATGGATCGAGACTGCTGTGCTCAGCGGACAGCCTTGGCTAGAGAATGCTGCACTCAGGGGACAATCAAGGCTGGAGACCGCTGCACTCATGGGACAACCATGGCTGGAGACTGCTGGACTCAGGGGACAACCATGGCTGGAGACCTCAAGGGGCAAACATGGCTGAAGATAGCAGCACTCAGGGGGCAACCATGACTTGACACTTCTGCTCTCAGGGGACAACCATGGATGGAGACTACTGCACTCAGGGGACAACCATGGCGGAGACTGCTGTACTCAGGGGACAACCATAACTGGACATCGCTGTACTCAGGGGACAACCATGGCTGGAGACTTCTGTACTCACTGAAAAACCATGGCTGGAGATGGCTGCAATCAGTGGAAAACCATGGCTGGAGACCACAGCACACAACTATGGCTGAACACCGTGGACCTTAGGGGACATCCATGGCTTGAGACCACACATTCAGGGGACATCCATGGCTAGAGACCGCTGCAATCAGGTGACAACCATGGCTAGAGACACGGCACTCAGGAGACTACTTTGGCTGGAGACCGAGGCACTGAGGTGACAACCATGGCTGAAGACCGCAGCACTCAGGGGACCACCATGGCTGGAGATTGCTGCACTCAGGGGACAACAATGGCTGGAGAGTGCAGCACTCAGGGACAACGATGCCTGGAGACTCCTGCACTCAGGGGACAACCATGGCTGGGGACTGCTTCACACAGGGGACAAGCATGGCTGGAGACCGCAGCACTCAGGGGACAATGGCAGCTGGAGACTGCTGCACTCCGGAGCCATCCATTGCTGGAAACTGCGGGACTCAAGAGACAACCATGGCTAGAGACCACGGCACTCAGGAGACAACCATGGCTGGAGAACGCACACTTAGGGTATAGCCCTGGCTGGAGCACTGCACTCAGGAGACAGCCATGGCTGGCGACTTCGGCATTCAGGGAACAACCATTGCTGGAGACCACAGCACTCAGTGGACAACCATGGCTGGAGACTGCTGAACTCAGGGGACCACCATGGCTGGGGATGTGAGAAAGTGGCCTGATATATGCTGTCCACTAGTTCTAGTGGGCACCTTGTATCAGTCCAAACAACCCCTTATGGTGAATGGTTAAAGACAACCTTAAGTGAAAGCTATCCTAGTGGTAGCTATGGAGAGCAGCCTTCAGGCTAAGTCTTGAAGGAATGTAAAGCAGCGTGTTTTACCCGTCTATAGTCTCTTGAATGATCAAATGAAAAGACAACCACACCAGGTATATATTCAAAATATATGTATTTAAGGTTAAACACACCCCTCTAGTCTCTTTATGAGACTGGAGTTTGAAGTACTAAAGTTACAAGTGATTAAGCATCAGTAAAAGCACAAATACACGTTTGAGCCCTAGGGGGGTACCAAACCATATACTAAAAAAGTGGTATAAGAACCACGACTGTAATAGGCACTAGGCCTATTGCCTCTAGAATCGCTGGGACCCCAAGGAACCACCCAAGGTAGTGACACAGGGGACCCACGGGAACTGTATGCAGTGTGGAAACACAACCGTGGGTTCCTATTACTTTCTATGGGGAATGTCGCGGTTGGAATTTTAAAGATTAGGGACACTTCTAATCGAGTCAGGACCAAACCCTCTTGGACTTAGGAAGTTCTAGGGCTAGCACCCATGAGAGTACCGGAGTACTCGAGTTACCTCACACAGGGAAGCCGGGTGCATAGGTGTCTTTTGGTGTCGGGTCGCGCCGTCGATTTCAATGGAAGCCTGCAAAGAACTGCTGCTGCCATGAAGAGGAGAAGTGTCCGGAGAGATCCAAGCCTGGATCTAGGATGTAAGAAACCTGAAAGCAGAGGGGACAGACTCTGGGTCACTTGCCAGGGACCTAGGGCAGGATGGACCAATGCCCACAGATGTCGGGTGCTTCAGGAGAGTTGACGGGTGTCTTGACTCTTCAGCCACGAGGTTCCTGAGCCGGATTCGAGCTGTCCCACGAAGTCTGTCGAGTGCTGCGGTGTCGGCGACCAGAAAAGAACCCAACAAACCTTGGCAACGGCAAGTCACAGGAAATCAGAGAAAGGACTGCGGTGCAGAGCAGCAAGGTCTGATGGACTCACCCAGCTAGGGTAAGTAAGAGCAAGTCTGGAGCAACCAGAAAAGCCTCAGTTGCCTTTGTGGGGACCTGCTAGCCAACGGGCTAATGATCGCGAAGGAGCCTCGAGCGGTCGCACTGGAAGCTGGCCCACGGGTCACTCGTGGAATGGAGGCCAACAATCTTCGGTGCAGGAGGTGCTCAAGGCTGGGGCTACTTGGAGCCCAAAGCACAACTTCAAGGATGACCAGGAAGGTGTTGTTACTGCAAAAGTTCACGGTGTCCAGGGGTCACGGTTCCACATTACCCATGATAGCCATGGGCCTCAGCTTTGCTGTGGAAACAGGGCAGCCTCGGGGAAGTCTGGAAATCCACCTCTGGGGATGCAGAGACTTCGGCGTCCGGTGGGACCTTCAGCAATGCAGAGCGGTCAGTTGTTTCTTTGGTGCCTGCCAAGCAGGGGAGTCACTCCTTGACCCCAAGGGAGATTTCTTCCGTCTTCTAGTCATGATAGAAAGTCGAAGGTCCAGGATATATGTTTCAGAGGATCGTTCAGGGTAATCTAAAGTCCTAGGCAGACCCTCTAGGATTTCGCGATTTGCAAAAATAATCGCGAAATCGGCACTTTTGTAAAAAGGCCGCGCTTTTTACAAAAGTGCCCGCGAAATCGGGGCTGGGCGGCAGAAAGCTTTCAGAAGAGGAAATTCCTGCAATTAGTTCACAGCAACAATGTGCAGGCAGCAAGGGGGGGCTTTTTTTACTGTCACCTCCTGCTGCCTCCAAGATAAAGGTCAAGTTAAGGGGCCATCAGGCGGCTCCTTTTGATCGTATATCAAAAGGAGTAATGTTGTTATTAGTTGAGCCCAGGCACTAAAAAATTTTTGATAGGGTCTAAGGGAAAGTTTAGTGACCTGCCTCAGTTCTAATCCCCTAAATCTGCAATATGAAAAAACAAAACAAAGAACTGGGGGTCTAGTGGAATCCTGCTGAATGAGCAGGAATGCAAAAATAAAGGGCTACTAAGTCCCACAGAACAGAGAAGAGAGTAAAAGAACAGAAACAAGGGGAAGAAAAAGAAAGAGAAAGAGACAACCAGATGCAATCTAGAAGGACCTTAGAGCGGAATTATTGGATACCCATCAATTGTCTGTGTGATCAATCTTATCATCTGGTTATCCAATCCAAAATGAGATGCTTCTCTTGATCATAGAGAACATCTAAATGGGAGTGATTTCACTCGTGGATGGTCCAAGGTTGTCAGAGGATTGGAATGGGAAAACCAACCATAGTAGGATGATAGGACAATTGAAAGGAGTGCAGTGCTAACAAAAGACAGTGAAGTGGTGTATTAAAATAGAATTGCGAGAAAACACTACCAGTTTAAAACGTGTCTCACATTCTAAATAAAACAACAGTGCAGAAAAGCGGTGTTAAACAAATAACTGCTGTGTGAAAAGGTCGACATGTTTCAGCCAAATGAGATACATTTACCCCTGCGGCTTTCTTCAGGACCTATGTTGTTATATTCTAGCTACTGCAATCAAGTGAAAATGTATAGTGATGAAAAGAATAGATAAAGACAAAAAAGTGAATTTATCTCACTATCATGAAAAAGTGGCACATTATACCACCTTAGGTAAATCCTCCGTCTCAAAAGGATGCTGCGTGCATCTGTCAAGAAAGCAAATGGAAAATGTCTCAATCAAAAGAAAATAGAAGTAGAAGTACTCTCATTGTTATATTCAAACCCAACTTCATGTTAGAGGGCTTACCCGTAATGATCGGGGAACGGACCTCACCTCACCTGGATCCTGACTCAGGACTAGGAGGCCCCGCTCTGTATAAAAGAGAAAAATGAACTACCAATATCTGGAAAATGATCATCGAGCACTTGAAGTGTCTTCAAAAAGAGAGAGGGTGTACTAGTGTGGCAGACTACTAGTAACAAATATTGGTAGAGTAAAAACACACATGTGTCGTTTCGAGGGAAGAGACACACACAAATACTCTCCGGCAAGATGTCGTAAGCCCAAGGGAGAGACTGTATGTCAAGATACATTAAACATAACATTTCTTGCCTGATATACCAGCCCCTACGACTGATCAGCAGTTGTAATAGTGGAAGAGTTTGCACTATGATGTTAGAGGCAAGGGGGAATCAATAACTAAGTATGACAAATGCTTCCATAACTAATGTAGAATCTCGTGTGGAAACTGTTGGGAAAAAGTTCTCATGACCTCGTTTCTAAAGCAAGTGCAGCTAGAGTGCCCAGTGTTGTCTGGACTAGGGCTCAAAACAGTCAGACGGGTGCTCACCTCTCCGTCGTTACCTCGTTGTGGCTGCAGAGTCAGGAGGGAGGTAACCCGGACTTCCAACGCGGCGTTCTTATAAAGCCGACAGACCTCGTAGGTTTCAAAACGCGAAGAAACTTCCTTGTCCGTCATCACCTGTTACCGGAAATGCAATCCGGACTACAGGGTGACGTCATAATGGAGATTTGTGTAGTTTATTTTGGATTGCCTGCTAAAATGTTGATTCGCGCATACCAAGTTAGACTGGAAGAATAACCATACATAGCATAAAGATCAGCAGGACTTGTGCATGCGGCCACAAAAAGCGTAATATCATGGCAAAGTCACAGTATATAATGTTAGTACATAATTATAGTGGAGGCGTCAAGGACTACAAAATGACGTCACGATGGGGGCGTCTGTAGTCCATTAACCGCGCCGAAGATGTAACTCGCGTTTTAAGCTGCAAATACGAAGCATGGCGAGATCGCACCATCACATACATAAAAAAGTATAGTTTGTGGGTGTGAGAATGTTAAATATTATATTAAAGCTCTGTTTTGAATATAACCGTGTGTATTCTATCTCTAGAATATTAATGTGCAGATGCCTCGTTGTTTAGAGGGGAAATACAATCTAAACAGCATAATCACCTTATTCTAATGTGGATATTAAAAGGTGTCCTGTAACAACTGAGGCCCCATGCAGGTTCCAAAGTAATAAGGAACACTGAACAAGAGACAAAAGGAAAACAGGAAAAACACAACCCATTTTATATGGTGGTCCATGGAATTTCATCATTTAGACCCCTGACATCACTATGTAGCCTAAACACCCATTTCTGTTCTTTTGTGAAGAGGTATTTAGTGATGTCAACGATGTGTGATGGTATCAGTGGTTTTTCGAGCACTGTCCAGAGAAAGTCTTCTGCTTTGTGATCTTTTTCAATGAAATGTCTAGTTAATTTGGTAGTTGATCTCTTACATCTAAAGGAACTCTTATGTTCTAACATACGAGTCCTTACTTTCCGGGTTGTCATACCCACGTACTTGCATTGGCACGGACAAGTGATTAGATAAATTAGATTGTCACTGTTGCAATTAGTAAACCTCTTTTGCAACCAAGGTCTGTTGGTGCCTATATCGATAGAGGTGGTGTGTATCGTTTGTGGGCAAATAGAGCAATTGCCGCAGGGGAAGTGGCCAGTCACTGCGGGGAGCTCCCATAGTGTGCCTACTGCTCTCTGAGGAAGGGTTTTCGGGCGGGTATGTACTAAACGGTCCCGTATGCTGCCAGATCTCTTAAAGGAGAACAAAGGAGGTGCCAAAGATCCATCGCATGAGGTCAAAATACGCCAATGTTTTCTGACGCTTTTTTGTATTTTGTTAGCCATTGTGCTAAACGTAGTTACAAACGTCATGCGTTCAAGTTTGGGTTTCTCAAAAGCAGGTTCCAGAAGTGCCTCACGATGATTGTTAGAAGCCCGCTTTAATGAGCGTTTCACCAATCTTGGGGGATATTGTCTAGAGACCAGTTGTTCCGTAAGGGCCTCGGCATGTTTCCTAAAGGTATTCACAGTCGAACAATTCCTACGAACTCGCAGGAACTGTCCAAAAGGTAAATTATCCCTTAATGATTTAGGGTGTTGACTGTCGTATCGTAGTAAAGAGTTACGAGACATAGGTTTACGATAGAGCTCGCTTTCTAAACCTGTGGGGGTGACAAAGATGGACAGATCTAGAAAGGCTAACCTTTTGTCATCAATTTCGACCGTGAACTTTAGGAACTGGTTTCTGGTATTGAGCCATTGATGGAAAAGAAGGATAGACGCACGGTCACCTCTCCAGACCACCAGCACATCATCAATATAGCGTTTCGACAGTCGGATAGACTCAAGAAACGGATTGGTGGGATTGAAGATGTGTTGCTGTTCATAGGAATGGACATAAAGATTGGCCAGACTAGGCGCAAAAATACTGCCCATACTGGTCCCGGAGACTTGTAAGTAGATCTGGTCTTCAAATTTAAAAAAGTTGTCTTTCATGGCAAGTTTAGCTAATGCCATAATGAAATGTACAGGGGTAATGGAGTTCAGTTCAGTTTCATGTAGAATTGCAGATACCGTGTCCAAAGTCTCATCTTGGGGGATGGAGGTATAAAGCGCCTCTACATCAAAAGAGACTAGTAGATCCATGTTGGTGTCGAAATCAATGGTGGGTAACAGACGTAATACATCTTTTGTATCTTTGAGATACGTGGGCATCTTGCTGACAATAGGTCTCAAAAAATGATCCACAAAAGTAGACAAAGGTTCCAGTATCGCTCCTTGACCCGAAATGATGGGTCTCCCTGGCGGTGGTCTCTGTGCCTTGTGTATTTTTGGTAAAATATAGAAATATGGCATGATGGGGAATTTGGTTTGTAAGAACTGGGCCTCTTTGGCAGTAATCCAGCCTTCGCAGAGTGCTTCCTCTGCCATATCGCTAATAGTTCGCTGTAGTCTATTAGTGGGGTCTTCCGCTAGTGGTAAGTAAAAGCGGCGATCTTCCAACTGTCTAAGGCATTCAGTCCTGTAGTCCGATGTGTCAAGAATCACAATAGCACCACCCTTGTCCGCTGGTTTGATGGTAATCAAAGGGTCTGCGGACAGATCTCGAAGGGCTCTTTGTTCAGCCAAGGGCAAATTGGTGTATGTGGATTTGTGACTACTACAAAGTAAAGTAACATCTTTCTGAACTGCTTCTTCAAAAGTTAGGACTGCCGGCGGATCTGTATGAGTTGGAGGATTGAACACTGAACGTTTCTTCAGGCCGGTGTTCATATCAGTTTGGTCATCTTCGGTCAGTTCCTTATCTTTGAAAAAGTAATGTAGTCTGAGTTTGCGAAAGAATTGTGCTAATTCGCACTGTGTCTGAAAAGGGTCCCCATCAAAGGTGGTGACAAACCCGAGGCCTCTGTTCAGAACTGATTCTTCATCTTTAGTGAGTATCTTTGAACTGAGATTTACAATCAGGTCTGGTGGGGGCTGTCTGTTGGAGGAGTGTTCCTCTGTGTCTGACTGCGAGTCCCCGTGTGTGGGCCTGTTTGCGGGTCCCAGTGAACCTGGGATCGTTGGTTTCTTCTTCTGCCTCTCGATCTTGGAGGGCCTAATCCTAAAAAAGGATGCGAATTGGGGTCAGCTGGAAAACCTTGAAAGGGTGCCATTTTTCTCTTTTATACAGAGCGGGGCCTCCTAGTCCTGAGTCAGGATCCAGGCGAGGTGAGGTCCGTTCCCCGATCATTACGGGTAAGCCCTCTAGCATGAAGTTGGGTTTGAATATAACAATGAGAGTACTTCTACTTCTATTTTCTTTTGATTGAGACATTTTCCATTTGCTTTCTTGACAGATGCACGCAGCATCCTTTTGAGACGGAGGATTTACCTAAGGTGGTATAATGTGCCACTTTTTCATGATAGTGAGATAAATTCACTTTTTTGTCTTTATCTATTCTTTTCATCACTATACATTTTCACTTGATTGCAGTAGCTAGAATATAACAACATAGGTCCTGAAGAAAGCCGCAGGGGTAAATGTATCTCATTTGGCTGAAACATGTCGACCTTTTCACACAGCAGTTATTTGTTTAACACTGCTTTTCTGCACTGTTGTTTTATTTAGAATGTGAGACACGTATTAAACTGGTAGTGTTTTCTCGCAATTCTATTTTAATACACCACTTCACTGTCTTTTGTTAGCACTGCACTCCTTTCAATTGTCCTATCATCCTACTATGGTTGGTTTTCCCATTCCAATCCTCTGACAACCTTGGACCATCCACGAGTGAAATCACTCCCATTTAGATGTTCTCTATGATCAAGAGAAGCATCTCATTTTGGATTGGATAACCAGATGATAAGATTGATCACACAGACAATTGATGGGTATCCAATAATTCCGCTCTAAGGTCCTTCTAGATTGCATCTGGTTGTCTCTTTCTCTTTCTTTTTCTTCCCCTTGTTTCTGTTCTTTTACTCTCTTCTCTGTTCTGTGGGACTTAGTAGCCCTTTATTTTTGCATTCCTGCTCATTCAGCAGGATTCCACTAGACCCCCAGTTCTTTGTTTTGTTTTTTCATTAGTTGAGCCCAAACAGCTGTTCTGTGGCATTTCGACATTAACCGTGGTCATCTTTTGCTCAATGAAAACTCTTCTGTAAATCGATTAAAGCATGATTTACTACTTACTAAAAACCACGAAAGTCTTCAGAATTATGCAGCAGTAAGCATTTCCCACTGTGTTTGTTTAGTATTCCTTTTGTATAGCATTCTTTCCTTTTGAAGAATTGCTGCTGGGAGCACTGCCTATCAAAGAGCAAGTGAACCAATGTCCACACTTAGCAGGCGTCGAGTAGTGTTATTTCACAGAAAATATGCTAATCATAAAAACGATTAAACCATAATTCAAAATATTTTAATTCCTTGATCTTCGTAGATAAAACGTTTTTTGATGGTGATTGGTCAAGCAATGTGCAGTATGAGGCACAATCTATTTCATTTAGAAGATGATGCTCTCACCTTTACGAGGAAAGTAGTTTATTATATAATGTAGTTGTGTGACATTACCATGTAATAAACACACAAACCAATAACAGGTCCAGTCAGACTCATATAAAATCCTTTAGCTCAGTCCTGGCTAGCTGTTCACGTGGCCTGGAACCTTACTTAAATACAAATACAACGGACTGAACGGAGGGGAAACAAAAGCACACAGCTTGTTATCTCTTCACAGGTACTTAAGAGAGGCGTGCTTTTGACTTTGTTCAGTCCCTTTATGTAAGTAAGTGCATGCACTGTAAGAATGTCAGATGTGTTAGTCTGTCCAAGTATTTACAAAAATAACAATTTAAATGGTACTTTATTTATTTTATAGCACTACTCATCCTAATGCAGGGTGTCAGAGCGCTTTACATAACATACACATTAGACATTGATAATAAATCATGTAAGTGTGTAAATCATTGTACAAGATGTGTTACATGAGGCAGTGAAGGTTATAAGGTGTAGGAGTCAGGTCCTTCACAGCTCACTGTGCTATATCAGAAGGATTTTAATTTATGAGCTGCAATTAACAAAAAGATCTGTGTTCAAAGCAGCAATTTACGTACCTAGTTCCATAAAATAAAAATCTCTGATCTGCATGTTACGTGATGTGCTTCGCAGGAGACACATTAACCTTCTATACTACTTTGATGCAAATCTGGGACTACACAAAACACATATCTCTCCCACAAATGCTTTAACCTCCAGAGTTATCTCACCATTATTATTATTTCCTGAGATTTACTGGGCACCTCCGTAGCAGATGCCTTAATCCCATAAAATATTTTAAAATACAATTTTGCAACCAATTGAGCAGTAGAGATTTACTGCCATGCTACTCCTTGTTGCAAATTTCTTTGTGGTAAGGCCTTGAAAGAAAAATGTTATTAGTTGAGGCCCAGATTTTGTGTTGGGATTGCACTACTTATTTTGGCACAAGCCCAAAGCAAAATCTTATGTGTTAAATCTCATAATGTGCTTAAATGTACTCATGATGTACCTGATAAACATGTGTGTGAGGTTTTAATATCTGATGTCACTTCCAGAGTGATCACTTCCTGTGATCCCACGTGCAATGCCACTTGTGCCATCGTGCTGTGGTGGCACGCTCTATGATGTCACTTGCACACTACCTAACTTGGTTAGTCCACCCACTTCTTTTTTTTAGTACTTGTGCCCTGGAGGAGGGGCTGGTGGTAGGACGAAGGTGGAATCAGTCAGTATAATCTTGTGTGAAACTTGTTTACTGCGCAGTTTTAGGTGCATGAGCAGCCGGGAGAGAATGGAATTACAGCAAACCATGGTGTAGGCCTGTAAGCAGGGTCGGTGGTGGGAACTTAGAAGGGTTGATGCCACTGGTCAGGGTAGGGGTGCCTGCACCCTGTTCTGGGTCGAGAGTAGACAGGAAGTGGGGAGCATCATTGGTCACCAACGCATCCCCTCCCTTCTTGTTTCGGGACCCAGCAAGGGTGCATTTAGGCTTGCAAGAGTGTCTTAGACACTTGCAGGCATGCCAATTTAAAAGCAGAGAGTTATGATTAGCCCTGGGCTCTTTATTTCTCTTGGGCACTCTCGCTCCTGCGGAAGTTAGAGTCCAGCAAGTTCTCTGACTGGCTGCCAGCAACATGAGAAATATGTTTCTGCCAGCTATTACAGGACTAGGGGATTTAGCATAGCAAACAAATACTCTCAGACACTTTACACATGCCTATTTGAAAGTGGAATGCTATGCTAAAACAGTTTTCTTTGATTTAAGACTGAAAAGGAATGATTTAGAGTAAAGAAAAAAGTGCCGCACTAATGCCGCTAAATTTCAACTTTTGTGCCGCTAAATTTACATTTTTGTGCCACTAAATTTGCAAATCTATGCCGCAATATCCTGGGGGGTCTGCCTAGGGACTGGATTCCTATACTTATACTAAGTTTAGGGGATGGACTAACTCTAACGCTCCACCTATGGGTGGGCCTGGGGTGGGGGTGGTTACACCCCTTCCCCTTTGTCCAGTTTCGCACCAGAGCAGGGGCTGAGTGCCCCTGCAACGGGTTTGAACTGGGCTATGCACAGGGACACCTTGTGTGCCCCAGGCAGTGTCTCAAAAGCATTCTCTGAATGCACCCACCCTGCCCCAATACACATCTACCTGTCTGGGGAGGTGGTTACACCTCCCTGTGACAGGAAACCTATTGTCCAGGCCTCCCCTGCCGGAGTTTCCTTCAGCAGCAGGAGGCCAGACCCATGTCTGTGGCAGTGGCATCCATTTTGTGATGCCAGGGCTTTGAAAAGATTTAACCGGGTTAAGCCAGTGTGAACATGTCTCTCCCTCTAGAAGGGTAGAATGCTACTCCCGCCGCCAGGACTGGCGGGGGGTAGTATTCCAAAGCGTTTGACACCAAACACAAGATGTTTTGAGGCAGCCATTCCAAAGTAAGCATTTACCGCGAGGTTATAATGCACTTAAGAGTATATGGTATCGCTGTATCACAGAACAGCCATAAAGAAGTATTTCCGAATGCTGCAGAGGGGCTCAGCTCATGCTTGGGCACCCTTTCACATAAAACCAAGCACTCTGCCTTCAGGATTGTCAAGGCCTGCCATAGGAGTGGCTTATAGGTTTATATGTGTCTGTATAAGGTAGTGATATAGGTAGCCAAAACCACAGTAAGGGGTGAAAGCACACCCTTACCCAAGTTGCAGTAGCAGACCTGTGGTGTCATTTTGGAGTGCTTTCCAGGGGTGGCATAATACATGCTGCAGCCCCTGGTAGGCCTCTGAGGTACCTATGCCCTAGGTACATAGTATGCCATACACTAGGGGCTTATAAGGCACTCCAGAATCCAATTAGATATGTACCTAATGTACATGGAAATCATTTTAGAGAGGAAGCAGCTGGGCTGTGGTCCTGATTAGCAGGGCCAAAGCCAGACTAAGATAAAAAAAACAGTGAAACACCAGCAAAAAGTGGGGGTACCCATGTGAAGCAGATCCTACTCTCCTACAGGGGACTTCTGCACTCAGGGGACAACCATGGCTGGAGATCGCAGCACTCAGGGGAAAATGATGGCTGGAGACTGCTGGACTCAGAGGACAACCATGGCTGGAGTCCTCAAGGGGCAACCATGGCTGGAGACCGTAGCAGTCAGGGGACATCCATGACTGGAGACTTCTTCTCTCAGCAGACAACCATGGCTGGAGGCTCCTGCACTCAGGGGACAGCGATGGCGGAGACTGCTGTACTCAGGGGACAACCATGGCTGGACACCGCTGCACTCAGGGGACAACCATGGCTGGAGACTGCTTTACTCACCGGACAACCATGGCTGGAGACCACTGAAATCAGTGGACAACCATGGCTGGAGACCGCGGCACTCAGGAGACAACAATGGCTGGTGACCGTGCACCTTAGGGGACAACCATGGCTTGAGACCGCACATTCAAGGCACAGCCATGGCTAGTGACCGCTGCAATCAGGGGACAACCATGGCTGGAGACCACGGCACTCAGGAGACTACTATGGCTGGAGACCGAGGCACTCAGGGGAAAACCATGGCTGGAGACCGCAGCACTCAGGGGACAATCATGGCTGGAGACTACTGCACTCAAGTGACTGCCATAGCTAGAGACTGCTTCAATCAGGGGACAACCATGGCTGGAGACCGCGGCACTCAGGAAACAACCATGGCTGGAGACCGTGGACCTTAGGGGACAACCATGGCTTGAGACAGCACATTCAGGGTACAGCCATGTTGGAGACTGCAGCACTCAGGGGACAACCATGGCTGGTGACTGCTGCACTCAGGGGACAACCATGGCTGGAGACCATAGCACTCAGGAGACTACTATGGCTGGTGACCGTGCACCTTAGGGGACAACCATGGCTTGAGACCGCACATTCAGGGCACAGCCATGGCTAGTGACCGCTGCAATCAGGGGACAACCATGGCTGGAGACCACGGCACTCAGGAGACTACTATGGCTGGAGACCGAGGCACTCAGGGGAAAATCATGGCTGGAGACCGCAGCACTCAGGGGACAATCATGGCTGGAGACTGCTGCACTCAAGTGACTGCCATAGCTAGAGACTGCTTCAATCAGGGGACAACCATGGCTGGAGACCGCGGCACTCAGGAAACAACCATGGCTGGAGACCGTGGACCTTAGGGGACAACCATGGCTTGAGACAGCACATTCAGGGTACAGCCATGTTGGAGACCGCAGCACTCAGGGGACAACCATGGCTGGTGACTGCTGCACTCAGGGGACAACCATGGCTGGAGACCATAGCACTCAGGAGACTACTATGGCTTGAGACCGAGGCACTCAGGTGACAACCATGGCTGGAGACCGCAGCACTCAGGGGACAACCATGGCTGGAGACTGCTGCACTCAGGGGATACCCATGGCTAGAGACCTCAGGGGACAACCATGGCTGGAGACCACAGCACTCAGGGGATAACCATGGCTGGGGCCCGCGAACTCAGGGGACAAACATGGCCGGAGACTGCTGCACTCAGGAGACATCCATGGCTGGAGACTGCGGGTCTCAAGAGACAACCATGGCTGGCCACTGCTGCATTCAGGGTACAACCATGGCTGGAGAACGTGGCACTCAGGGGACATCCATGGCTGGAGACCGCACACTTAGGGGACAACCATGGCTGGAGACCGCGGCATTCAAGGGCCAACCAAGACTGGAGACTGCTGCACTCAGGGGATAACCATGGCTGGACACCACAACATTCAGGCGACAATCTTGACTAGAGACTGCTGCACTCAGGAGACATTCATTGCTGGAGACTGCTGCACTCAGGTGACAACCATGGCTGGGGACCTCAGGGGACAACCATGGCTGGAAACCACATCACTCAGGGGACAACCATGGCTGGAGACAGCAGCACTTAAGGAGAAAACCATGGCTGGAGAAAGAACACTTAGGGTATAGCCCTGGCTGGAGCACTGCACTCAGGAGACAGCCATGGCTGGCGACCGCAGCATTCAGGGGATAACTATGGCTGGAGACCGTGGTATTCAGGGGACAACCATTGCTGGAGACCGCAGTACTCAGGGGACAACTATGGCTGGAGACTGCTGGACTCAGGGGACAACCATTGCAGGAGACCTCAGGGGACATCCATGGCTGGAGACTGCACACTTAGGGGACAACCATGGCTGGAGACCGCAGCACTCAGGGGACAACCATGGCTGGGGACTTCTGCACTGAGGGGACAACCATGGCTGGAGACCGCAGGACTCAGGGGAGAATGATGGCTGGAGACTGCTGGACTCAGAGGACAACCATGGCTGGAGACCGCAGCACTCAGGGGACAACAATGGCTGGAGACTGCTGCACTCAGGGGACAACCATGGCTAGAGACTGCTTCACTCTCGGAACAACCATGGCTGGAGACCGCAACACTCAGGGGACAACCATGGCTGGAGACTGCTGGACTCAGAGGACAACCATGGCTGGAGTCCTCAAGGGGCAACCATGGCTGGAGACCGCAGCACTCAGGGGACAACCATGACTGGAGACTTCTTCTCTCAGGGGACAACCATGGCTGGAGACTCCTGCACTCAGGGGACAACCATGGCGGAGACTGCTGTACTCAGGAGACAACCATGGCTGGAGACCGCGGCACTCAGGAGACAACAATGGCTGGAGACCGTGGACCTTAGGGGACAACCATGGCTTGAGACCTCACATTCAGGGGACAGCCATGGCTAGTGACCGCTGCAATCAGTGGACAACCATGGCTGGAGACCACAGCACTCAGGAGACTACTATGGCTGGAGACCGAGGCACTCAGGGGACAATCATGGCTGGAGACTGCTGCACTCAAGTGACAGCCATAGCTAGAGACCGCTTCAATCAGGGGAAAACCATGGCTGGAGACCGCAGCACTCAGGGAACAATCATGGCTGGAGACCGTGGACCTTAGGGGACAACCACGGCTTGAGACAGCACATTCAGGGTACAGCCATGTTGGAGACCGCAGCACTCAGGGGACAACCATGGCTGGTGACTGCTGCACTCAGGGGACAACCATGGCTGGAGACCACAGCACTCAGGAGACTACTATGGCTTGAGACCGAGGCACTCAGGTGACAACCATGGCTGGAGACCGCAGCACTCAGGGGACAACCATGGCTGGAGACTGCTGCACTCAGGGGATAACCATGGCTGGAGACCACAACACTCAGGGGACAATCATGACTAGAGACTGCTGCACTTAGGTGACGAGGATGGCTGGAGACCTCAGGGGACAACCATGGCTGGAGACCACAGCACTCAGGGGATAACCATGGCTGGGGCCCGCGAACTCAGGGGACAAACATGGCCGGAGACTGCTGCACTCAGGAGACATCCATGGCTGGAGACTGCTGGACTCAAGAGGCAACCATGGCTGGTCACAGCTGCATTCAGGGTACAACCATGGCTGGAGAACGTGGCACTCAGGGGACAACCATTGCAGTAAGAACTCAGGGGACATCCATGGCTGAAGACCGCACACTTAGGGGACAACCATGGCTGGAGACCGCGGCACTCAGGGGACAACCAAGACTGGAGACTGCTGCACTCAGGGGATAACTGTGGCTGGAGACAACACCATTCAGGGGACAATCATGACTAGAGACTGCTGCACTCAGGTGACAACCATGGCTGGAGACCTCAGGGGACAACCATGGCTGGAAACCACATCACTCAGGGGACAACCATGGCTGGAGACAGCAGCACTCATGGGACAACCATGGCTGGAGACTGCTGCACTCAGGAGACATTCATTGCTGGAGACTGCTGCACTCAGGTGACAACCATGGCTGGAGACCTCAGGGGACAACCATGGCTGGAAACCACATCACTCAGGGGACAACCATGGCTGGAGACAGCAGCACTTAAGGAGACAACCATGGCTGGAGAGAGCACACTTAGGGTATAGCCCTGGCTGGAGCACTGCACTCAGGAGACAGCCATGGCTGGCGACCGCAGCATTCAGGGGATAACCATGGCTGGAGACCGTGGCATTCAGGGGACAACCATTGCTGGAGACCGCAGTACTCAGGGGACAACTATGGCTGGAGACTGCTGGACTCAGGGGACAACCATTGCAGGAGACCTCAGGGGACATCCATGGCTGGAGACTGCACACTTAGGGGACAACCATGGATGGAGACCGCAGCACTCAGGGGACAACCATGGCTGGGGACTTCTGCACTCAGGGGACAACCATGGCTGGAGACCGCAGCACTCAGGGGAGAATGATGGCTGGAGACTGCTGGACTCAGAGGACAACCATGGCTGCAGACCGCAGCACTCAGGGGACAACAATGGCTGGAGACTGCTGCACTCAGGGGACAACCATGGCTAGAGACTGCTTCACTCTCGGAACAACCATGGCTGAAGACCGCAACACTCAGGGGACAACCATGGCTGGAGATTGCTGGACTCAGAGGACAACCATGGCTGGAGTCCTCAAGGGGCAACCATGGCTGGAGACCGCAGCACTTAGGGGACAACCATGACTGGAGACTTCTTCTCTCAGGGGACAACCATGGCTGGAGACTCCTGCACTCAGAGGACAACCATGGCGGAGACTGCTGTACTCAGGAGACAACCATGGCTGGAGACCACGGCACTCAGGAGACAACAATGGCTGGAGACCGTGGACCTTAGGGGACAACCATGGCTTGAGACCGCACATTCAGGGGACAGCCATGGCTAGTGATCGCTGCAATCAGGGGACAACCATGGCTGGAGACCACGGCACTCAGGAGACTACTATGGCTGGAGACCGAGGCACTCAGGGGACAATCATGGCTGGAGACTGCTGCACACAAGTGACAGCCATAGCTAAGAGACCGCTTCAATCAGGGGAAAACCATGGCTGGAGACCTCAGCACTCAGGGGACAATCATGGCTGGAGACTGCTGCACTCAAGTGACTGCCATAGCTAGAGATCGCTTCAATCAGGGGACAACCATGGCTGGAGACCGCGGCACTCAGGAAACAACCATGGCTGGAGACCGTGGACCTTAGGGAACAACCATGGCTTAAGACAGCACATTCAGGGTACAGCCATTCTGGAAACCACAGCGCTCAGGGGACAACCATGGCTGGTGACTGCTGCACTCAGGGGACAACCATGGCTGGAGACCATAGCACTCAGGAGACTACTATGGCTGGAGACCGCAGCACTCAGGGGACAACAGTGGCTGGAGACTGCTGCACTCAGGGGATAACCATGGCTGGAGACCACAACACTCAGGGGACAATCATGACTAGAGACTGCTGCACTTAGGTGACAACCATGGCTGGAGACCACAGCACTCAGGGGACAACCATGGCTGGGGCCCGCGCACTCAGGGGACAAACATGGCTGGAGACTGCTGCACTCAGGAGACATCCATGGCTGGAGACTGCGGGACTCAAGAGACAACCATGGCTGGCGACTGCGGCATTCAGGGTACAACCATTGCTGGATACCGCGGCACTCAGGGGACAACCATGGCTGGAGACTGCTGGACTCAGATGACAACCATTGCAGTAAGATCTCAGGGGACATCCATGGCTGGAGACCGCACACTTAGGGGACAACCATGGCTGGAGATCGCAGCACTCGGGGGACAACCATGGCTGGAGACTGCTGCACTCAGGGGATAACCATGGCTGGAGACCACAACATTCAGGGGACAATCATGACTAGAGACTGCTGCACTCAGGTGACAACCATGGCTGGAGACCTCAGGGGACAACCATGGCTGGAAACCACATCACTCAGGGGAAAACTATGAGTGGAGACAGCAGCACTCATGGGAAAACCATGGCTGGAGACTGCTGCACTCAGGAGACATTCATTCCTGGAGACTGAGGGACTCAAGAGACAACCATGGCTGGAGACCACGGTACTCAGGAGACAACCATGGCTGGAGAAAGCACACTTAGGGTATAGCCCTGGCTGGAGCACTGCACTCAGGAGACAGCCATGGCTGGCGACCGCAGCATTCAGGGGATAACCATGGCTGGACACCGCTGCACTCAGGGGACAACCAAGGCTGGAGACTACTGTACTCAGGGGACAACCATGGTTGTAGACTACAGCGCTCAGGGGACAACCATGGCTGGAGACTGCTGGACTCAGGGGACAACCATGGCTGGTAACCTTGGGGGACATTCATGGCTGGAGACTGCAGCACTCAGGGGACAACCAAGGCTAGATACTGCTGCACTCAGGGGACAACCATGACTGGAGACCACAGCACTCAGGGGACAAACATGGCTGGAGACAGCGGCACTCAGGAGACAACCATGGCTGGAGACCGCTGCAATCAGGGGACAACTATGGCTGGACACCATGGCACTCAGGGGATAACCATGGCTGGAGACCTATGCACTCACGGGAAAACCATGACTTGAGACCACAGCACTCAGGAGACAACCATGGCTGTAGACCGCTGCACTCAGGAGATAACCATGGCTGGAGACCACCGCAATCAGGGGACAACCATGTCTAGAGACTGCTGCACTCAGGGGACAACCATGGCTCGAGACCTCAGGGGACAACCATGGCTTGAGACCGTGAGACTTACGGGACAACCATGACTGGAGACTGTTGTACTCAGGAGACAACCATGGCTGGAGACTGCTGCACTCAGGAGACAACCATGGCTGGAGACTGCGGGACTCAGGAGACAACCATGGCTAAAGACCGCGGTACTCAGGAGACAACCATGGCTGGAGACCACACACTTAGGGGACAGCCATGGCTGGAGACCACAGCACTCAGGAGACAACCAACAACAGTGGCTGGTGACAGCTGTCCCCAAGGCATAGGGGATGACTACTGTCCTCAGGAAAGAACCTACAATAATGGCTGTTGTCTGCTGCCCCAAGGCCAGCATTCAGTGCTATGCCTGGTGACCGCTGTCCTGAGGGCAGTTACCATAACAATCGCTAGTGATTGCTGCCCCAAAGGCAACATGAAGCGCTGTCACTGGTGACTGCTGTGCTGTGTCGCCAGGGCAGCTACCTCTTCTATGGCTGGTGACTGTTTCCGCACAGGCACAACCTACAACAATCACTATCGACTACTGCCCGCAAGGCAGTATATAGTACTACAGTTGTTAACTCCTGCCTCTAGGGCCATTACCAGGGCTGGTGATTCCTGATCCCAAGTCAGCATGTAGGTCTGTAGCTGATGTCGCCTGTCCTCAGGACAGCATAGTCAACAATGGCTGTTGACTTATGACCCCAAGGCCAGCATGCTCAGGCTGGTGACTGCTGTCCAAGGGCCCCCACCAAAACCAAACCTGGTGACTACTGCCCCAGGGATGAACCTGCAACAATGCTGGTTCCTGCTGCCCCACAGCAGCATCCAGTGCTATGCTTGGTGACTGCTGCCTGATTGCAGCTACCCCAACAATAATCGGTGTCTGCTTCCCCCAAGGCACCATACAGTGCTTTGGATGGTATCTCCTGCCAGGGAAGAACATTTAACAGCGACTGGTCACTGCTGCCCCTAGGGCAGTTATTAGAACAATGGTTGGTGAATGCCGCCCCCGAGGCAACATGTAATGCTATGGCCGTGGACTGCTGCCACCTAATAAAGAAAATCTTTGTGGTATACCTTAAGGTATTTTTAACAAGTTTAAACTGGAATATTATCCAGTAAATAATATTTTACTTCCCATCCAGTTCTTTTTGTGTCCTTCTAAATATCCTTCTGGTCCTCTTCTGCCTGGTTTTCCTCCTCCTGACAGTTCTGGTCCTCCTTGGGATCCTGGTCAGCCTCCTCCTCCTGGTCCTGCTGAATCTTATTCTGGTCCTCTTTCCCCTTGGTTCATCTTCTTCCTGTTTCTCCTCATCTTAGTCCTCTTCTTCAACCCTAACCTGTCACAAGGGTTTGAATCTTGTCACAGGGTGGAAGGCCTCTCTGGACTATCTGTTGTGTGGAAGACCTGTCCAAAGCCTGTCACTTAGTTGTTCTGCCTGTCTTCAGCCTGTATCCAGGGCTGGAAGGCCTGTCTATAGCCTGTCACTTTGGTATGAGTTCTGTCTAAGGTGTTTCACTCTTGGGTGATGATTGCTCAGAACTTATTGCTTGAGTGCAAGACCTGTCACTGGGTTGGAAGTCCTATCCCTAGCTAGTCATTTGGTAGGTGGATGGTTTCTGTACGAGTAGTTAAATGCATGGGGTAGGTGTGGCTGGACACTGGGTGGGGGCCCAGATCTTTACACATTCAATACTAGATGGTCAGTAGCCAGGGGAATGGGGTGAGGCATGACTATAGGCAGTCTCCGAGGATGGGGTATGACAAAGAGGTGTTTCAGGGTTGTCTATAGTCTGGCACTGTGATGTGAGGATTGTCCTTAGCCTGTTGCCAAATGTAAGAGTTGTCCATAGCCTGTTACTTAGTCGTGGGGCTGTCTATAGCCTGCCACTTGGTTGTAAGGCCTGCCTGTAGTCTGGCACTGAAGCTGCAAGGCATGTCTACAGTCTGTCAGACTGGTATGGGGTCTGTTCAGAGCCTGTCACTGAGGAGGGACATCAGTCTAATAGACTATTGCTTGGGTGTGAGGACTGACAGTGGTCTGTAACCTGGGTGTGAGACTTAGCCCTACCTAATAATCAGGACAGTGGGTGTGGTAGGTATGGATTGGCAATGGGTGGGGAATCCAAATATTAAAAGTGGGAATGAGGGTTGTCAATAGTTGGTGGTCACTCAGTGGAAGAACGTGCTAAATCAAATCCTTACTCTGACCCTAGAACAACTGGGGTGTTGAAGTCTGCTTACTGCTGGACACACAGGGTAAGGGCTGTCAACACTAGACAACCACTTAAAAGCAGGGAGCAAGGAGGATGCAAGATTTGCCCATAGCCTGTCACATAAGATTGGGCCTAAAACACACCTCAGATCCCCCTCCTTTGGATTGTCACTCTCCTGGTCCTCCTCATTATTCTATAAACAAAATAAACAGTAGAACGTTCTCCTATAACTTCAAATGGATCATCAGCTCTGAAAATGCTTCCCACTAATCCAAATATATTTTCATGCCTATCGATTCAAATTCAATCATCTTCCAGAACCATTCAAAATGTCACCCTCCCTGATGATTGAAACTTTGAGAAGGTATGCCAGAGCCTGGGGTTGACCTGATGTTGAACCCAGTCCATAGTCTGTGACTCAGTAAGTGGAGCATGAACCTTAATGGAAGAAAGTTATTGGGATTTCACTCCTGGTTTTGTAGCAGAAAACTGACACTAATGCTCCTTCTTTGGTAATAAAACAAATTGCCACTAATCGGGGTTTAGTGGGTCCTTCCACCCCAGCGCCCTTGTGCCACTGAGCCTTGTGAAATATTGATAACTATGCACAGGACTCAGGATGAAGCTCAATATAGGGATCGAGGTCCCCATGTGGTTACCCCTTACTTGACCCTTACTCTACTAACCCACTCCTTTGGTGACCTAGGGACCCTAAATACCCCTGTCCCAGAAGGTAATCCTCTTCATCCCCCATGTATCACTAAGCCAATAGGTACCACCCTTTTCTCTGTAACCTATGCCGATGCAGATTTCAAAATGTTGCTTTCAGGGCTTTGTTTTTCAAAAAAGAGTGCCAGTGTGAAGCTTTTTGCCCCCAAGGCAGCAATTACTGTTGTACTGGGTTTAACCAACTGGAGCCTTCCTCCCTTTGCTGGAGCCAGAAACAACTGCAGCCAATGGAAGCCAGATTTTTTTGAGCCAATCAAGAAAGCTGCTGCCCTAGGGCACAACTGAAGCTAACAAGCATTGGCAAAGCCAAAAGATCTCAGCAATCCGAAATCCATTAACGCTGTCAATGTTAATGGGTTTGTGTACGGCGCTATAATTAGGGATAGAAATAAATGCTAGTGAAACTAAGTGCATAGCTATAAATCCCCACAAAGGTTTTAGAAAGGATTTTAAGATGAATAACCAAAAACTAGATTATTTCCCACACTTTACTTATTTGGGTATATTGCTTGATTCAAAACTGTCATGGAAATTGCAGGTAAACAATTCAGCACTGCAACATGCTTAGGGGGCGGGGGCTGTCCTTAAAAAGTACAGCCTACCATCAAGGAAACCCTTGACACTCGAACTATACAAATGCAAGGTGCAAGCAGCAGCACTATACGGATCAGAACTCTGGGGAATTGGTGATAAAGCACAATTAACAAATGGGAAAATAAGTTCATGAGGCACTTAATGGGGCTACCAATATCAACACCTCTTATCCCAATGTTCCATGACACGAAGCGCATAGGTCACATTGCAATACTTCGACCACTGCTTTACTGGGTACGCCTGTGGATAACACCAGAGTTAGCAGTATATCAAGAAGGTGTAAAATAACTCTTAGCTGGCTCAAATTAAACCCTGGAAGAGCCCAGATAGCATATGTGAGCCAGCAGCTGCTAGTGAAGAGGCTGAATGAGAGCCATGACAAAACTGAGCTTTTTTTACCAAAACGTTCAGGTGAGAGGCTAATTTATTTGTCCAAAGCACATGGGAGGAAAGCCGGCCAGCCACACAATGCTCTCTTTGCGGGCCTATAACATTAAATGAAGCTAGCAATGAGAACATTCTGATTGGCTAGCCAGCTCCAAACATTTGGTTTTGGGTGCTTATACTGCTGACATTCCCAAAATATTGCTTTTTAGTTCGATGGACTTCAAGATGTAATTGCACATGCACAGCCTCTTAAATTATAGAACTACAGGTGCATTTTAATGAATTCAGATGTCATCATTTTGTCCAAATTATAATGACCAGGAGGAATATTGCCCTATTGATTTCTTTATTAGAGCATTAAAATATAATCATAAATGAGGAAGCATAATAATACATTAAATCACAATACGAATTTTCAATAATTCATTCTTAAAATATTTACAGATAAAATAAGTTATGAGTTAAAAACATAGCCATTCCATATTGCTTCCCCCTAAAGATCTAACGTGCTGTCATGCTGTAGCCATGCTGTTAAAAGGGCAAGAAATAATAAAATGAAAATCTTTAAGACAATAAATGTGCCCGGTGGAAAAGTGCACAGCCAACCTTGGGAGAGATCTAGAAATCGATCGACTTTCACCAGCACAAAGCACTTTTTAGAAAAGCACCCACTGAATGACATACATCATATGCTGTAACATGCGGGAAAAATAGAAGGCCGGCTTGTGCTGGTGGAAGCCCCTGTTTCTAGGTCAAGCCTAGGCAGCTCAGGTGCTGTCTCTCAGAGACCTGCTGTAATCAATCTATGTGCTTTCAGCCACGCATTGCGATTTTATTGGTCACTTCGACCGGTTTGTTAAAAGTCTTCCTTTCTATTGGCTAATATGTCTTTTAGCCCCTTCCTTTTGTTGTTTGTTACCACCCACAGAGCAGCGCCAAACTTCTGTTAACTTTTGCCCGGTGTTTTGAAGTATTTTGTCTTGGAACTATTTTCTTCTGTATTGCTCCTGTTTGTTGAACGTAATCGATTTGTGGCAGCTCCTTTTGCCTTTGAGCACTATTTTGCAGCGGCTGTTATCGCTTCATTTTCTTCATTTGGTGAATTCCCTCCCGACCACCCTGCCTCTGAATGACAGAGGGCTGTTTGCTTTTGATATACTTGACCTCTTTTGTTCGGCTGACAGACGAAACACAGGGGAATGTGTATGACTTGTGGCAGCTCCGCCTTGCCTCTGAATGACAGAGGGCTCTTGGCGATGTGTTTTGTTATTTATTTATTTATTTTTTTTTAAATAATGCCTTATGTGTGTAGTTAGCAGCTTTTCGCGCTTTCTTTCCTCCCTGTTGTGAATTGCCTCTAAACCTCTCTGCCTCTAAATGAGCTAGGGCTTTTGGGCCATGAATGTAGAGTTTTTGGGGAAATTATGCCTTATTTACAGGGCTGAACTGGCCGTAGCAGGCACCGGGCATTTCCCCGTTGGGCTGCCAGGGCGGGGGCTGGTTTTGGGCCCCTGGGTGGCCGTTTTTGTTACGGCATAGCTGCAAAATCGGCCCCTGTAGCAAAATCGGCAGAAAACGGCCCTGGCAAACAGCTCGGCCGCACCCCCAACACCCCTGGGGACCGGCCGAGCACTTTGCAAGGGCTGGTTTTGGTTCCCAGTCCGGCCCTGCTTATTTATGTGCTTTTGAGCACTAACTAGTACCGGCTGGTCACACTTCCTTTGTTCCCCTTGGCTGTGCATAGCGCTTTTGCTAATCTAACAAACAGAGCACTGCAGAACGTGTATGATTTCTGGCAGCTTCTCTTTCCCTTAGGATTTAAACTGGATTTGGATTATGAATTAGCCGATATATTACAAGAAGCCCCTGCCTTGGCATATCGGTTTTGATAGGCTGATACATGGAACACAGCAGATTAAATATGATCCTGTTGCATACTTGGAACAGTGTAAAAGTGTCTTTTTGTTGGTGCACTTAATGGGTTTCACAAATAAATCTACATGAAATATGTTGTGTGTAGAGACCTATTTTGTGCCACAAGTACATGGCAGGATATTTTTGCTAAACTTATTCCTTTATTTAGTTAGGGTTGTAAAAGTTTTCAAACGAAAATAAGGGTCAAGGCACACAGATCCTGCACTCCTCAACGCGGAGTAGTGCTGCAACGAACCAGAGATGTGACCCTCCTACACCTCTATAAAGGAAACAATTCCTAATACAAAATTCCACAGAGATGGTTCAGCACTCAGCTTGCAGGTCCATTATTTATACATCTTGCATTTTAGTCCATAGTAACCATGTAGAAATGATAAAACAGTGTCATCTCAATGAACAAATGTAGTCGTCGTTTCTTCTGCCCAAAAATCTTTATTCATCCATTTTTTTCTTAAAATCACAGAATGCGAGTGGTAAAAGTTTATCTAACTACAAAACGGAGTGTGCTGATTGAGTGTGGATGTCCCGCACAGATGCTACATATGAGCAGGTTTTTTTTTGGACGTTACGCTGTTGCGATGAAATAATATGCTTGGCACACTTTAAACTAGATCATTTTGGTACTTAGGTCGGCAATAAAATGAAGCCCTCAATTACATTTAACGACTTACTTTTATAAACACAAATATGCCGCAGTTTTCAATACGATGTTTTGAGAAAAGGGCCATAAAGGGGCATAAAATTACACTTTTTTGGCAGTGTTTGAGAAGCTTTTCTGCGAGCTTTCAAAACCTATTTGTGTAATACCCACAGCACACACGTTTCCCACAAAAAGTGGATACACGCTACTTTTTAGCACACACAACACACATTGGGCGATATTCTCAAGAACGTGTCATAATTATCGCAAAATTAGCTTAACGCAACTTTGCATATCGCCGTCTATCGTGGGAAAATAACACCGTGTTAACGTCGTATTCTCAACCCAACGGCACCATGCGATAGTCTCACGATAAAGTGCCAAATTACTGCATTAAAATTAACGCGATGCCGAAAAAATGTGAAACACGAACGTGAAAAAAGTTGCAATGCCCCAAATTGCGATACAAAAATCAGCGATAACCAGTGGCATGCCTGCAATTCCCACGCGTCATGCGGTAAAATGCACTATAAAAGCAGAACAACAACAAAAAGAAAAGAAAGAAACTGCATAGCACCATGGATGCACCCGGCCTGAGTGCAGAGGACAACGTGAACCCCAAAAGCCCCACAGATGACCAGCAAGGAACCTCAGGGTCAGGGAAGGCCAAGGAGAAGAGGAAGATGCAGTTCAGTCCGCATGAAAACAGGATCATCGTTACGGAGGTGATAGAACACTACCAACAACTGTTCGTCACCTCCAACGTGTCATTGACAATAAAGACGCAAATATGGAAGACCATCTTGGACCATGTGAATGCATTTGCAGCTTTGAGGAGGACAATGGAAGATGTCAAGAGGCGCTGGAATGATGTGAAGGGCAAAACCAAGAAGAAACTCGATGCCAACATGAAAGCAGCAACGCAGATCGGAGGTGGGGGTCCAGCGGCATACCAGAAGCTGGATGACATGGAGAAAATGTTGGCCACAGACATCAGTCGGGATACGGTGCCAGGAGTTGGGGATCCGGACACTGCTCAACATGACCTGACACAACATCAACAGGGTGAGTACCAACCAGGGACTGGGGGGACGGGGGGTGATGGGCACAATGGCACACATGCACAAGTGAGTAGAGCACACTGCACACCCACAATGACTCTGGGTCATGTCCCTGATACCCTTGGCACACTGCAGCACACATACAAACAGCAAGTAGGACCCCGTCCACTATGGCACAAAGGGATCCCTCCCCACACAGCACCAATCTCACAACCAACCCATGCACAAGTGTTAAAACCAGCAAAGCTGCGTGTCTGTGAGCCACACTGACAATGCAAGTGACACTGCATGACGAATAGCATGGCTGCAGTCCAATTATCATGACATGGTGCACGCCACAACACTGAGGTACCTGAGTGTGGAACACATCCGGAAAGGAGCAGGTCACGCTCTGACACATCCACGTGCTCAAACAACCCCTGACGTCAACAACAGATCCGCGGATAAACCATGCCCAAGGATCCAAAATACGAACAAGAGCCAAAATTAGCCAAGTCTGCAACATCTCAGCACTGTAGAAGTACGGAAGTCAAAGGCACACCGCCTCAAAGGGATAAGGGGCAGAAAAATCACATGCTGCAGGGGCGACTCTCCCACAATGCAGCACACACACATAGCAATAACAGCACATCAACATTGATGACAATGTGGTACAAAGTGCAACACTTTCACTACAGAACAGAGGTCACAACTGGTTCCGCTTGTGCGTAGAAACTGGCCAATCACATCTGGCATAGCAGGAAACTGTGAGATGAAAATGTACGTGTACAACCTCACATTCGTGATGTAGTTCAAATGTCCACTGTCCCGCATCAAATAGTCAGCTCCTCCTAAACAGTCACAATGTACATTGTCATGCAGTCTGTAAGTAAACTTGAACAATGCGTCAACATACATGTCAACACAATGCAGAGGGACAATCAACACCTCCTGCAGAGCTGATCAAACAACTCATCAGTGATGATGAAGAGGACCTCCACACCTTCGACACCGATGCCCTACAATAGCTCATGGACATCTTAGGCAACCCACCTCCAGGAGCAGGGCAGCCCAATTGCATCGAGGAGACCCCACCCCCTGCACAAACCACACAGCAGGAAGCACCCACCACGGCTGGCTCCCAGCACCTCACCGAAGCACACATCGCATTCAAAGGGTAGGTGTTAGACTGCCAGAAGGAGGTAGCTGAATAGGTGCGGGTGGGGTTCGACCTCCTGGCAGCCGAACTAGATCACATACGTGGGTGTCTAATTCCCATCAGGGACATCTTACACTCCCCAACAGACACCCACACTGCGACAGAGACACACGCATTTTCACATTTCCAGTACTGAACCTCGCCCAGAGCCCTGGGATAATCATTCACACCCCTATGCTGGACTTGCGTACGCCGGCCCAGTCCACTCCTCTTACGTATAAAAGGACGGGACGACAAAGCTACATGTCCAAGGTCTTACCCAGTGCCTGAGGTGACATGGCTGTGTCCACTGTACACAGCACAATGTAATGTGGTAGGGCCCGGGGCCATCATGCCTACGTAGTGACCACACGGACACACTTTGATAGTTAGTTGAACTGGCTACGGGCACGTGTGCCCGGCCACTTTTTATTACCAGGGTCACCTGACCAGTGACGCCTTTGCTGGATGGGTGTGGGGTGAGTGTGAGCCAGCCCTCAGAGAGTGGTTGGTGCTGGCAACAACTTGAACAGTGATCACTATAAAGCGGAAACAGAAAACACCAACATAACACAAACAACTGCGAAGCATCATGGTGGTAGCCGGAGCAAGTACAGAGGTCACCCAATATTAAATCAGAAGGATCCGTGAGTTGCAGTGCACTGAGGTAGGGGCACCAGAGCTGAGCGTGCTCATGTGAAGAAATTGTCTAGGATTGTGTCCCTTTGGGATATTCCTGCTGCAGCTGCAGTGGGGTGTGTTTCACCTGCCTCATCTTCCTCATCATCGTCCCAGGTCTTCCCCACTGCCTGAGGTAACATTGCTGCGTGAGCTGTCCACAGCACAAAACTCAATCAGAAAGGGTCCATGAGTGGTGGTGCACTGAGTTAGTGGCACCTGAAGATCTGAGCAGGGTATCAAGCAGATGGTGGCATCCAAGACAGGTGTGAGCAACTCTGATAGTCTGGCTGTAAGACTCTTTCGACTCTGGCAGTTATTGGTTAGAGGTGGTCCTGGCGGTGGTGGCGTGTGCAGCCAGTGGTGATGCGTTGTCCGGGCAGGTCAGGACTCGATTTGATGTGTGAGCCCTGGTGGACCGCAGTTAAGGCCGGAGACAGCAGTCAGCGCAGGGCCATAGACACATGCCGTTGATGACCCCCAGGCCATCGACTCAGAGGCCATCCAATATTCAATCAGACAGGGTCCATGACTTGAGCTGCTCAGAGTTAGTGGCCCCGGATGCACTGCGGCCGGCACAGGCAAACCCTCACAGGACGATGACTTGCGGTGCACTGAGGTAAGGCCACGAGAGCTAAGCGGGTCGATGTCGAAGGTGAATGTCGCAGAGTGTTCCGGAGGATAGTGGAAGGTGTTCTTCCAGGGCATGATGCAGAGGGCAGAACCAAGCAGAAACAGGCAATATGGAAGAGATGAATGCTACAGACTCATATTAAACACCAAGTCAGTATCAGCTACATGATGATGAAGACAACCCCCAGGCCATATACTCAGACACCACCAATGTTCAACCAGAGAGTGTCTATGAATTTCGGGGCACACAGTTAGTGGCACCAGAGCTGAAATGGGATGCAGTCAGCGATGAGGCCTGTACAATGGTATAAACTCTGCCATAAAGAAATCAAGACTCAGTTCCAAACGTGTGACCTACTTGACCGCAGTGTAGGCCGGAGGCAGCAGTCAGCAGGGGCCCAAAGCCACGTGTCGTTGGCTTGCGATGCACAGTTAGTGGCACCAGAGCAGTTGTTGGTACTGTTCGTTCACCTCCATAACGATGATCCTTTTTTTCTCCGGACTGAACCACGTCTTCCTCTTACCTCTCTCCTTGCGTACAATGATATGAACTCGGCCATTAAAAAATCAAGACTCAGTTCCAAATGTGTGACCTACTTGACCCCAGTGTAGACCGAAGGCAGTACTCAGCAAGGGACCACAGACACATGTTGTTGGAATGCTATGCATAGAGTTAGTGTTACAACAAACAGATGATGGACGGAATGCTGACAATGCAGACATTCTCCCCCAGTCAAGAGATCTGGGTTAAATCCATCGTTCTTTTGCCCACTACGCCACCCCAGATTAGACATGGCCATATGCAAATCAGTTTTGACCCTGTGCCTCATGGGAACAGTCCAGCCCGAACTGCCAAGCCATGTCTTCCCTGGACTGGAATCAAGCAACCTAGGACCGGTTTCTAGCTATCAGCCGTCATCAGCCAGGATAGCTTGACTCCAGTGGCGTAGTGAGCACGGGTCCCACGTCTGGGAATACCCATCCCACTTAGGGCGAAAAGTGTTACAACAAACAAATGATGGACGGAATGCTGACAATGCAGACATTCTCCCCCAGTCAAGAGATCTGGGTTAAATCCATCGTTCTTTTGCCCACTACGCCACCCCAGATTAGACATGGCCATATTCAAATCAGTCTTGACCCTGTGCCTCATGGGAACAGTCCAGCCCGAACTGCCAAGCCATGTCTTCCCTGAACCGGAATCAAGCATCCTAGGACCGGTTTCTGTCTATCAGCCGTCATCAGCCAGGATAGCTTGACTCCAGTGGCGTAGTGAGCACGGGTCCCACGTCTGGGAATACCCATCCCACTTAGGGCGAAAAGCGTTACAACAAACAAATGATGGACGGAATGTTGACAATGCAGACATTCTCCCCCAGTCAAGAGATCTAGGTTAAATCCATCGTTCTTTTGCCCACTACGCCACCCCAGTTTAGACATGGCCATATGCAAATCAGTCTTGACCCTGTGCCTCATGGGAACAGTCCAGCCCGAACTGCCAAGCCATGTCTTCCCTGGACCGGAATCAAGCATCCTAGGACCGGTTTCTGGCTATCAGCCGTCATCAGCCAGGATAGCTTGACTCCAGTGGCGTAGTGAGCACAGGTCCCACGTCTGGGAATACCCATCCCACTTAGGGCGAAAAGCGTTACAACAAACAAATGATGGACGGAATGCTGACAATGCAGACATTCTCCCACAGTCAAGAGATCTAGGTTAAATCCATCGTTCTTTTGCTCACTACGCCACCCCAGTTTAGACATGGCCAAATGCAAATCAGCCTTGACCCTGTGCCTCATGGGAACAGTCCAGCCCAAACTGCCAAGCCATGTCTTCCTTGGACCGGAATCAAGCATCCTAGGACCGGTTTCTAACTATCAGCCGTCATCAGCCAGGATAGCTTGACTCCAGTAGCGTAGTGAGCACGGGTCCCACGTCTGGGAATACCCATCCCACTTAGGGCGAAAAGCGTTACAACAAACAAATGATGGACGGAATGCTGACAATGCAGACATTCTCCCACAGTCAAGAGATCTGGGTTAAATCTATCATTCTTTTGCCCACTACGCCACCCCAGTTTAGACATGGCCATATGCAAATCAGTCTTGACCCTGTGCCTCATGGGAACAGTCCAGCCCGAACTGCCAAGCCATGTCGTCCCTGGACCGGAATCAAGCATCCTAGGACCGGTTTCTGGCTATCAGCCGTCATCAGCCAGGATAGCTTGACTCCAGTGGCGTAGTGAGCACGGGTCCAACGTCTGGGAATACCCATCCCACTTAGGGCGAAAAGAGTTTCAACAAACAATTGATGGACGGAATGCTGACAATGCAGACATTCTCCCCAAGTCAAGAAATCTGGGTTAAATCCATCGTTCTTTTGCCCACTACGCCACCCCAGTTTAGACATGGCCATATGCAAGTCAGTCTTGACCCTGTGCCTCATGGGAACAGTCCAGCCCGAACTGCCAAGCCATGTCTTCCCTGGACCGGAATCAAGCATCCTAGGACCGGTTTCTGGCTATCAGCCGTCATCAGCCAGGATAGCTTGACTCCAGTGGCGTAGTGAGCACGGGTCCCACGTCTGGGAATACCCATCCCACTTAGGGCGAAAAGCGTTACAACAAACAAATGATGGACGGAATGCTGACAATGCAGACATTCTCCCCCAGTCAAGAGATCTGGGTTAAATCCATCGTTCTTTTGCCAACTACGTCACCCCAGTTTACACATGGCCATATGCAAATCAGTCTTGACCCTGTGCCTCATAGGAACAGTCCAGCCCGAACTGCCAAGCCATGTCTTCCCTGCACCGGAATCAAGCATCCTAGGACCGGTTTCTGGCTATCAGCCGTCATCAGCCAGGATAGCTTGACTCCAGTGGCGTAGTGAGCACGGGTCCCACGTCTGGGAATACCCATCCCACTTAGGGCGAAAAGCGTTAAAACAAACAAATGATGGACGGAATGCTGACAATGCAGACATTCTCCCCAGTCAAGAGATCTGGGTTAAATCCATCTTTCTTTTGCCCACTACGCCACCCCAGTTTAGACATGGCCATATGCAAATCAGTCTTGACCCTGTGCCTCATGGGAACAGTCCAGCCCGAACTGCCAAGCCATGTCTTCCCTGGACCGGAATCAAGCATCCTAGGACCGGTTTCTGGCTATCAGCCGTCATCAGCCAGGATAGCTTGACTCCAGTGGCATAGTGAGCACGGGTCCCACGTCTGGGAATACCCGTCCCACTTAGGGCGAAAAGCGTTACAACAAACAAATGATGGACGGAATGCTGACAATGCAGACATTCTCCCCCAGTCAAGAGATCTGGGTTAAATCCATCGTTCTTTTGCCCACTACGCCACCCCAGTTTAGACATGGCCATATGCAAATCAGTCTTGACCCTGTGCCTCATGGGAACAGTCCAGCCCGAACTGCCAAGCCATGTCTTCCCTGGACCGGAATCAAGCATCCTAGGACCGGTTTCTGGCTATCAGCCGACATCAGCCAGGATAGCTTGACTCCAGTGGCGTAGTGAGCACGGGTCCCACGTCTGGGAATACCCATCCCACTTAGGGCGAAAAGCGTTACAACAAACAAATGATGGACGGAATGCTGACAATGCAGACATTCTCCCCCAGTCAAGAGATCTGGTTTAAATCCATCGTTCTTTTGCCCACTACGCCACCCCAGTTTAGACATGGCCATATGCAAATCAGTCTTGACCCTGTGCCTCATGGGAACAGTCCAGCCCGAACTGCCAAGCCATGTCTTCCCTGGACCGGAATCAAGCATCCTAGGACCGGTTTCTGGCTATCAGCCGTCATCAGCCAGGATAGCTTGACTCCAGTGGCGTAGTGAGCACGGGTCCCACGTCTGGGAATACCCATCCCACTTAGGGCGAAAAGCGTTACAACAAACAAATGATGGACGGAATGCTGACAATGCAGACATTCTCCCCCAGTCAAGAGATCTGGGATATATCCATTGTTCTTTTGCCCACTACGCCACCCCAGTTTAGACATGGCCATATGCAAATCAGTCTTGACCCTGTGCCTCATGGGAACAGTCCAGCCCGAACTGCCAAGCCATGTCTTCCCTGGACCGGAATCAAGCATCCTAGGACCGGTTTCTGGCTATCAGCCGTCATCAGCCAGGATAGCTAGACTCCAGTGGCGTAGTGAGCACGGGTCCCACGTCTGGGAATACCCATCCCACTTAGGGCGAAAAGCGTTACAACAAACAAATGATGGACGGAATGCTGGCAATGCAGACATTCTCCCCCAGTCAAGAGATCTGCGTTAAATCCATCGTTCTTTTGCCCACTACGCCAACCCAGTTTAGACATGGCCATATGCAAATCAGTCTTGACCCTGTGCCTCATGGGAACAGTCCAGCCCGAACTACCAAGCCATGTCTTCCCTGGACCGGAATCAAGAATCCTAGGACCGGCTTCTGGCTATCAGTCGTCATCAGCCAGGATAGCTTGACTCCAGTGGCGTAGTGAGCACGGGTCCCACGTCTGGGAATACCCATCCCACTTAGGGCGAAAAGCGTTACAACAAACAAATGATGGACGGAATGCTGACAATGCAAACATTCTCCCCCAGTCAAGAGATCTGGGTTAAATCCATCGTTCTTTTGCCCACTACGCCACCTCAGTTTAGACATGGCCATATGCAAATCAGTCTTGACCCTGTGCCTCATGGGAACAGTCCAGCCCGAACTGCCAAGCCATGTCTTCCCTGGACCGGAATCAAGCATCCTAGGACCAGTTTCTGGCTATCAGCCGTCATCAGCCAGGATAGCTTGACTCCAGTGGCGTAGTGAGCACGGGTCCCACGTCTGGGAATACCCATCCCACTTAGGGCAAAAAGCGTTACAACAAACAAATGATGGACGGAATGCTGACAATGCAGACATTCTCCCCCAGTAAAGAGATCTGGGTTAAATCCATCGTTCTTTTGCCCACTACGCCACCCCAGTTTAGACATGGCCATATGCAAATCAGTCTTGACCCTGTGCCTCATGGGAACAGTCCAGCCCGAACTGCCAAGCCATGTCCTCCCTGGACCGGAATCAAGCATCCTAGGACCGGTTTCTGGCTATCAGCCGTCATCAGCCAGGATAGCTTGACTGCAGTGGCGTAGTGAGCACGGGTCCCACGTCTGGGAATACCCATCCCACTTAGGGCGAAAAGCGTTACAACAAACAAATGATGGACGGAATGCTGACAATGCAGACATTCTCCCCCAGTCAAGAGATCTAGGTAAAATCCATCGTTCTTTTGCCCACTACGCCACCCCAGTTTAGAGAGGGCCATATGCAAATCAGTCTTGACCCTGTGCCTCATGGGAACAGTCCAGCCCGAACTGCCAAGCCATGTCTTCCCTGGACCGGAATCAAGCAACCTAGGATCGGTTTCTGGCTATCAGCCGTCATCAGCCAGGATAGCTTGACTCCAGTGGCGTAGTGAGCACGGGTCCCACATCTGGGAATACCCATCCCACTTAGGGCGAAAAGCGTTACAACAAACAAATGATGGACGGAATGCTGACAATGCAGACATTCTCCCCCAGTCAAGAGATCTGGGTTAAATCCATCGTTCTTTTGCCCACTACGCCACCCCAGTTTAGACATGGCCATATGCAAATCAGTCTTGACCCTGTGCCTCATGGGAACAGTCCAGCCCGAACTGCCAAGCCATATCTTCCCTGGACCGGAATCAAGCATCCTAGGACCGGTTTCTGGCTATCAGCCGTCATCAGCCAGGATAGCTTGACTCCAGTGGCGTAGTGAGCACGGGTCCCACGTCTGGGAATACCCATCCCACTTAGGGCGAAAAGCGTTACAACAAACAAATGATGGACGGAATGCTGACAATGCAGACATTCTCCCCCAGTCAAGAGATCTAGGTTAAATCCATCGTTCTTTTGCCCACTACGCCACCCCAGTTTAGACATGGCCATATGCAAATCAGTCTTGACCCTGTGCCTCATGGGAACAGTCCAGCCCGAACTGCCAAGCCATGTCTTCCCTGGACCGAAATCAAGCATCCTAGGACCGGTTTCTGGCTATCAGCCGTCATCAGCCAGGATAGCTTGACTCCAGTGGCGTAGTGAGCACGGGTCCCACGTCTGGGAATACCCATCCCACTTAGGGCGAAAAGCGTTACAACAGACAAATGATGGACGGAATGCTGACAATGCAGACATTCTCCCCCAGTCAAGAGATCCAGGTTAAATCCATCGTTCTTTTGCCCACTACGCCATCCCAGTTTAGACATGGCCATATGCAAATCAGTTTTGACCCTGTGCCTCATGGGAACAGTCCAGCCCAAACTGCCAAGCCATGTCTTCCCTGGACCGGAATCAAGCATCCTACGACCAGTTTCTGGCTATCAGCCGTCATCAGCCAGGATAGCTTGACTCCAGTGGCGTAGTGAGCACGGGTCCCACGTCTGGGAATACCCATCCCATTTAGGGCGAAAAGCGTTACAACAAACAAATGATGGACGGAATGCTGACAATGCAGACATTCTCCCCAGTCAAGAGATCTGGGTTAAATCCAATCTTCTTTTGCCCACTACGCCACCCCAGTTTAGACATGGCCATATGCAAATCAGTCTTGACCCTGTGCCTCATGGGAACAGTCCAGCCCGAACTGCCAAGCCATGTCTTCCCTGGACCGGAATCAAGCATCCTAGGACCGGTTTCTGGCTATCAGCCGTCATCAGCCAGGATAGCTTGACTCCAGTGGCATAGTGAGCACGGGTCCCACGTCTGGGAATACCCATCCCACTTAGGGCGAAAAGCGTTACAACAAACAAATGATGGACGGAATGCTGACAATGCAGACATTCTCCCCCAGTCAAGAGATCTGGGTTAAATCCATCGTTCTTTTGCCCACTACGCCACCCCAGTTTAGACATGGCCATATGCAAATCAGTCTTGACCCTGTGCCTCATGGGAACAGTCCAGACCGAACTGCCAAGCAATGTCTTCCCTGGACCGGAATCAAGCATCCTAGGACCGGTTTCTGGCTATCAGCCATCATCAGCCAGGATAGCTTGACTCCAGTGGCGTAGTGAGCACGGGTCCCACGTCTGGGAATACCCATCCCACTTAGGGCGAAAAGCGTTACAACAAACAAATGATGGACGGAATGCTGACAATGCAAACATTCTCCCCCAGTCAAGAGATCTGGGTTAAATCCATCGTTCTTTTGCCCACTACGCCACCTCAGTTTAGACATGGCCATATGCAAATCAGTCTTGACCCTGTGCCTCATGGGAACAGTCCAGCCCGAACTGCCAAGCCATGTCTTCCCTGGACCGGAATCAAGCATCCTAGGACCAGTTTCTGGCTATCAGCCGTCATCAGCCAGGATAGCTTGACTCCAGTGGCGTAGTGAGCACGGGTCCCACGTCTGGGAATACCCATCCCACTTAGGGCGAAAAGCGTTACAACAAACAAATGATGGACGGAATGCTGACAATGCAGACATTCTCCCCCAGTAAAGAGATCTGGGTTAAATCCATCGTTCTTTTGCCCACTACGCCACCCCAGTTTAGACATGGCCATATGCAAATCAGTCTTGACCCTGTGCCTCATGGGAACAGTCCAGCCCGAACTGCTAAGCCATGTCTTCCCTGGACCGGAATCAAGCATCCTAGGACCGGTTTCTGGCTATCAGCCGTCATCAGCCAGGATAGCTTGACTGCAGTGGCGTAGTGAGCACGGGTCCCACGTCTGGGAATACCCATCCCACTTAGGGCGAAAAGCGTTAAAACAAACAAATGATGGACGGAATGCTGACAATGCAGACATTCTCCCCCAGTCAAGAGATCTAGGTAAAATCCATCGTTCTTTTGCCCACTACGCCACCCCAGTTTAGAGATGGCCATATGCAAATCAGTCTTGACCCTGTGCCTCATGGGAACAGTCCAGCCCGAACTGCCAAGCCATGTCTTCCCTGGACCGGAATCAAGCAACCTAGGACCGGTTTCTGGCTATCAGCCGTCATCAGCCAGGATAGCTTGACTCCAGTGGCGTAGTGAGCACGGGTCCCACGTCTGGGAACACCCATCCCACTTAGGGCGAAAAGCGTTACAACAAACAAATGATGGACGGAATGCTGACAATGCAGACATTCTCCCCCAGTCAAGAGATCTGGGTTAAATCCATCGTTCTTTTGCCCACTACGCCACCCCAGTTTAGACATGGCCATATGCACATCAGTCTTGACCCTGTGCCTCATGGGAACAGTCCAGCCCAAACTGCCAAGCCATGTCTTCCCTGGACCAGAATCAAGCATTCTAGGACCGGTTTCTGGCTATCAGCCGTCATCAGCCAGGATAGCTTGACTCCAGTGGCGTAGTGAGCACGGGTCCCACGTCTGGGAATACCCATCCCACTTAGGGCGAAAAGCGTTACAACAAACAAATGATGGACGGAATGCTGACAATGCAGACATTCTCCCCCAGTCAAGAGATCTGGGTTAAATCCATCGTTCTTTTGCCCACTACGCCACCCCAGTTTAGACATGGCCATATGCAAATCAGTCTTGACCCTGTGCCTCATGGGAACAGTCCAGCCCGAACAGCCAAGCCATGTCTTCCCTGGACCGGAATCAAGCATCCTAGGACCGGTTTCTGGCTATCAGCCGGCATCAGCCAGGATAGCTTGACTCCAGTGGCGTAGTGAGCACGGGTCCCACGTCTGGGAATACCCATCCCACTTAGGGCGAAAAGCGTTACAACAAACAAATGATGGACGGAATGCTGACAATGCAGACATTCTCCCCCAGTCAAGAGATCTAGGTTAAATCCATCGTTCTTTTGCCCACTACGCCACCCCAGTTTAGACATGGCCATATGCAAATCAGTCTTGACCCTGTGCCTCATGGGAACAGTCCAGCCCGAACTGCCAAGCCATGTCTTCCCTGGACCGGAATCAAGCATCCTAGGACCGGTTTCTGGCTATCAGCCGTCATCAGCCAGGATAGCTTGACTCCAGTGGCGTAGTGAGCACGGGTCCCACGTCTGGGAATACCCATCCCACTTAGGGCGAAAAGCGTTACAACAAACAAATGATGGACGGAATGCTGACAATGCAGACATTCTCCCCCAGTCAAGATATCTAGGTTAAATCCATCGGTCTTTTGCCCACTACGCCACCCCAGTTTAGACATGGCCATATGCAAATCAGTTTTGACCCTGTGCCTCATGGGAACAGTCCAGCCCGAACTGCCAAGCCATGTCTTCCCTGGACCGGAATCAAGCATCCTAGGACCAGTTTCTGGCTATCAGCCGTCATCAGCCAGGATAGCTTGACTCCAGTGGCGTAGTGAGCACGGGTCCCACGTCTGGGAATACCCATCCCATTTAGAGCGAAAAGCGTTACAACAAACAAATGATGGACGGAATGCTGACAATGCAGACATTCTCCCCAGTCAAGAGATCTGGGTTAAATCCAATCTTCTTTTGCCCACTACGCCACCCCAGTTTAGACATGGCCATATGCAAATCAGTCTTGACCCTGTGCCTCAGGGGAACAGTCCAGCCCGAACTGCCAAGCCATGTCTTCCCTGGACCGGAATCAAGCATCCTAGGACCGGTTTCTGGCTATCAGCCGTCATCAGCCAGGATAGCTTGACTCCAGTGGCATAGTGAGCACGGGTCCCACGTCTGGGAATACCCATCCCACTTAGGGCAAAAAGCGTTACAACAAACAAATGATGGACGGAATGCTGACAATGCAGACATTCTCCCCCAGTCAAGAGATCTGGGTTAAATCCATCGTTCTTTTGCCCACTACGCCACCCCAGTTTAGACATGGCCATATGCAAATCAGTCTTGACCCTGTGCCTCATGGGAACAGTCCAGACCGAACTGCCAAGCAATGTCTTCCCTGGACCGGAATCAAGCATCCTAGGACCGGTTTCTGGCTATCAGCCATCATCAGCCAGGATAGCTTGACTCCAGTGGCGTAGTGAGCACGGGTCCCAAGTCTGGGAATACCCATCCCACTTAGGGCGAAAAGCGTTACAACAAACAAATGATGGACGGAATGCTGACAATGCAGACATTCTCCCCCAGTCAAGAGATCTGGTTTAAATCCATCGTTCTTTTGCCCACTACGCCACCCCAGTTTAGACATGGCCATATGCAAATCAGTCTTTACCCTCTGCCTCATGGGAACAGTCCAGCCCGAACTGCCAAGCCATGTCTTCCCTGGACCGGAATCAAGCATCTTAGGACCGGTTTCTGGCTATCAGCCGTCATCAGCCAGGATAGCTTGACTCCAGTGGCGTAGTGAGCACGGGTCCCACGTCTGGCAAGACCCATCCCACTTAGGGCAAAAAGCGTTACAACAAACAAATGATGGACGGAATGCTGACAATAAAGACATTCTCCCACAGTCAAGAGATCTGGGTAAATCCATCGTTCTTTTGCCCACTACGCCACCCCAGTTTCGACATGGCCATATGCAAATCAGTCTTGACCCTGTGCCTCATGGGAACAGTCCAGCCCGAACTGCCAAGCCATGTCTTCCCTCGACCGGAATCAAGCATCCTAGCACCGGTTTCTGGCTATCAGCCGTCATCAGCCAGGATAGCTTGACTCCAGTGGCGTAGTGAGCACGGGTCCCACGTCTGGGAATACCCATCCCACTTAGGGCGAAAAGCGTTACAACAAACAAATGATGGACGGAATGCTGACAATGCAGACATTCTCCCCCAGTCAAGAGATCTGGTTTAAATCCATCGTTCTTTTGCCCACTACGCCACCCCAGTTTAGACATGGCCATATGCAAATCAGTCTTGACCCTGTGCCTCATGGGAACAGTCCAGCCCGAACTGCCAAGCCATGTCTTCCCTGGACCGGAATCAAGCATCCTAGGACCGGTTATTGGCTATCAGCCGTCATCAGCCAGGATAGCTTGACTCCAGTGGCGTAGTGAGCACGGGTCCCACGTCTGGGAATACCCATCCCACTTAGGGCGAAAAGCCTTACAACAAACAAATGATGGACGGAATGCTGACAATGCAGACATTCTCCCCCAGTCAAGAGATCTGCGTTAAATCCATCGTTCTTTTGCCCACTACGCCAACCCAGTTTAGACATGGCCATATGCAAATCAGTCTTGACCCTGTGCCTCATGGGAACAGTCCAGCCCGAACTGCCAAGCATGTCTTCCCTGGACCGGAATCAAGAATCCTAGGACCGGCTTCTGGCTATCAGTCGTCATCAGCCAGGATAGCTTGACTCCAGTGGCGTAGTGAGCACGGGTCCCACGTCTGGGAATACCCATCCCACTTAGGGCGAAAAGCGTAACAACAAACAAATGATGGACGGAATGCTGACAATGCAAACATTCTCCCCCAGTCAAGAGATCTGGGTTAAATCCATCGTTCTTTTGCCCACTACGCCACCTCAGTTTAGACATGGCCATATGCAAATCAGTCTTGACCCTGTGCCTCATGGGAACAGTCCAGCCCGAACTGCCAAGCCATGTCTTCCCTGGACCGGAATCAAGCATCCTAGGACCAGTTTCTGGCTATTAGCCGTCATCAGCCAGGATAGCTTGACTCCAGTGGCGTAGTGAGCACGGGTCCCACGTCTGGGAACACCCATCCCACTTAGGGCGAAAAGCGTTACAACAAACAAATGATGGACGGAATGCTGACAATGCAGACATTCTCCCCCAGTCAAGAGATCTGGGTTAAATCCATCGTTCTTTTGCCCACTACGCCACCCCAGTTTAGACATGGCCATATGCACATCAGTCTTGACCCTGTGCCTCATGGGAACAGTCCAGCCCAAACTGCCAAGCCATGTCTTCCCTGGACCAGAATCAAGCATTCTAGGACCGGTTTCTGGCTATCAGCCGTCATCAGCCAGGATAGCTTGACTCCAGTGGCGTAGTGAGCACGGGTCCCACGTCTGGGAATACCCATCCCACTTAGGGCGAAAAGCGTTACAACAAACAAATGATGGACGGAATGCTGACAATGCAGACATTCTCCCCCAGTCAAGAGATCTGGGTTAAATCCATCGTTCTTTTGCCCACTACGCCACCCCAGTTTAGACATGGCCATATGCAAATCAGTCTTGACCCTGTGCCTCATGGGAACAGTCCAGCCCGAACAGCCAAGCCATGTCTTCCCTGGACCGGAATCAAGCATCCTAGGACCGGTTTCTGGCTATCAGCCGGCATCAGCCAGGATAGCTTGACTCCAGTGGCGTAGTGAGCACGGGTCCCACGTCTGGGAATACCCATCCCACTTAGGGCGAAAAGCGTTACAACAAACAAATGATGGACGGAATGCTGACAATGCAGACATTCTCCCCCAGTCAAGAGATCTAGGTTAAATCCATCGTTCTTTTGCCCACTACGCCACCCCAGTTTAGACATGGCCATATGCAAATCAGTCTTGACCCTGTGCCTCATGGGAACAGTCCAGCCCGAACTGCCAAGCCATGTCTTCCCTGGACCAGAATCAAGCATCCTAGGACCGGTTTCTGGCTATCAGCCGTCATCAGCCAGGATAGCTTGACTCCAGTGGCGTAGTGAGCACGGGTCCCACGTCTGGGAATACCCATCCCACTTAGGGCGAAAAGCGTTACAACAAACAAATGATGGACGGAATGCTGACAATGCAGACATTCTCCCTAGTCAAGAGATCTGGGTTAAATCCAATCTTCTTTTGCCCACTACGCCACCCCAGTTTAGACATGGCCATATGCAAATCAGTCTTGACCCTGTGCCTCAGGGGAACAGTCCAGCCCGAACTGCCAAGCCATGTCTTCCCTGGACCGGAATCAAGCATCCTAGGACCGGTTTCTGGCTATCAGCCGTCATCAGCCAGGATAGCTTGACTCCAGAGGCATAGTGAGCACGGGTCCCACGTCTGGGAATACCCATCCCACTTAGGGCAAAAAGCGTTACAACAAACAAATGATGGACGGAATGCTGACAATGCAGACATTCTCCCCCAGTCAAGAGATCTGGGTTAAATCCATCGTTCTTTTGCCCACTACGCCACCCCAGTTTAGACATGGCCATATGCAAATCAGTCTTGACCCTGTGCCTCATGGGAACAGTCCAGACCGAACTGCCAAGCAATGTCTTCCCTGGACCGGAATCAAGCATCCTAGGACCGGTTTCTGGCTATCAGCCATCATCAGCCAGGATAGCTTGACTCCAGTGGCGTAGTGAGCACGGGTCCCAAGTCTGGGAATACCCATCCCGCTTAGGGCGAAAAGCGTTACAACAAACAAATGATGGACGGAATGCTGACAATGCAGACATTCTCCCCCAGTCAAGAGATCTGGTTTAAATCCATCGTTCTTTTGCCCACTACGCCACCCCAGTTTAGACATGGCCATATGCAAATCAGTCTTTACCCTCTGCCTCATGGGAACAGTCCAGCCCGAACTGCCAAGCCATGTCTTCCCTGGACCGGAATCAAGCATCTTAGGACCGGTTTCTGGCTATCAGCCGTCATCAGCCAGGATAGCTTGACTCCAGTGGCGTAGTGAGCACGGGTCCCACGTCTGGCAAGACCCATCCCACTTAGGGCGAAAAGCGTTACAACAAACAAATGATGGACGGAATGCTGACAATGCAGACATTCTCCCCCAGTCAAGAGATCTGGGTAAATCCATCGTTCTTTTGCCCACTACGCCACCCCAGTTTCGACATGGCCATATCCAAATCAGTCTTGACCCTGTGCCTCATGGGAACAGTCCAGCCCGAACTGCCAAGCCATGTCTTCCCTCGACCGGAATCAAGCATCCTAGCACCGGTTTCTGGCTATCAGCCGTCATCAGCCAGGATAGCTTGACTCCAGTGGCGTAGTGAGCACGGGTCCCACGTCTGGGAATACCCATCCCACTTAGGGCGAAAAGCGTTACAACAAACAAATGATGGACGGAATGCTGACAATGCAGACATTCTCCCCCAGTCAAGAGATCTGGTTTAAATCCATCGTTCTTTTGCCCACTACGCCACCCCAGTTTAGACATGGCCATATGCAAATCAGTCTTGACCCTGTGCCTCATGGGAACAGTCCAGCCCGAACTGCCAAGCCATGTCTTCCCTGGACCGGAATCAAGCATCCTAGGACCGGTTTCTGGCTATCAGCCGTCATCAGCCAGGATAGCTTGACTCCAGTGGCGTAGTGAGCACGGGTCCCACGTCTGGGAATACCCATCCCACTTAGGGCGAAAAGCCTTACAACAAACAAATGATGGACGGAATGCTGACAATGCAGACATTCTCCCCCAGTCAAGAGATCTGCGTTAAATCCATCGTTCTTTTGCCCACTACGCCAACCCAGTTTAGACATGGCCATATGCAAATCAGTCTTGACCCTGTGCCTCATGGGAACAGTCCAGCCCGAACTGCCAAGCATGTCTTCCCTGGACCGGAATCAAGAATCCTAGGACCGGCTTCTGGCTATCAGTCGTCATCAGTCAGGATAGCTTGACTCCAGTGGCGTAGTGAGCACGGGTCCCACGTCTGGGAATACCCATCCCACTTAGGGCGAATAGCGTAACAACAAACAAATGATGGACGGAATGCTGACAATGCAAACATTCTCCCCCAGTCAAGAGATCTGGGTTAAATCCATCGTTCTTTTGCCCACTACGCCACCTCAGTTTAGACATGGCCATATGCAAATCAGTCTTGACCCTGTGCCTCATGGGAACAGTCCAGCCCAAACTGCCAAGCCATGTCTTCCCTGGACCGGAATCAAGCATCCTAGGACCAGTTTCTGGCTATTAGCCGTCATCAGCCAGGATAGCTTGACTCCAGTGGCGTAGTGAGCACGGGTCCCACGTCTGGGAATACCCATCCCACTTAGGGCGAAAAGCGTTACAACAAACAAATGATGGACGGAATGCTGACAATGCAGACATTCTCCCCCAGTCAAGAGATCTGGGTTAAATCCATCGTTCTTTTGCCCACTACGCCACCCCAGTTTAGACATGGCCATATGCAAATCAGTCTTGACCCTGTGCCTCATGGGAACAGTCCAGCCCGAACTGCCAAGCCATGTCTTCCCTGGACCGGAATCAAGCATCCTAGGACCGGTTTCTGGCTATCAGCCGTCATCAGCCAGGATAGCTTGACTCCAGTGGCGTAGTGAGACGGGTCCCACGTCTGGGAATACCCATCCCACTTAGGGCGAAAAGCGTTACAACAAACAAATGATGGACGGAATGCTGACAATGCAGACATTCTCCCCCAGTCAAGAGATCTGGGTTAAATCCATCGTTCTTTTGCCCACTACGCCACCCCAGTTTAGACATGGCCATATGCAAATCAGTCTTGACCCTGTGCCTCATGGGAACAGTCCAGCCCGAACTGCCAAGCCATGTCTTCCCTGGACCGGAATCAAGCATCCTAGGACCGGTTTCTGGCTATCAGCCGTCATCAGCCAGGATAGCTTGACTCCAGTGGCGTAGTGAGCACAGGTCCCACGTCTGGGAATACCCATCCCACTTAGGGCGAAAAGCGTTACAACAAACAAATGATGGACGGAATGCTGACAATGCAGACATTCTCCCCCAGTCAAGAGATCTAGGTTAAATCCATCGTTCTTTTGCCCACTACGCCACCCCAGTTTAGACATGGCCATATGCAAATCAGTCTTGACCCTGTGCCTCATGGGAACAGTCCAGCCCGAACTGCCAAGCCATGTCTTCCCTGGACCGGAATCAAGCATCCTAGGTTCGGTTTCTGGCTATCAGCCGTCATCAGCCAGGATAGCTTGACTCCAGTGGCGTAGTGAGCACGGGTCCCACGTCTGGGAATACCCATCCCACTTAGGGCGAAAAGCGTTACAACAAACAAATGATGGACGGAATGCCGACAATGCAGACATTCTCCCCCAGTCAAGAGCTCTAGGTTAAATCCATCGTTCTTTTGCCCACTACGCCACCCCAGTTTAGACATGGCCATATGCAAATCAGTTTTGACCCTGTGCCTCATGGGAACAGTCCAGCCCAAACTGCCAAGCCATGTCTTCCCTGGACCGGAATCAAGCATCCTAGGACCAGTTTCTGGCTATCAGCCGTCATCAGCCAGGATAGCTTGACTCCAGTGGCGTAGTGAGCACGGGTCCCACGTCTGGGAATACCCATCCCATTTAGGGCGAAAAGCGTTACAACAAACAAATGATGGACGGAATGCTGACAATGCAGACATTCTCCCCAGTCAAGAGATCTGGGTTAAATCCAATCTTCTTTTGCCCACTACGCCACCCCAGTTTAGACATGGCCATATGCAAATCAGTCTTGACCCTGTGCCTCATGGGAACAGTCCAGCCCGAACTACCAAGCCATGTCTTCCCTGGACCGGAATCAAGCATCCTAGGACCAGTTTCTGGCTATCAGCCGTCATCAGCCAGGATAGCTTGACTCCAGTGGCATAGTGAGCACGGGTCCCACGTCTGGGAATACCCATCCCATTTAGGGCGAAAAGCGTTACAACAAACAAATGATGGACGGAATGCTGACAATGCAGACATTCTCCCCCAGTCAAGAGATCTGGGTTAAATCCATCGTTCTTTTGCCCACTACGCCACCCCAGTTTAGACATGGCCATATGCAAATCAGTCTTGACCCTGTGCCTCATGGGAACAGTCCAGACCGAACTGCCAAGCAATGTCTTCCCTGGACCGGAATCAAGCATCCTAGGACCGGTTTCTGGCTATCAGCCATCATCAGCCAGGATAGCTTGACTCCAGTGGCGTAGTGAGCACGGGTCCCACGTCTGGGAATACCCATCCCACTTAGGGCGAAAAGCGTTACAACAAACAAATGATGGACGGAATGCTGACAATGCAAACATTCTCCCCCAGTCAAGAGATCTGGGTTAAATCCATCGTTCTTTTGCCCACTACGCCATCCCAGTTTAGACATGGCCATATGCAAATCAGTCTTGACCCTGTGCCTCATGGGAACAGTCCAGCCCGAACTGCTAAGCCATGTCTTCCCTGGACCGGAATCAAGCATCCTAGGACCGGTTTCTGGCTATCAGCCGTCATCAGCCAGGATAGCTTGACTGCAGTGGCGTAGTGAGCACGGGTCCCACGTCTGGGAATACCCATCCCACTTAGGGCGAAAAGCGTTACAACAAACAAATGATGGACGGAATGCTGACAATGCAGACATTCTCCCCCATTCAAGAGATCTAGGTAAAATCCATTGTTCTTTTGCCCACTACGCCACCCCAGTTTAGAGATGGCCATATGCAAATCAGTCTTGACCCTGTGCCTCATGGGAACAGTCCTGCCCGAACTGCCAAGCCATGTCTTCCCTGGACCGGAATCAAGCAACCTAGGACCGGTTTCTGGCTATCAGCCATCATCAGCCAGGATAGCTTGACTCCAGTGGCGTAGTGAGCACGGGTCCCACGTCTGGGAACACCCATCCCACTTAGGGCGAAAAGCGTTACAACAAACAAATGATGGACGGAATGCTGACAATGCAGACATTCTCCCCCAGTCAAGAGATCTGGGTTAAATCCATCGTTCTTTTGCCCACTACGCCACCCCAGTTTAGACATGGCCATATGCACATCAGTCTTGACCCTGTGCCTCATGGGAACAGTCCAGCCCGAACTGCCAAGCCATGTCTTCCCTGGACCGGAATCAAGCATCCTAGGACCGGTTTCTGGCTATCAGCCGTCATCAGCCAGGATAGCTTGACTCCAGTGGCGTAGTGAGCACGGGTCCCACGTCTGGGAATACCCATCCCACTTAGGGCGAAAAGCGTTACAACAAACAAATGATGGACGGAATGCTGACAATGCAGACATTCTCCCCCAGTCAAGAGATCTGGTTTAAATCCATCGTTCTTTTGCCCACTACGCCACCCCAGTTTAGACATGGCCATATGCAAATGAGTCTTGACCCTGTGCCTCATGGGAACAGTCCAGCCCGAACTGCCAAGCCATGTCTTCCCTGGACCGGAATCAAGCATCCTAGGACCGGTTTCTGGCTATCAGCCGTCATCAGCCAGGATAGCTTGACTCCAGTGGCGTAGTGAGCACGGGTCCCACGTCTGGGAATACCCATCCCACTTAGGGCGAAAAGCGTTACAACAAACAAATGATGGACGGAATGCTGACAATGCAGACATTCTCCCCCAGTCAAGAGATCTGGGTAAATCCATCGTTCTTTTGCCCACTACGCCACCCCAGTTTCGACATGGCCATATGCAAATCAGTCTTGACCCTGTGCCTCATGGGAACAGTCCAGCCCGAACTGCCAAGCCATGCCTTCCCTCGACCGGAATCAAGCATCCTAGCACCGGTTTCTGGCTATCAGCCGTCATCAGCCAGGATAGCTTGACTCCAGTGGCGTAGTGAGCACGGGTCCCACGTCTGGGAATACCCATCCCACTTAGGGCGAAAAGCGTGACAACAAACAAATGATGGACGGAATGCTGACAATGCAGACATTCTCCCCCAGTCAAGAGATCTGGGTTAAATCCATCGTTCTTTTGCCCACTACGCCACCCCAGTTTAGACATGGCCATATGCAAATCAGTCTTGACCCTGTGCCTCATGGGAACAGTCCAGCCCGAACTGCCAAGCCATGTCTTCCCTGGACCGGAATCAAGCATCCTAGGACCGGTTTCTGGCTATCAGCCGTCATCAGCCAGGATAGCTTGACTCCAGTGGCGTAGTGAGCACGGGTCCCACGTCTGGGAATACCCATCCCACTTAGGGCGAAAAGCGTTACAACAAACAAATGATGGACTGATTGCTAACAATGCAGACATTCTCCCCCAGTCAAGAGATCTGGGTTAAATCCATCGTTCTTTTGCCCACTACGCTACCTCAGTTTAGACATTGCCATATGCAAATCAGTCTTGACCCTGTGCCTCATGGCAACAGTCCTGCCCAAACTGCCAAGCCATGACTTCCCTGAACCGGAATCAAGCATCCTAGGACCGGTTTCTGGCTATCAGCCGTCATCAGCCAGGATAGATTGACTCCAGTGGCGTAGTGAGCACGGGTCCCACGTTTGGGAATACCCATCCCACTTAGGGCGAAAAGCGTTACAACAAACAAATGATGGACGGAATGCTGACAATGCAGACATTCTCCCCCAGTCAAGAGATCTGGGTTAAATCCATCGTTCTTTTGCCCACTACGCCACCCCAGTTTAGACATGGCCATATGCAAATCAGTCTTGACCCTGTGCCTCATGGGAACAGTCCAGCCCGAACTGCCAAGCCATGTCTTCCCTGGACCGGAATCAAGCAACCTAGGATCGGTTTCTGGCTATCAGCCGTCATCAGCCAGGATAGCTTGACTCCAGTGGCGTAGTGAGCACGGGTCCCACATCTGGGAATACCCATCCCACTTAGGGCGAAAAGCGTTACAACAAACAAATGATGGACGGAATGCTGACAATGCAGACATTCTCCCCCAGTCAAGAGATCTGGGTTAAATCCATCGTTCTTTTGCCCACTACGCCACCCCAGTTTAGACATGGCCATATGCAAATCAGTCTTGACCCTGTGCCTCATGGGAACAGTCCAGCCCGAACTGCCAAGCCATATCTTCCCTGGACCGGAATCAAGCATCCTAGGACCGGTTTCTGGCTATCAGCCGTCATCAGCCAGGATAGCTTGACTCCAGTGGCGTAGTGAGCACGGGTCCCACGTCTGGGAATACCCATCCCACTTAGGGCGAAAAGCGTTACAACAAACAAATGATGGACGGAATGCTGACAATGCAGACATTCTCCCCCAGTCAAGAGATCTAGGTTAAATCCATCGTTCTTTTGCCCACTACGCCACCCCAGTTTAGACATGGCCATATGCAAATCAGTCTTGACCCTGTGCCTCATGGGAACAGTCCAGCCCGAACTGCCAAGCCATGTCTTCCCTGGACCGAAATCAAGCATCCTAGGACCGGTTTCTGGCTATCAGCCGTCATCAGCCAGGATAGCTTGACTCCAGTGGCGTAGTGAGCACGGGTCCCACGTCTGGGAATACCCATCCCACTTAGGGCGAAAAGCGTTACAACAGACAAATGATGGACGGAATGCTGACAATGCAGACATTCTCCCCCAGTCAAGAGATCCAGGTTAAATCCATCGTTCTTTTGCCCACTACGCCATCCCAGTTTAGACATGGCCATATGCAAATCAGTTTTGACCCTGTGCCTCATGGGAACAGTCCAGCCCAAACTGCCAAGCCATGTCTTCCCTGGACCGGAATCAAGCATCCTACGACCAGTTTCTGGCTATCAGCCGTCATCAGCCAGGATAGCTTGACTCCAGTGGCGTAGTGAGCACGGGTCCCACGTCTGGGAATACCCATCCCACTTAGGGCGAAAAGCGTTACAACAAACAAATGATGGACGGAATGCTGACAATGCAGACATTCTCCCCCAGTAAAGAGATCTGGGTTAAATCCATCGTTCTTTTGCCCACTACGCCACCCCAGTTTAGACATGGCCATATGCAAATCAGTCTTGACCCTGTGCCTCATGGGAACAGTCCAGCCCGAACTGCTAAGCCATGTCTTCCCTGGACCGGAATCAAGCATCCTAGGACCGGTTTCTGGCTATCAGCCGTCATCAGCCAGGATAGCTTGACTGCAGTGGCGTAGTGAGCACGGGTCCCACGTCTGGGAATACCCATCCCACTTAGGGCGAAAAGCGTTAAAACAAACAAATGATGGACGGAATGCTGACAATGCAGACATTCTCCCCCAGTCAAGAGATCTAGGTAAAATCCATCGTTCTTTTGCCCACTACGCCACCCCAGTTTAGAGATGGCCATATGCAAATCAGTCTTGACCCTGTGCCTCATGGGAACAGTCCAGCCCGAACTGCCAAGCCATGTCTTCCCTGGACCGGAATCAAGCAACCTAGGACCGGTTTCTGGCTATCAGCCGTCATCAGCCAGGATAGCTTGACTCCAGTGGCGTAGTGAGCACGGGTCCCACGTCTGGGAACACCCATCCCACTTAGGGCGAAAAGCGTTACAACAAACAAATGATGGACGGAATGCTGACAATGCAGACATTCTCCCCCAGTCAAGAGATCTGGGTTAAATCCATCGTTCTTTTGCCCACTACGCCACCCCAGTTTAGACATGGCCATATGCACATCAGTCTTGACCCTGTGCCTCATGGGAACAGTCCAGCCCAAACTGCCAAGCCATGTCTTCCCTGGACCAGAATCAAGCATTCTAGGACCGGTTTCTGGCTATCAGCCGTCATCAGCCAGGATAGCTTGACTCCAGTGGCGTAGTGAGCACGGGTCCCACGTCTGGGAATACCCATCCCACTTAGGGCGAAAAGCGTTACAACAAACAAATGATGGACGGAATGCTGACAATGCAGACATTCTCCCCCAGTCAAGAGATCTGGGTTAAATCCATCGTTCTTTTGCCCACTACGCCACCCCAGTTTAGACATGGCCATATGCAAATCAGTCTTGACCCTGTGCCTCATGGGAACAGTCCAGCCCGAACAGCCAAGCCATGTCTTCCCTGGACCGGAATCAAGCATCCTAGGACCGGTTTCTGGCTATCAGCCGGCATCAGCCAGGATAGCTTGACTCCAGTGGCGTAGTGAGCACGGGTCCCACGTCTGGGAATACCCATCCCACTTAGGGCGAAAAGCGTTACAACAAACAAATGATGGACGGAATGCTGACAATGCAGACATTCTCCCCCAGTCAAGAGATCTAGGTTAAATCCATCGTTCTTTTGCCCACTACGCCACCCCAGTTTAGACATGGCCATATGCAAATCAGTCTTGACCCTGTGCCTCATGGGAACAGTCCAGCCCGAACTGCCAAGCCATGTCTTCCCTGGACCGGAATCAAGCATCCTAGGACCGGTTTCTGGCTATCAGCCGTCATCAGCCAGGATAGCTTGACTCCAGTGGCGTAGTGAGCACGGGTCCCACGTCTGGGAATACCCATCCCACTTAGGGCGAAAAGCGTTACAACAAACAAATGATGGACGGAATGCTGACAATGCAGACATTCTCCCCCAGTCAAGATATCTAGGTTAAATCCATCGGTCTTTTGCCCACTACGCCACCCCAGTTTAGACATGGCCATATGCAAATCAGTTTTGACCCTGTGCCTCATGGGAACAGTCCAGCCCGAACTGCCAAGCCATGTCTTCCCTGGACCGGAATCAAGCATCCTAGGACCAGTTTCTGGCTATCAGCCGTCATCAGCCAGGATAGCTTGACTCCAGTGGCGTAGTGAGCACGGGTCCCACGTCTGGGAATACCCATCCCATTTAGAGCGAAAAGCGTTACAACAAACAAATGATGGACGGAATGCTGACAATGCAGACATTCTCCCCAGTCAAGAGATCTGGGTTAAATCCAATCTTCTTTTGCCCACTACGCCACCCCAGTTTAGACATGGCCATATGCAAATCAGTCTTGACCCTGTGCCTCAGGGGAACAGTCCAGCCCGAACTGCCAAGCCATGTCTTCCCTGGACCGGAATCAAGCATCCTAGGACCGGTTTCTGGCTATCAGCCGTCATCAGCCAGGATAGCTTGACTCCAGTGGCATAGTGAGCACGGGTCCCACGTCTGGGAATACCCATCCCACTTAGGGCAAAAAGCGTTACAACAAACAAATGATGGACGGAATGCTGACAATGCAGACATTCTCCCCCAGTCAAGAGATCTGGGTTAAATCCATCGTTCTTTTGCCCACTACGCCACCCCAGTTTAGACATGGCCATATGCAAATCAGTCTTGACCCTGTGCCTCATGGGAACAGTCCAGACCGAACTGCCAAGCAATGTCTTCCCTGGACCGGAATCAAGCATCCTAGGACCGGTTTCTGGCTATCAGCCATCATCAGCCAGGATAGCTTGACTCCAGTGGCGTAGTGAGCACGGGTCCCAAGTCTGGGAATACCCATCCCACTTAGGGCGAAAAGCGTTACAACAAACAAATGATGGACGGAATGCTGACAATGCAGACATTCTCCCCCAGTCAAGAGATCTGGTTTAAATCCATCGTTCTTTTGCCCACTACGCCACCCCAGTTTAGACATGGCCATATGCAAATCAGTCTTTACCCTCTGCCTCATGGGAACAGTCCAGCCCGAACTGCCAAGCCATGTCTTCCCTGGACCGGAATCAAGCATCTTAGGACCGGTTTCTGGCTATCAGCCGTCATCAGCCAGGATAGCTTGACTCCAGTGGCGTAGTGAGCACGGGTCCCACGTCTGGCAAGACCCATCCCACTTAGGGCAAAAAGCGTTACAACAAACAAATGATGGACGGAATGCTGACAATAAAGACATTCTCCCACAGTCAAGAGATCTGGGTAAATCCATCGTTCTTTTGCCCACTACGCCACCCCAGTTTCGACATGGCCATATGCAAATCAGTCTTGACCCTGTGCCTCATGGGAACAGTCCAGCCCGAACTGCCAAGCCATGTCTTCCCTCGACCGGAATCAAGCATCCTAGCACCGGTTTCTGGCTATCAGCCGTCATCAGCCAGGATAGCTTGACTCCAGTGGCGTAGTGAGCACGGGTCCCACGTCTGGGAATACCCATCCCACTTAGGGCGAAAAGCGTTACAACAAACAAATGATGGACGGAATGCTGACAATGCAGACATTCTCCCCCAGTCAAGAGATCTGGTTTAAATCCATCGTTCTTTTGCCCACTACGCCACCCCAGTTTAGACATGGCCATATGCAAATCAGTCTTGACCCTGTGCCTCATGGGAACAGTCCAGCCCGAACTGCCAAGCCATGTCTTCCCTGGACCGGAATCAAGCATCCTAGGACCGGTTATTGGCTATCAGCCGTCATCAGCCAGGATAGCTTGACTCCAGTGGCGTAGTGAGCACGGGTCCCACGTCTGGGAATACCCATCCCACTTAGGGCGAAAAGCCTTACAACAAACAAATGATGGACGGAATGCTGACAATGCAGACATTCTCCCCCAGTCAAGAGATCTGCGTTAAATCCATCGTTCTTTTGCCCACTACGCCAACCCAGTTTAGACATGGCCATATGCAAATCAGTCTTGACCCTGTGCCTCATGGGAACAGTCCAGCCCGAACTGCCAAGCATGTCTTCCCTGGACCGGAATCAAGAATCCTAGGACCGGCTTCTGGCTATCAGTCGTCATCAGCCAGGATAGCTTGACTCCAGTGGCGTAGTGAGCACGGGTCCCACGTCTGGGAATACCCATCCCACTTAGGGCGAAAAGCGTAACAACAAACAAATGATGGACGGAATGCTGACAATGCAAACATTCTCCCCCAGTCAAGAGATCTGGGTTAAATCCATCGTTCTTTTGCCCACTACGCCACCTCAGTTTAGACATGGCCATATGCAAATCAGTCTTGACCCTGTGCCTCATGGGAACAGTCCAGCCCGAACTGCCAAGCCATGTCTTCCCTGGACCGGAATCAAGCATCCTAGGACCAGTTTCTGGCTATTAGCCGTCATCAGCCAGGATAGCTTGACTCCAGTGGCGTAGTGAGCACGGGTCCCACGTCTGGGAACACCCATCCCACTTAGGGCGAAAAGCGTTACAACAAACAAATGATGGACGGAATGCTGACAATGCAGACATTCTCCCCCAGTCAAGAGATCTGGGTTAAATCCATCGTTCTTTTGCCCACTACGCCACCCCAGTTTAGACATGGCCATATGCACATCAGTCTTGACCCTGTGCCTCATGGGAACAGTCCAGCCCAAACTGCCAAGCCATGTCTTCCCTGGACCAGAATCAAGCATTCTAGGACCGGTTTCTGGCTATCAGCCGTCATCAGCCAGGATAGCTTGACTCCAGTGGCGTAGTGAGCACGGGTCCCACGTCTGGGAATACCCATCCCACTTAGGGCGAAAAGCGTTACAACAAACAAATGATGGACGGAATGCTGACAATGCAGACATTCTCCCCCAGTCAAGAGATCTGGGTTAAATCCATCGTTCTTTTGCCCACTACGCCACCCCAGTTTAGACATGGCCATATGCAAATCAGTCTTGACCCTGTGCCTCATGGGAACAGTCCAGCCCGAACAGCCAAGCCATGTCTTCCCTGGACCGGAATCAAGCATCCTAGGACCGGTTTCTGGCTATCAGCCGGCATCAGCCAGGATAGCTTGACTCCAGTGGCGTAGTGAGCACGGGTCCCACGTCTGGGAATACCCATCCCACTTAGGGCGAAAAGCGTTACAACAAACAAATGATGGACGGAATGCTGACAATGCAGACATTCTCCCCCAGTCAAGAGATCTAGGTTAAATCCATCGTTCTTTTGCCCACTACGCCACCCCAGTTTAGACATGGCCATATGCAAATCAGTCTTGACCCTGTGCCTCATGGGAACAGTCCAGCCCGAACTGCCAAGCCATGTCTTCCCTGGACCAGAATCAAGCATCCTAGGACCGGTTTCTGGCTATCAGCCGTCATCAGCCAGGATAGCTTGACTCCAGTGGCGTAGTGAGCACGGGTCCCACGTCTGGGAATACCCATCCCACTTAGGGCGAAAAGCGTTACAACAAACAAATGATGGACGGAATGCTGACAATGCAGACATTCTCCCTAGTCAAGAGATCTGGGTTAAATCCAATCTTCTTTTGCCCACTACGCCACCCCAGTTTAGACATGGCCATATGCAAATCAGTCTTGACCCTGTGCCTCAGGGGAACAGTCCAGCCCGAACTGCCAAGCCATGTCTTCCCTGGACCGGAATCAAGCATCCTAGGACCGGTTTCTGGCTATCAGCCGTCATCAGCCAGGATAGCTTGACTCCAGAGGCATAGTGAGCACGGGTCCCACGTCTGGGAATACCCATCCCACTTAGGGCAAAAAGCGTTACAACAAACAAATGATGGACGGAATGCTGACAATGCAGACATTCTCCCCCAGTCAAGAGATCTGGGTTAAATCCATCGTTCTTTTGCCCACTACGCCACCCCAGTTTAGACATGGCCATATGCAAATCAGTCTTGACCCTGTGCCTCATGGGAACAGTCCAGACCGAACTGCCAAGCAATGTCTTCCCTGGACCGGAATCAAGCATCCTAGGACCGGTTTCTGGCTATCAGCCATCATCAGCCAGGATAGCTTGACTCCAGTGGCGTAGTGAGCACGGGTCCCAAGTCTGGGAATACCCATCCCGCTTAGGGCGAAAAGCGTTACAACAAACAAATGATGGACGGAATGCTGACAATGCAGACATTCTCCCCCAGTCAAGAGATCTGGTTTAAATCCATCGTTCTTTTGCCCACTACGCCACCCCAGTTTAGACATGGCCATATGCAAATCAGTCTTTACCCTCTGCCTCATGGGAACAGTCCAGCCCGAACTGCCAAGCCATGTCTTCCCTGGACCGGAATCAAGCATCTTAGGACCGGTTTCTGGCTATCAGCCGTCATCAGCCAGGATAGCTTGACTCCAGTGGCGTAGTGAGCACGGGTCCCACGTCTGGCAAGACCCATCCCACTTAGGGCGAAAAGCGTTACAACAAACAAATGATGGACGGAATGCTGACAATGCAGACATTCTCCCCCAGTCAAGAGATCTGGGTAAATCCATCGTTCTTTTGCCCACTACGCCACCCCAGTTTCGACATGGCCATATCCAAATCAGTCTTGACCCTGTGCCTCATGGGAACAGTCCAGCCCGAACTGCCAAGCCATGTCTTCCCTCGACCGGAATCAAGCATCCTAGCACCGGTTTCTGGCTATCAGCCGTCATCAGCCAGGATAGCTTGACTCCAGTGGCGTAGTGAGCACGGGTCCCACGTCTGGGAATACCCATCCCACTTAGGGCGAAAAGCGTTACAACAAACAAATGATGGACGGAATGCTGACAATGCAGACATTCTCCCCCAGTCAAGAGATCTGGTTTAAATCCATCGTTCTTTTGCCCACTACGCCACCCCAGTTTAGACATGGCCATATGCAAATCAGTCTTGACCCTGTGCCTCATGGGAACAGTCCAGCCCGAACTGCCAAGCCATGTCTTCCCTGGACCGGAATCAAGCATCCTAGGACCGGTTTCTGGCTATCAGCCGTCATCAGCCAGGATAGCTTGACTCCAGTGGCGTAGTGAGCACGGGTCCCACGTCTGGGAATACCCATCCCACTTAGGGCGAAAAGCCTTACAACAAACAAATGATGGACGGAATGCTGACAATGCAGACATTCTCCCCCAGTCAAGAGATCTGCGTTAAATCCATCGTTCTTTTGCCCACTACGCCAACCCAGTTTAGACATGGCCATATGCAAATCAGTCTTGACCCTGTGCCTCATGGGAACAGTCCAGCCCGAACTGCCAAGCATGTCTTCCCTGGACCGGAATCAAGAATCCTAGGACCGGCTTCTGGCTATCAGTCGTCATCAGTCAGGATAGCTTGACTCCAGTGGCGTAGTGAGCACGGGTCCCACGTCTGGGAATACCCATCCCACTTAGGGCGAATAGCGTAACAACAAACAAATGATGGACGGAATGCTGACAATGCAAACATTCTCCCCCAGTCAAGAGATCTGGGTTAAATCCATCGTTCTTTTGCCCACTACGCCACCTCAGTTTAGACATGGCCATATGCAAATCAGTCTTGACCCTGTGCCTCATGGGAACAGTCCAGCCCAAACTGCCAAGCCATGTCTTCCCTGGACCGGAATCAAGCATCCTAGGACCAGTTTCTGGCTATTAGCCGTCATCAGCCAGGATAGCTTGACTCCAGTGGCGTAGTGAGCACGGGTCCCACGTCTGGGAATACCCATCCCACTTAGGGCGAAAAGCGTTACAACAAACAAATGATGGACGGAATGCTGACAATGCAGACATTCTCCCCCAGTCAAGAGATCTGGGTTAAATCCATCGTTCTTTTGCCCACTACGCCACCCCAGTTTAGACATGGCCATATGCAAATCAGTCTTGACCCTGTGCCTCATGGGAACAGTCCAGCCCGAACTGCCAAGCCATGTCTTCCCTGGACCGGAATCAAGCATCCTAGGACCGGTTTCTGGCTATCAGCCGTCATCAGCCAGGATAGCTTGACTCCAGTGGCGTAGTGAGACGGGTCCCACGTCTGGGAATACCCATCCCACTTAGGGCGAAAAGCGTTACAACAAACAAATGATGGACGGAATGCTGACAATGCAGACATTCTCCCCCAGTCAAGAGATCTGGGTTAAATCCATCGTTCTTTTGCCCACTACGCCACCCCAGTTTAGACATGGCCATATGCAAATCAGTCTTGACCCTGTGCCTCATGGGAACAGTCCAGCCCGAACTGCCAAGCCATGTCTTCCCTGGACCGGAATCAAGCATCCTAGGACCGGTTTCTGGCTATCAGCCGTCATCAGCCAGGATAGCTTGACTCCAGTGGCGTAGTGAGCACAGGTCCCAAGTCTGGGAATACCCATCCCACTTAGGGCGAAAAGCGTTACAACAAACAAATGATGGACGGAATGCTGACAATGCAGACATTCTCCCCCAGTCAAGAGATCTAGGTTAAATCCATCGTTCTTTTGCCCACTACGCCACCCCAGTTTAGACATGGCCATATGCAAATCAGTCTTGACCCTGTGCCTCATGGGAACAGTCCAGCCCGAACTGCCAAGCCATGTCTTCCCTGGACCGGAATCAAGCATCCTAGGTTCGGTTTCTGGCTATCAGCCGTCATCAGCCAGGATAGCTTGACTCCAGTGGCGTAGTGAGCACGGGTCCCACGTCTGGGAATACCCATCCCACTTAGGGCGAAAAGCGTTACAACAAACAAATGATGGACGGAATGCCGACAATGCAGACATTCTCCCCCAGTCAAGAGCTCTAGGTTAAATCCATCGTTCTTTTGCCCACTACGCCACCCCAGTTTAGACATGGCCATATGCAAATCAGTTTTGACCCTGTGCCTCATGGGAACAGTCCAGCCCAAACTGCCAAGCCATGTCTTCCCTGGACCGGAATCAAGCATCCTAGGACCAGTTTCTGGCTATCAGCCGTCATCAGCCAGGATAGCTTGACTCCAGTGGCGTAGTGAGCACGGGTCCCACGTCTGGGAATACCCATCCCATTTAGGGCGAAAAGCGTTACAACAAACAAATGATGGACGGAATGCTGACAATGCAGACATTCTCCCCAGTCAAGAGATCTGGGTTAAATCCAATCTTCTTTTGCCCACTACGCCACCCCAGTTTAGACATGGCCATATGCAAATCAGTCTTGACCCTGTGCCTCATGGGAACAGTCCAGCCCGAACTACCAAGCCATGTCTTCCCTGGACCGGAATCAAGCATCCTAGGACCAGTTTCTGGCTATCAGCCGTCATCAGCCAGGATAGCTTGACTCCAGTGGCATAGTGAGCACGGGTCCCACGTCTGGGAATACCCATCCCATTTAGGGCGAAAAGCGTTACAACAAACAAATGATGGACGGAATGCTGACAATGCAGACATTCTCCCCCAGTCAAGAGATCTGGGTTAAATCCATCCTTCTTTTGCCCACTACGCCACCCCAGTTTAGACATGGCCATATGCAAATCAGTCTTGACCCTGTGCCTCATGGGAACAGTCCAGACCGAACTGCCAAGCAATGTCTTCCCTGGACCGGAATCAAGCATCCTAGGACCGGTTTCTGGCTATCAGCCATCATCAGCCAGGATAGCTTGACTCCAGTGGCGTAGTGAGCACGGGTCCCACGTCTGGGAATACCCATCCCACTTAGGGCGAAAAGCGTTACAACAAACAAATGATGGACGGAATGCTGACAATGCAAACATTCTCCCCCAGTCAAGAGATCTGGGTTAAATCCATCGTTCTTTTGCCCACTACGCCATCCCAGTTTAGACATGGCCATATGCAAATCAGTCTTGACCCTGTGCCTCATGGGAACAGTCCAGCCCGAACTGCTAAGCCATGTCTTCCCTGGACCGGAATCAAGCATCCTAGGACCGGTTTCTGGCTATCAGCCGTCATCAGCCAGGATAGCTTGACTGCAGTGGCGTAGTGAGCACGGGTCCCACGTCTGGGAATACCCATCCCACTTAGGGCGAAAAGCGTTACAACAAACAAATGATGGACGGAATGCTGACAATGCAGACATTCTCCCCCATTCAAGAGATCTAGGTAAAATCCATTGTTCTTTTGCCCACTACGCCACCCCAGTTTAGAGATGGCCATATGCAAATCAGTCTTGACCCTGTGCCTCATGGGAACAGTCCTGCCCGAACTGCCAAGCCATGTCTTCCCTGGACCGGAATCAAGCAACCTAGGACCGGTTTCTGGCTATCAGCCATCATCAGCCAGGATAGCTTGACTCCAGTGGCGTAGTGAGCACGGGTCCCACGTCTGGGAACACCCATCCCACTTAGGGCGAAAAGCGTTACAACAAACAAATGATGGACGGAATGCTGACAATGCAGACATTCTCCCCCAGTCAAGAGATCTGGGTTAAATCCATCGTTCTTTTGCCCACTACGCCACCCCAGTTTAGACATGGCCATATGCACATCAGTCTTGACCCTGTGCCTCATGGGAACAGTCCAGCCCGAACTGCCAAGCCATGTCTTCCCTGGACCGGAATCAAGCATCCTAGGACCGGTTTCTGGCTATCAGCCGTCATCAGCCAGGATAGCTTGACTCCAGTGGCGTAGTGAGCACGGGTCCCACGTCTGGGAATACCCATCCCACTTAGGGCGAAAAGCGTTACAACAAACAAATGATGGACGGAATGCTGACAATGCAGACATTCTCCCCCAGTCAAGAGATCTGGTTTAAATCCATCGTTCTTTTGCCCACTACGCCACCCCAGTTTAGACATGGCCATATGCAAATGAGTCTTGACCCTGTGCCTCATGGGAACAGTCCAGCCCGAACTGCCAAGCCATGTCTTCCCTGGACCGGAATCAAGCATCCTAGGACCGGTTTCTGGCTATCAGCCGTCATCAGCCAGGATAGCTTGACTCCAGTGGCGTAGTGAGCACGGGTCCCACGTCTGGGAATACCCATCCCACTTAGGGCGAAAAGCGTTACAACAAACAAATGATGGACGGAATGCTGACAATGCAGACATTCTCCCCCAGTCAAGAGATCTGGGTAAATCCATCGTTCTTTTGCCCACTACGCCACCCCAGTTTCGACATGGCCATATGCAAATCAGTCTTGACCCTGTGCCTCATGGGAACAGTCCAGCCCGAACTGCCAAGCCATGCCTTCCCTCGACCGGAATCAAGCATCCTAGCACCGGTTTCTGGCTATCAGCCGTCATCAGCCAGGATAGCTTGACTCCAGTGGCGTAGTGAGCACGGGTCCCACGTCTGGAAATACCCATCCCACTTAGGGCGAAAAGCGTGACAACAAACAAATGATGGACGGAATGCTGACAATGCAGACATTCTCCCCCAGTCAAGAGATCTGGGTTAAATCCATCGTTCTTTTGCCCACTACGCCACCCCAGTTTAGACATGGCCATATGCAAATCAGTCTTGACCCTGTGCCTCATGGGAACAGTCCAGCCCGAACTGCCAAGCCATGTCTTCCCTGGACCGGAATCAAGCATCCTAGGACCGGTTTCTGGCTATCAGCCGTCATCAGCCAGGATAGCTTGACTCCAGTGGCGTAGTGAGCACGGGTCCCACGTCTGGGAATACCCATCCCACTTAGGGCGAAAAGCGTTACAACAAACAAATGATGGACTGATTGCTAACAATGCAGACATTCTCCCCCAGTCAAGAGATCTGGGTTAAATCCATCGTTCTTTTGCCCACTACGCTACCTCAGTTTAGACATTGCCATATGCAAATCAGTCTTGACCCTGTGCCTCATGGCAACAGTCCTGCCCAAACTGCCAAGCCATGACTTCCCTGAACCGGAATCAAGCATCCTAGGACCGGTTTCTGGCTATCAGCCGTCATCAGCCAGGATAGATTGACTCCAGTGGCGTAGTGAGCACGGGTCCCACGTTTGGGAATACCCATCCCACTTAGGGCGAAAAGCGTTACAACAAACAAATGATGGACGGAATGCTGACAATGCAGACATTCTCCCCCAGTCAAGAGATCTGGGTTAAATCCATCGTTCTTTTGCCCACTACGCCACCCCAGTTTAGACATGGCCATATGCAAATCAGTCTTGACCCTGTGCCTCATGGGAACAGTCCAGCCCGAACTGCCAAGCCATGTCTTCCCTGGACCGGAATCAAGCATCCTAGGACCGGTTTCTGGCTATCAGCCGTCATCAGCCAGGATAGCTTGACTCCAGTGGCGTAGTGAGCACAGGTCCCACGTCTGGGAATACCCATCCCACTTAGGGCGAAAAGCGTTACAACAAACAAATGATGGACTGATTGCTAACAATGCAGACATTCTCCCCCAGTCAAGAGATCTGGGTTAAATCCATCGTTCTTTTGCCCACTACGCCACCCCAGTTTAGACATGGCCATCTGCAAATCAGTCTTGACCCTGTGCCTCATGGGAACAGTCCAGCCCGAACTGCCAAGCCATGTCTTCCCTGGACCGGAATCAAGCATCCTAGGACCGGATTTTGTCTATCAGCCGTCATCAGCCAGGATAGCTTGACTCCAGTGGCGTAGTGAGCACGGGTCCCACGTCTGGGAATACCCATCCCACTTAGGGCAAAAAGCGTTACAACAAACAAATGATGGACGGAATGCTGACAATGCAGACATTCTCCCCCAGTCAAGAGATCTGGGTTAAATCCATCGTTCTTTTGCCCACTACGCCACCCCAGTTTAGACATGGCCATATGCAAATCAGTCTTGACCCTGTGCCTCATGGGAACAGTCCAGCCCGAACTGCCAAGCCATGTCTTCCCTGGACCGGGATCAAGCAACCTAGGACCGGTTTCTGGCTATCAGCCATCATCAGCCAGGATAGCTTGACTCCAGTGGCGTAGTGAGCACGGGTCCCACGTCTGGGAATACCCATCCCACTTAGGGCGAAAAGTGTTACAACAAACAAATGATGGCCGGAATGCTGACAATGCAGACATTCTTCCCCAGTCAAGAGATCTGGGTTAAATCCATCGTTCTTTTGCCCACTACGCCACCCCAGTTTAGACACGGCCATATGCAAATCAGTCTTGACCCTGTGCCTCATGGGAACAGTCCAGCCCGAACTGCCAAGCCATGTCTTCCCTGGACCGGAATCAAGCATACTAGGACCGGTTTCTGGCTATCAGCCGTCATCAGCCAGGATAGCTTGACTCCAGTGGCGTAGTGAGCACGGGTCCCACGTCTGGGAATACCCATCCCACTTAGGGCGATAAGCATTACAACAAACAAATGATGGACGGAATGCTGACAATGCAGACATTCTCCCCCAGTCAAGAGATCTAGGTTAAATCCATCGTTCTTTTGGCCACTACGCCACCCCAGTTTAGACATGGTCATATGCAAATCAGTCTTGACCCTCTGCCTCATGGGAACAGTCCAGCCCGAACTGCCAAGCCATGTCTTCCCTGGACCGGAATCAAGCATCCTAGGACCGGTTTCTGGCTATCAGCCGTCATCAGCCAGGATAGCTTGACTCCAGTGGCGTAGTGAGCACGGGTCCCATGTCTGTGAATACCCATCCCACTTAGGGCGAAAGCGTTACAACAAACAAATGATGGACGGAATGCTGACAATGCAGACATTCTCCCCCAGTCAAGAGATCTGGGTTAAATCCATCGTTCTTTTGCCCACTACGCCACCCCAGTTTAGACATGGCCATATGCAAATCAGTCTTGACCCTGTGCCTCATGGGAACAGTCCAGCCCGAACTGCCAAGCCATGTCTTCCCTGGACCGGAATCAAGCATCCTAGGACCGGTTTCTGGCTATCAGCCGTCATCAGCCAGGATAGCTTGACTCCAGTGGCGTAGTGAGCACGGGTCCCACGTCTGGAAATACCCATCCCACTTAGGGCGAAAAGCGTTACAACAAACAAATGATGGGAGGAGGAGCCTAGCGCGCAAACAAGATGGCCGCGTAGGTGCGAGGCTCCCGAGGACCTCCGCGACCTCCTGCATGAATCCTGATCTAATCCTGCCCTAGACGAAGGGAATGTGTGGGTGACTTCGAGCTGAGGTGACACCTGTTTTCCGTTCCTAAATCGGACCTTGGACACCGACAGGAGCGTCGATTGAGGTTTGCGGCCTGCTCCGCTCGGGCCCCCCGCACTGGAGTTGTGGGGCGATCCGACTCCAAAGTGAACAACAGCGGCGGGCACGGCTGGGCGACTTGCGTGCCCCGCACTTTCACTTTCGCTTTCGCGCTCTCCTTGCTATCGGGCGAGGTAGGGTAGCGGGGCGGTGAGCGGTGGTGTGGCTCCGTTGGGGTGCCCTGTCGGCCTGCTCACGCAGTGGTGATCGCCCCCCCCCCCCCCCCGGAGCTCTGGAACTGGATTGCTGGCCTTTTTCTCCCCCTTTCTGACGAGATTGGCGTGATCTGGGGATCGACACCATGGCCACCAAACAAGATGGCGACCGGGTCAAGGTAAAATCGACCCGCCGTGGCGTAGCTCCTCAGACCAACAGTATGGACCGCTATACCCTCCAGAAGGGATCGCCAGATGCGCAGCACGGGTCCCAGCCGGGCCCGACTGATGCTCCTGCTCTGCCCGCGGACCCGACCCTCCGAGACATCATGGGCGCCATTACTGAGATGAAGGCCTCGGTGGACCAGCGTTTCGACACCCTGGCCCACAAGATTGACTCGGTCCTTGTGGACGTGGGCCTTGTCAGGGCGGACTTGTCTAAAACCAACGACAGGGTCGATTCTTTGTCCCATACTACCGTGGGCCTCACAGCGGATGTGGCTGCCCTCCAACAGGAGGTGCGCAGGCTTGGCCAGGCGAGCGCCCTGACGACTCGTCGGCTGGAGGATTTTGAGGGTCGGGCCCGGAGGAACAACGTCCGCATTATCGGGGTGCCGGAGGGACGCGAGGCAGAGGCAGCGGATCTGTTTGTGGAGGACTTGGTTCTCACCTATCTCCAGCCCCGGGGGCTGAGCAAATTCTTCGCGGTGGAACGTGCCCACAGGGTCCCCGGGGGTAGGCCTAAGGTTGGTGCCCCTCCGAGGCCTCTCATCGCCCGGATATTCAACTTCCGAGACAGAGACGCTATCCTCCAGGCTTCCAGACAACAAGGTCCGGTTAAACTGGACAACATGGATATCAACTTCTATCCTGATTTCACCCAGACAGTCCAGAAACAAAGACTCAGTTTTCTCGGAGTCAAACGTCGCCTACGGGATCTGAATCTTAAATACGCAATGCTTTTTCCGGCTAAACTGCGAGTGGAGGTGGATGGCCGTACGCACTTTTTTGACCGCCCCGAGGCGGCTGGAGACTGGCTCGACACCCTGGCCGGAGACCGGGACAGGGGGAGTGGGGGGGGTGCGGTGGGTGGGGAGGGTCCGCTGGATCAGGACTTGAGCTAGCCTTTGCTCTGGACTTCGATATTGTCACCAATGACTGTTAGGGTGAGTTCCCCTCTTGTGGGGGTCGTGTGGGGTCTCTTGGGGGATCTCCCTCCTCCTCTGGGGGGACTAGTTAGTTTTTCTCTATGGGGCGACAGGCACACTGCACTTTGGGGGGGCTGTTTGGGCTCATGCAGGGGTGCAGGGTGGGGGGAGTTTTGTTGGGACGGGTGGGTTGGGGTGGGGTGTGGATTGTTTTTACCGCAAGGCTAACCCTTTCTTGTATTGTTGTTTCTGTGATGCTCTCTGGGGGACAAATGATGGCTTCTGTATGTGATGGGGGGTAGGGACCTAACTTTGCTGTCCTGGAATGTTAACGGACTGGGGGATAGGATTAAGCGAGGGGTGGTCCTGCAGTATCTGAAGCGGATTTCGCCTGATGTCGTCTTTCTGCAGGAGACACATCTTATTGGTAACTCCTTTTGTGCCATGAATCGTCGCGGCTATCGTTTGGTGGCCCACTCGGGCTTCACATCGGGCTCGCGGGGGGTGGGCATCATGGTTAAAATCTCACTCCCCCTAGAAATAGACGAGGTGCGTCATGATGAGAGGGGACGCTACACTGTTGTGGTGGGGAGGATGGAGGGCAGGGTGGTCAGTTTTGTCTCTGTGTATGTTCCACCGGGGTTACAGTCCACCACCTTCGCGGACTTGGGACGTCTCCTTCTTGACCTTCCGGAGGGACTTCTGGTGGTCGGGGGGGACTTCAATGCGGTGGCTTCTGGGACTATGGACCGCCATCCCCCTAGGGACCTCCCCCGGGCACAGGCGTGGCTGCCTGGTTTTTTAGACACACTAGGATTGGTGGATTGCTGGCGTTTAAAACATCCTACTCAGTTGCAGTACACCTTTCACTCGGGTGCCCATGGTAGCCTCTCGCGGCTTGACTATGTCCTCGTCCCCGCGGCCTATGCTGGGAGAGTCGGAGAGGTGCGACATCTGGCCCGGGGTATCTCAGATCACTCCCCGCTCCTGTTACATCTCGGAGTTTTCCCGAGGGGGGAGGGCAGGGTAGCTCCAATCAATGCTTGGTATCTTCGAGACCCCACCATTCGTGCCGCTTTGATTAAATCCGTGCATAGGTATTTTGAGGAGAATGTGGGGTCCGTCTCGTCGGCCATTTCCCTGTGGGAAGCCTTCAAAACGGTTCTGAGAGGGGAGGCCCTCTCTTCCATTTCCCATGCCCGGAGGAGTGCACAGGAGGAGGTGACCCGGGTGGAGGCCGAAATCACCGAACTGGAGGGTGACCTGGGGAGCGGGGTGACTGACGCGGCGCTACATGTTTTACAGCTTAAGCAGGCGGCCTATAGGGCCCTCGTCACGGAGGCGGCCAGGGGCCTTAGCAGAGAGCAACAGGGGCGACTGTATGATGTGGGCGACAAGGCTGGTAAATTGATTGCGTGGCTGGACAAAAAGGAGAGAGCTAGTCGTGTGGTCCCTCTGATTGAGAGTATGGATGGTGTACGAGTTACTGAGCCGGAAGGCATTGTCTCTTGCTTCGCGGATTATTTCCGCGAGGTATATACCCCGGTCTCTCCCTGCTCGGAGGAGGACTCTCGTGCCCTGTTGCGTGATATTACGCTGCCCTCCCTTTCAGTGGAGGACAGGGATTCGTTGGATGCCGCCCCCACCTCGGACGAAATTGCTCTCGCCATACGCTCGGTCGCCTCTGGCAAGGCCATGGGCCCGAACGGCCTACCTATTGAATTGTATAAGCTGCGACCGGATGTACTGGCACCCCACCTCCGCGCCATGTTCCTTGCGGCCCACTTGCGGGGATCCCTCCCACCTGACCAGCGTCTGGCTACTATCGTGGTCATTCATAAGGAGGGGAGGCCACGGGATCGGGTTACCTCCTATAGGCCGATCTCGCTTTTGAATGCGGAGCCGAAAATCCTCGCCAAGGTTTTGGCCAACCGGCTGGTCGGTGTGGTGGGCGATTTAGTCCACCAAGACCAGTCCGGATTTATTCCCCATCGTAACACGGCCCTTAATCTTCGGCGCTTGCACGGGGTGCTCGCGCGTGTTCCATTTGTGCGAGAGCCGGCCATCTTGGCGTCCTTGGACGCCACCATGGCGTTTGACACGCTCGAATGGTCCTACATCTGGGCAATGCTGGCGAAATTCGGATTTGGACCGGGCTTCATCAGCTGGGTCAAATTGTTGTACGCGGACCCAATGGCGCAGGTGGTGGTAAATGGTCGTGTCTCGGCCCCCTTCGCGCTGGGACGGGGCACACGACAGGGTTGCCCCCTGTCACCGCTCCTGTTTGCGCTGGCCTTGGAGCCCCTGGCGGAGTGGCTACGGTGGCACCCCTCTATCCGTGGCCTCCGGTGGACCCCGGAGTATGAGGACCGCGTGTCCCTCTATGCGGACGACATCCTATTGTACCTCGCCTCCCCGCGCAAATCGCTGATCGTCCTGGTCGATGTTTTGCGCTCCTTTGGCCGTAACTCAGGTCTTGTCATCAACTGGGCTAAATCCTGTGTTTATGTGCTTTCCGGGGAGGCGCCTGTTCTCCCGCGGGGCTGTCCGATCCAGATTGCTTCGCAGGGGTTTCGATATTTGGGCATCTATATTACTCTGGACCCGGTGGCTCGCTACGAGCGGAATTTGCTTCCCCCCCTCCAGCGTTTGAAGGAGGACGTTGCGCGCTGGCGGCGCCTGCCGCTTTCACCACTCGGCCGGGCGGCATTGTTCAAGATGATGTCCTTACCGCGCTTTCTATACGCTCTCCAGAACACCATGGACTTGGTCCCGGCGCGCTACTTTCGTGAGGTGGAAGGTTTGCAGCGCCGCCTGTTCTGGGATGGGCGGCCACGTATAGCCCTGGCGAAGTTGACGCTCCCGTGGTATGACGGAGGGATTGCCCTCCCAGACATCAAGCGGTATTACTGGGCCTCCCAATTAGCTGCCATTAATCACGGCCTTTATGGGCCTGCTTTAAATCCGGCCTTTGAAATGGATAAGACGGTACTGCCTGGTGGAGACTACAATCGAGCGCTCTATGCTCGAGTGCCTGATCCCCGCTTGACGGGGCCCACGCGTGTCATGGTGCGAGTGTGGCACGCGGCAAATGCAGCTATGGGATGGAAGGACCGTTTGACCCGGGCGTCACCTTTGTATGCGTCTGAGAGGCTGGGCTCCCTATGGACCTCTAAGGGCTTCGAGCGGTGGGATATGATAGGCATCAGTACAGTCGGAGATCTCTGGACGAGGGGAGGATTCAAAACATTCGAGGCGCTGCAGGCGGAGTTTAAGCTGCAGGGCGGTGAACTCTTTCGATACCTGCAGGTCCGCCACGCACTGGGTTCTGTTTTCCCAGACGTGGCCGCCATCCCAGAGTCCTCCCCGTTGGAAGATAGAGTGTTGGATGGCCACGTTCCGGACAGCACGATCTCCCTCATATATAAGAAACTGATCAATGACCGCTCGGGCCTATTGAATGGGCTCCGCGAGGCCTGGGTTGCTGATGGGTTGGAGCTGGACGACGAGGACTGGGTTTCCGCGGTGGCCTCTCCGAAGGAGGTGGCCATCCCGGCTCGCCTTCGCTTCGTCCAGCTCAAGATACTTCACCGGGTGTACGTGACGGGGCCGAGGCTTCAGCGTATGGGCTATGTTGAGGATGGACTGTGTAGGCGTGGGTGTGGAGCTTTGGCAACCTTTATGCATATCCTGTGGGAATGCCCGAAGGTGGAGCGTTTCTGGCGTGGTGTGCATGAGATCCTGCGTGCGGTCACGCATGTTGCGCTGTTGCCTGAGGCGAGGAGATGTCTGTTGAATGTGTGGGAGCCGGTTGATTATTCGGTTCCGCAGACGCGATGGGTGACTCTGGGTTATATGGTAGCCAAACGGGACATTGCACAATTGTGGGGATCACAGAAGCCCCCTGCGGTATCAGCATGGAAAGAGCATATGGACTGGTGCATGTTCCAAGAGAAAGTGGTGTATGTTGCGCGGGGCAAGCCTGGGGCGTGGGTGAAGATATGGGGCCCCTGGAACGCCTACCGCGGGGACATCTGCGAGCCGCCGTTGTTGCCTCCCGCTTCACCAGTCTCTTCCCCTTAGTTGACTCCCCCCTCGGTCCTGGGAATGGTGTTCTCCCTGCTCTGGCACGGTTTCCCTTCCCCTCCTTGGATTTTAATGAACGAGTGGGGTTCCCCACGTCGGAGCACATGTAGTCACGATCGATCTTGGGTGGCCTTGCGGGTGTGGTGTTATGTTCGTTGTGTGATGTAAAATGAAACCGTATTGTGGATACAGGGGCACGTAGGCCCTGCTTTGCTACCTCCTGATTTAGTGACTTTGTTGCGCTGACTGCATTACGGTAGAAATGCCATTTGTTCTTTGTCACTTTAGCGGCCGGCCGGAAGGTTGTAGGCCCATACCTGTATATGTTCTGCACTCGTAATAAACGGTTTCAAAAAAAAAAAAAAAAAAAAAAAAAAACAAACAAATGATGGAAGGAATGCTGACAATGCAGACATTCTCCCCCAGTCAAGAGATCTGGGTTAAATCCATCGTTCTTTTGCCCACTACATCACCCCAGTTTAGACATGGCCATATGCAAATCAGTCTTGACCCTGTGCCTCATGGGAACAGTCCAGCCCGAACTGCCAAGCCATGTCTTCCCTGGACCGGAATCAAGCATCCTAGGACCGGTTTCTGGCTATCAGCCGTCATCAGCCAGGATAGCTTGACTCCAGTGGCATAGTGAGCACGGGTCCCACGTCTGGGAATACCCATCCCACTTAGGGCGAAAAGTGTTACAACAAACAAATGATGGACGGAATGCTGACAATGCAGACATTCTCCCCCAGTCAAGAGATCTGGGTTAAATCCATCGTTCTTTTGCCCACTACGCCACCCCAGTTTAGACATGGCCATATGCAAATCAGTCTTGACCCTGTGCCTCATGGGAACAGTCCAGCCCGAACTGCCAAGCCATGTCTTCCCTGGACCGGAATCAAGCATCCTAGGACCGGTTTCTGGCTATCAGCCGTCATCAGCCAGGATAGCTTGACTCCAGTGGCGTAGTGAGCACGGGTCCCACGTCTGGGAATACCCATCCCACTTAGGGCGAAAAGCGTTACAACAAACAAATGATGGATGGAATGCTGACAATGCAGACATTCTCCCCCAGTCAAGAGATCTGGCTTAAATCCATCGTTCTTTTGCCCACTACGCCACCCCAGTTTAGACATGGCCATATGCAAATCAGTCTTGACCCTGTGCCTCATGGGAACAGTCCAGCCCGAACTGCCAAGCCATGTCTTCCCTGGACCGGAATCAAGCATCCTAGGACCGGTTTCTGGCTATCAGCCGTCATCAGCCAGGATAGCTTGACTCCAGTGGCGTAGTTAGCACGGGTCCCACGTCTGGGAATACCCATCCCACTTAGGGCGAAAAGCGTTACAACAAACAAATGATGGACGGAATGCTGACAATGCAGACATTCTCCCCCAGTCAAGAGATCTGGGTTAAATCCATCGTTCTTTTGCCCACTACGCCACCCCAGTTTAGACATGGCCATATGCAAATCAGTCTTGACCCTGTGCCTCATGGGAACAGTCCAGCCCGAACTGCCAAGTCATGTCTTCCCTGGACTGGAATCAAGAATCCTAGGACCGGTTTCTGGCTATCAGCCGTCATCAGCCAGGATAGCTTGACTCCAGTGGCGTAGTGAGCACGGGTCCCACGTCTGGGAATACCAATCCCACTTAGGGCGAAAAGCATTACAACAAACAAATGATGGACGGAATGCTGACAATGCAGACATTCTCCCCCAGTTAAGAGATCTGGGTTAAATCCATCGTTCTTTTGCCCACTACGCCACCCCAGTTTAGACATGGCCATATGCAAATCAGTCTTGACCCTGTGCCTCATGGGAACAGTCCAGCCCGAACTGCCAAGCCATGTCTTCCCTGGACCGGAATCAAGCATCCTAGGACCGGTTTCTGGCTATCAGCCGTCATCAGCCAGGATAGCTTGACTCCAGTGGCGTAGTGAGCACGGGTCCCACGTCTGGGAATACCCATCCCACTTAGGGCGAAAAGCGTTACAACAAACAAATGATGGACGGAATGCTGACAATGCAGACATTCTCCCCTAGTCAAGAGATCTAGGTTAAATCCTTCGTTCTTTTGCCCACTACGCCACCCCAGTTTAGACATGGCCATATGCAAATCAGTCTTGACCCTGTGCCTCATGGGAACAGTCCAGACCGAACTGCCAAGCAATGTCTTCCCTGGACCGGAATCAAGCATCCTAGGACCGGTTTCTGGCTATCAGCCATCATCAGCCAGGATAGCTTGACTCCAGTGGCGTAGTGAGCACGGGTCCCAAGTCTGGGAATACCCATCCCACTTAGGGCTAAAAGCGTTACAACAAACAAATGATGGACGGAATGCTGACAATGCAGACATTCTCCCCCAGTCAAGAGATCTGGTTTAAATCCATCGTTCTTTTGCCCACTACGCCACCCCAGTTTAGACATGGCCATATGCAAATCAGTCTTGACCCTCTGCCTCATGGGAACAGTCCAGCCCGAACTGCCAAGCCATGTCTTCCCTGGACCGGAATCAAGCATCCTAGGACCGGTTTCTGGCTATCAGCCGTCATCAGCCAGGATAGCTTGACTCCAGTGGCGTAGTGAGCACGGGTCCCACGTCTGGCAAGACCCATCCCACTTAGGGCGAAAAGCGTTACAACAAACAAATGATGGACGGAATGCTGACAATGCAGACATTCTCCCCCAGTCAAGAGATCTGGGTAAATCCATCGTTCTTTTGCCCACTACGCCACCCCAGTTTTGACATGGCCATATGCAAATCAGTCTTGACCCTGTGCCTCATGGGAACAGTCCAGCCCGAACTGCCAAGCCATGTCTTCCCTCGACCGGAATCAAGCATCCTAGCACCGGTTTCTGGCTATCAGCCGTCATCAGCCAGGATAGCTTGACTCCAGTGGCGTAGTGAGCACGGGTCCCACGTCTGGGAATACCCATCCCACTTAGGGCGAAAAGCGTTACAACAAACAAATGATGGACGGAATGCTGACAATGCAGACATTCTCCCCCAGTCAAGAGATCTGGTTTAAATCCATCGTTCTTTTGCCCACTACGCCACCCCAGTTTAGACATGGCCAAATGCAAATCAGTCTTGACCCTGTGCCTCATGGGAACAGTCCAGCCCGAACTGCCAAGCCATGTCTTCCCTGGACCGGAATCAAGCATCCTAGGACCGGTTTCTGGCTATCAGCCGTCATCAGCCAGGATAGCTTGACTCCAGTGGCGTAGTGAGCACGGGTCCCACGTCTGGGAATACCCATCCCACTTAGGGCGAAAAGCGTTACAACAAACAAATGATGGACGGAATGCTGACAATGCAGACATTCTCCCCCAGTCAAGAGATCTGGGATAAATCCATTGTTCTTTTGCCCACTACGCCACCCCAGTTTAGACATGGCCATATGCAAATCAGTCTTGACCCTGTGCCTCATGGGAACAGTCCAGCCCGAACTGCCAAGCCATGTTTTCCCTGGACCGGAATCAAGCATCCTAGGACCAGTTTCTGGCTATCAGCCGTCATCAGCCAGGATAGCTAGACTCCAGTGGCGTAGTGAGCACGGGTCCCACGTCTGGGAATACCCATCCCACTTAGGGCGACAAGCGTTACAACAAACAAATGATGGACGGAATGCTGACAATGCAGACATTCTCCCCCAGTCAAGAGATCTGCGTTAAATCCATTGTTCTTTTGCCCACTACGCCAACCCAGTTTAGACATGGCCATATGCAAATCAGTCTTGACCCTGTGCCTCATGGGAACAGTCCAGCCCGAACTGCCAAGCATGTCTTCCCTGGACCGGAATCAAGAATCCTAGGACCGGCTTCTGGCTATCAGTCGTCATCAGCCAGGATAGCTTGACTCCAGTGGCGTAGTGAGCACGGGTCCCACGTCTGGGAATACCCATCCCACTTAGGGCGAAAAGCGTTACAACAAACAAATGATGGACGGAATGCTGACAATGCAAACATTCTCCCCCAGTCAAGACATCTGGGTTAAATCCATCGTTCTTTTGCCCACTACGCCACCTCAGTTTAGACATGGCCATATGCAAATCAGTCTTGACCCTGTGCCTCATGGGAACAGTCCAGCCCGAACTGCCAAGCCATGTCTTCCCTGGACCGGAATCAAGCATCCTAGGACCAGTTTCTGGCTATCAGCCGTCATCAGCCAGGATAGCTTGACTCCAGTGGCGTAGTGAGCACGGGTCCCACGTCTGGGAATACCCATCCCACTTAGGGCGAAAAGCGTTACAACAAACAAATGATGGACGGAATGCTGACAATGCAGACATTCTCCCCCAGTCAAGAGATCTGGGTTAAATCCATCGTTCTTTTGCCCACTACGCCACCCCAGTTTAGACATGGCCATATGCAAATCAGTCTTGACCCTGTGCCTCATGGGAACAGTCCAGCCCGAACTGCCAAGCCATGTCTTCCCTGGACCGGAATCAAGCATCCTAGGACCGGTTTCTGGCTATCAGCCGTCATCAGCCAGGATAGCTTGACTCCAGTGGCGTAGTGAGACGGGTCCCACGTCTGGGAATACCCATCCCACTTAGGGCGAAAAGCGTTACAACAAACAAATGATGGACGGAATGCTGACAATGCAGACATTCTCCCCCAGTCAAGAGATCTGGGTTAAATCCATCGTTCTTTTGCCCACTACGCCACCCCAGTTTAGACATGGCCATATGCAAATCAGTCTTGACCCTGTGCCTCATGGGAACAGTCCAGCCCGAACTGCCAAGCCATGTCTTCCCTGGACCGGAATCAAGCATCCTAGGACCGGTTTCTGGCTATCAGCCGTCATCAGCCAGGATAGCTTGACTCCAGTGGCGTAGTGAGCACGGGCCCCACGTCTGGGAATACCCATCCCACTTAGGGCGAAAAGCGTTACAACAAACAAATGATGGACGGAATGCTGACAATGCAGACATTCTCCCCCAGTCAAGAGATCTAGGTTAAATCCATCGTTCTTTTGCCCACTACGCCACCCCAGTTTAGACATGGCCATATGCAAATCAGTCTTGACCCTGTGCCTCATGGGAACAGTCCAGCCCGAACTGCCAAGCCATGTCTTCCCTGGACCGGAATCAAGCATCCTAGGTTCGGTTTCTGGCTATCAGCCGTCATCAGCCAGGATAGCTTGACTCCAGTGGCGTAGTGAGCACGGGTCCCACGTCTGGGAATACCCATCCCACTTAGGGCGAAAAGCGTTACAACAAACAAATGATGGACGGAATGCTGACAATGCAGACATTCTCCCCCAGTCAAGAGATCTAGGTTAAATCCATCGTTCTTTTGCCCACTACGCCACCCCAGTTTAGACATGGCCATATGCAAATCAGTTTTGACCCTGTGCCTCATGGGAACAGTCCAGCCCAAACTGCCAAGCCATGTCTTCCCTGGACCGGAATCAAGCATCCTAGGACCAGTTTCTGGCTATCAGCCGTCATCAGCCAGGATAGCTTGACTCCAGTGGCGTAGTGAGCACGGGTCCCACGTCTGGGAATACCCATCCCATTTAGGGCGAAAAGCGTTACAACAAACAAATGATGGACGGAATGCTGACAATGCAGACATTCTCCCCAGTCAAGAGATCTGGGTTAAATCCAATCTTCTTTTGCCCACTACGCCACCCCAGTTTAGACATGGCCATATGCAAATCAGTCTTGACCCTGTGCCTCATGGGAACAGTCCAGCCCGAACTGCCAAGCCATGTCTTCCCTGGACCGGAATCAAGCATCCTAGGACCGGTTTCTGGCTATCAGCCGTCATCAGCCAGGATAGCTTGACTCCAGTGGCATAGTGAGCACGGGTCCCACGTCTGGGAATACCCATCCCACTTAGGGCGAAAAGCGTTACAACAAACAAATGATGGACGGAATGCTGACAATGCAGACATTCTCCCCCAGTCAAGAGATCTGGGTTAAATCCATCGTTCTTTTGCCCACTACGCCACCCCAGTTTAGACATGGCCATATGCAAATCAGTCTTGACCCTGTGCCTCATGGGAACAGTCCAGACCGAACTGCCAAGCAATGTCTTCCCTGGACCGGAATCAAGCATCCTAGGACCGGTTTCTGGCTATCAGCCATCATCAGCCAGGATAGCTTGACTCCAGTGGCGTAGTGAGCACGGGTCCCACGTCTGGGAATACCCATCCCACTTAGGGCGAAAAGCGTTACAACAAACAAATGATGGACGGAATGCTGACAATGCAAACATTCTCCCCCAGTCAAGAGATCTGGGTTAAATCCATCGTTCTTTTGCCCACTAAGCCACCTCAGTTTAGACATGGCCATATGCAAATCAGTCTTGACCCTGTGCCTCATGGGAACAGTCCAGCCCGAACTGCCAAGCCATGTCTTCCCTGGACCGGAATCAAGCATCCTAGGACCAGTTTCTGGCTATCAGCCGTCATCAGCCAGGATAGCTTGACTCCAGTGGCGTAGTGAGCACGGGTCCCACGTCTGGGAATACCCATCCCACTTAGGGCGAAAAGCGTTACAACAAACAAATGATGGACGGAATGCTGACAATGCAGACATTCTCCCCCAGTCAAGAGATCTGGGTTAAATCCATCGTTCTTTTGCCCACTACGCCACCCCAGTTTAGACATGGCCAAATGCAAATCAGTCTTGACCCTGTGCCTCATGGGAACAGTCCAGCCCGAACTGCCAAGCCATGTCTTCCCTGGACCGGGATCAAGCAACCTAGGACCGGTTTCTGGCTATCAGCCATCATCAGCCAGGATAGCTTGACTCCAGTGGCGTAGTGAGCACGGGTCCCACGTCTGGGAACACCCATCCCACTTAGGGCGAAAAGCGTTACAACAAACAAATGATGGACGGAATGCTGACAATGCAGACATTCTCCCCCAGTCAAGAGATCTGGGTTAAATCCATCGTTCTTTTGCCCACTACGCCACCCCAGTTTAGACATGGCCATATGCACATCAGTCTTGACCCTGTGCCTCATGGGAACAGTCCAGCCCGAACTGCCAAGCCATGTCTTCCCTGGACCGGAATCAAGCATCCTAGGACCGGTTTCTGGCTATCAGCCGTCATCAGCCAGGATAGCTTGACTCCAGTGGCGTAGTGAGCACGGGTCCCACGTCTGGGAATAGCCATCCCACTTAGGGCGAAAAGCGTTACAACAAACAAATGATGGACGGAATGCTGACAATGCAGACATTCTCCCCCAGTCAAGAGATCTGGGTTAAATCCATCGTTCTTTTGCCCACTACGCCACCCCAGTTTAGACATGGCCATATGCAAATCAGTCTTGACCCTGTGCCTCATGGGAACAGTCCAGCCCGAACTGCCAAGCCATGTCTTCCCTGGACCGGAATCAAGCATCCTAGGACCGGTTTCTGGCTATCAGCCGTCATCAGCCAGGATAGCTTGACTCCAGTGGCGTAGTGAGCACGGGTCCCACGTCTGGGAATACCCATCCCACTTAGGGCGAAAAGCGTTACAACAAACAAATGATGGACGGAATGCTGACAATGCAGACATTCTCCCCCAGTCAAGAGATCTAGGTTAAATCCATCGTTCTTTTGCCCACTACGCCACCCCAGTTTAGACATGGCCATATGCAAATCAGTCTTGACCCTGTGCCTCATGGGAACAGTCCAGCCCGAACTGCCAAGCCATGTCTTCCCTGGACCGGAATCAAGCATCCTAGGACCGGTTTCTGGCTATCAGCCGTCATCAGCCAGGATAGCTTGACTCCAGTGGCGTAGTGAGCACGGGTCCCACGTCTGGGAATACCCATCCCACTTAGGGCGAAAAGCGTTACAACAAACAAATGATGGATGGAATGCTGACAATGCAGACATTCTCCCCCAGTCAAGAGATCTAGGTTAAATCCATCGTTCTTTTGCCCACTACGCCACCCCAGCTTAGACATGGCCATATGCAAATCAGTTTTGACCCTGTGCCTCATGGGAACAGTCCAGCCCGAACTGCCAAACCATGTCTTCCCTGGACCGGAATCAAGCATCCTAGGACCAGTATCTGGCTATCAGCCGTCATCAGCCAGGATAGCTTGACTCCAGTGGCGTAGTGAGCACGGGTCCCACGTCTGGGAATACCCATCCCATTTAGGGCGAAAAGCGTTACAACAAACAAATGATGGACGGAATGCTGACAATGCAGACATTCTCCCCAGTCAAGAGATCTGGGTTAAATCCAATCTTCTTTTGCCCAATACGCCACCCCAGTTTAGACATGGCCATATGCAAATCAGTCTTGACCCTGTGCCTCATGGGAACAGTCTAGCCCGAACTGCCAAGCCATGTCTTCCCTGGACCGGAATCAAGCATCCTAGGACCGGTTTCTGGCTATCAGCCGTCATCAGCCAGGATAGCTTGACTCCAGTGGCATAGTGAGCACGGGTCCCACGTCTGGGAATACCCATCCCACTTAGGGCGAAAAGCGTTACAACAAACAAATGATGGACGGAATGCTGACAATGCAGACATTCTCCCCCAGTCAAGAGATCTGGGTTAAATCCATCGTTCTTTTGCCCACTACGCCACCCCAGTTTAGACATGGCCATATGCAAATCAGTCTGGACCCTGTGCCTCATGGGAACAGTCCAGACCGAACTGCCAAGCAATGTCTTCCCTGGACCGGAATCAAGCATCCTAGGACCGGTTTCTGGCTATCAGCCATCATCAGCCAGGATAGCTTGACTCCAGTGGCGTAGTGAGCACGGGTCCCACGTCTGGGAATACCCATCCCACTTAGGGCGAAAAGCGTTACAACAAACAAATGATGGACGGAATGCTGACAATGCAGACATTCTCCCCCAGTCAAGAGATCTGGTTTAAATCCATCGTTCTTTTGCCCACTACGCCACCCCAGTTTAGACATGGCCATATGCAAATCAGTCTTGACCCTGTGCCTCATGGGAACAGTCCAGCCCGAACTGCCAAGCCATGTCTTCCCTGGACCGGAATCAAGCATCCTAGGACCGGTTTCTGGCTATCAGCCGTCATCAGCCAGGATAGCTTGACTCCAGTGGCGTAGTGAGCACGGGTCCCACGTCTGGGAATACCCATCCCACTTAGGGCGAAAAGCGTTACAACAAACAAATGATGGACGGAATGCTGACAATGCAGACATTCTCCCCCAGTCAAGAGATCTGGGTAAATCCATCGTTCTTTTGCCCACTACGCCACCCCAGTTTCGACATGGCCATATGCAAATCAGTCTTGACCCTGTGCCTCATGGGAACAGTCCAGCCCGAACTGCCAAGCCATGTCTTCCCTCGACCGGAATCAAGCATCCTAGCACCGGTTTCTGGCTATCAGCCGTCATCAGCCAGGATAGCTTGACTCCAGTGGCGTAGTGAGCACGGGTCCCACGTCTGTGAATACCCATCCCACTTAGGGCGAAAAGCGTGACAACAAACAAATGATGGACGGAATGCTGACAATGCACACATTCTCCCCCAGTCAAGAGATCTGGGTTAAATCCATCGTTCGTTTGCCCACTACGCCACCCCAGTTTAGACATGGCCATATGCAAATCAGTCTTGACCCTGTGCCTCATGGGAACAGTCCAGCCCGAACTGCCAAGCCATGTCTTCCCTGGACCGGAATCAAGCATCCTAGGACCGGTTTCTGGCTATCAGCCGTCATCAGCCAGGATAGCTTGACTCCAGTGGCGTAGTGAGCACGGGTCCCACGTCTGGAAATACCCATCCCACTTAGGGCGAAAAGCGTTACAACAAACAAATGATGGAAGGAATGCTGACAATGCAGACATTCTCCCCCAGTCAAGAGATCTGGGTTAAATCCATCGTTCTTTTGCCCACTACATCACCCCAGTTTAGACATGGCCATATGCAAATCAGTCTTGACCCTGTGCCTCATGGGAACAGTCCAGCCCGAACTGCCAAGCCATGTCTTCCCTGGACCGGAATCAAGCATCCTAGGACCGGTTTCTGGCTATCAGCCGTCATCAGCCAGGATAGCTTGACTCCAGTGGCATAGTGAGCACGGGTCCCACGTCTGGGAATACCCATCCCACTTAGGGCGAAAAGTGTTACAACAAACAAATGATGGACGGAATGCTGACAATGCAGACATTCTCCCCCAGTCAAGAGATCTGGGTTAAATCCATCGTTCTTTTGCCCACTACGCCACCCCAGTTTAGACATGGCCATATGCAAATCAGTCTTGACCCTGTGCCTCATGGGAACAGTCCAGCCCGAACTGCCATGCCATGTCTTCCCTGGACCGGAATCAGGCATCCTAGGACCGGTTTCTGGCTATCAGCCGTCATCAGCCAGGATAGCTTGACTCCAGTGGCGTAGTGAGCACGGGTCCCACGTCTGGGAATACCCATCCCACTTAGGGCGAAAAGCGTTACAACAAACAAATGATGGATGGAATGCTGACAATGCAGACATTCTCCCCCAGTCAAGAGATCTGGCTTAAATCCATCGTTCTTTTGCCCACTACGCCACCCCAGTTTAGACATGGCCATATGCAAATCAGTCTTGACCCTGTGCCTCATGGGAACAGTCCAGCCCGAACTGCCAAGCCATGTCTTCCCTGGACCGGAATCAAGCATCCTAGGACCGGTTTCTGGCTATCAGCCGTCATCAGCCAGGATAGCTTGACTCCAGTGGCGTAGTTAGCACGGGTCCCACGTCTGGGAATACCCATCCCACTTAGGGCGAAAAGCATTACAACAAACAAATGATGGACGGAATGCTGACAATGCAGACATTCTCCCCCAGTCAAGAGATCTGGGTTAAATCCATCGTTCTTTTGCCCACTACGCCACCCCAGTTTAGACATGGTCATATGCAAATCCGTCTTGACCCTGTGCCTCATGGGAACAGTCCAGCCCGAACTGCAAAGCCATGTCTTCCCTGCACCGGAATTAAGCATCCTAGGACCGGTTTCTGGCTATCAGCCGTCATCAGCCAGGATAGCTTGACTCCAGTGGCGTAGTGAGCACGGGTCCCACGTCTGGGAATACCCATCCCACTTAGGGCGAAAAGCATTACAACAAACAAATGATGGACGGAATGCTGACAATGCAGACATTCTCCCCCAGTCAAGAGATCTGGGTTAAATCCATCGTTCTTTTGCCCACTACGCCACCCCAGTTTAGACATGGCCATATGCAAATCAGTCTTGACCCTGTGCCTCATGGGAACAGTCCAGCCCGAACTGCCAAGTCATGTCTTCCCTGGACTGGAATCAAGAATCCTAGGACCGGTTTCTGGCTATCAGCCGTCATCAGCCAGGATAGCTTGACTCCAGTGGCGTAGTGAGCACGGGTCCCACGTCTGGGAATACCAATCCCACTTAGGGCGAAAAGCATTACAACAAACAAATGATGGACGGAATGCTGACAATGCAGACATTCTCCCCCAGTTAAGAGATCTGGGTTAAATCCATCGTTCTTTTGCCCACTACGCCACCCCAGTTTAGACATGGCCATATGCAAATCAGTCTTGACCCTGTGCCTCATGGGAACAGTCCAGCCCGAACTGCCAAGCCATGTCTTCCCTGGACCGGAATCAAGCATCCTAGGACCGGTTTCTGGCTATCAGCCGTCATCAGCCAGGATAGCTTGACTCCAGTGGCGTAGTGAGCACGGGTCCCACGTCTGGGAATACCCATCCCACTTAGGGCGAAAAGCGTTACAACAAACAAATGATGGACGGAATGCTGACAATGCAGACATTCTCCCCTAGTCAAGAGATCTAGGTTAAATCCTTCGTTCTTTTGCCCACTACGCCACCCCAGTTTAGACATGGCCATATGCAAATCAGTCTTGACCCTGTGCCTCATGGGAACAGTCCAGACCGAACTGCCAAGCAATGTCTTCCCTGGACCGGAATCAAGCATCCTAGGACCGGTTTCTGGCTATCAGCCATCATCAGCCAGGATAGCTTGACTCCAGTGGCGTAGTGAGCACGGGTCCCAAGTCTGGGAATACCCATCCCACTTAGGGCGAAAAGCGTTACAACAAACAAATGATGGACGGAATGCTGACAATGCAGACATTCTCCCCCAGTCAAGAGATCTGGTTTAAATCCATCGTTCTTTTGCCCACTACGCCACCCCAGTTTAGACATGGCCATATGCAAATCAGTCTTGACCCTCTGCCTCATGGGAACAGTCCAGCCCGAACTGCCAAGCCATGTCTTCCCTGGACCGGAATCAAGCATCCTAGGACCGGTTTCTGGCTATCAGCCGTCATCAGCCAGGATAGCTTGACTCCAGTGGCGTAGTGAGCACGGGTCCCACGTCTGGCAAGACCCATCCCACTTAGGGCGAAAAGCGTTACAACAAACAAATGATGGACGGAATGCTGACAATGCAGACATTCTCCCCCAGTCAAGAGATCTGGGTAAATCCATCGTTCTTTTGCCCACTACGCCACCCCAGTTTCGACATGGCCATATGCAAATCATTCTTGACCCTGTGCCTCATAGGAACAGTCCAGCCCGAACTGCCAAGCCATGTCTTCCCTCGACCGGAATCAAGCATCCTAGCACCGGTTTCTGGCTATCAGCCGTCATCAGCCAGGATAGCTTGACTCCAGTGGCGTAGTGAGCACGGGTCCCACGTCTGGGAATACCCATCCCACTTAGGGCGAAAAGCGTTACAACAAACAAATGATGGACGGAATGCTGACAATGCAGACATTCTCCCCCAGTCAAGAGATCTGGTTTAAATCCATCGTTCTTTTGCCCACTACGCCACCCCAGTTTAGACATGGCCAAATGCAAATCAGTCTTGACCCTGTGCCTCATGGGAACAGTCCAGCCCGAACTGCCAAGCCATGTCTTCCCTGGACCGGAATCAAGCATCCTAGGACCGGTTTCTGGCTATCAGCCGTCATCAGCCAGGATAGCTTGACTCCAGTGGCGTAGTGAGCACGGGTCCCACGTCTGGGAATACCCATCCCACTTAGGGCGAAAAGCGTTACAACAAACAAATGATGGACGGAATGCTGACAATGCAGACATTCTCCCCCAGTCAAGAGATCTGGGTTAAATCCATCGTTCTTTTGCCCACTACGCCACCCCAGTTTAGACATGGCCATATGCAAATCAGTCTTGACCCTGTGCCTCATGGGAACAGTCCAGCCCGAACTGCCAAGCCATGTCTTCCCTGGACCGGAATCAAGCATCCTAGGACCGGTTTCTGGCTATCAGCCGTCATCAGCCAGGATAGCTTGACTCCAGTGGCGTAGTGAGACGGGTCCCACGTCTGGGAATACCCATCCCACTTAGGGCGAAAAGCGTTACAACAAACAAATGATGGACGGAATGCTGACAATGCAGACATTCTCCCCCAGTCAAGAGATCTGGGTTAAATCCATCGTTCTTTTGCCCACTACGCCACCCCAGTTTAGACATGGCCATATGCAAATCAGTCTTGACCCTGTGCCTCATGGGAACAGTCCAGCCCGAACTGCCAAGCCATGTCTTCCCTGGACCGGAATCAAGCATCCTAGGACCGGTTTCTGGCTATCAGCCGTCATCAGCCAGGATAGCTTGACTCCAGTGGCGTAGTGAGCACGGGTCCCACGTCTGGGAATACCCATCCCACTTAGGGCGAAAAGCGTTACAACAAACAAATGATGGACGGAATGCTGACAATGCAGACATTCTCCCCCAGTCAAGAGATCTAGGTTAAATCCATCGTTCTTTTGCCCACTACGCCACCCCAGTTTAGACATGGCCATATGCAAATCAGTCTTGACCCTGTGCCTCATGGGAACAGTCCAGCCCGAACTGCCAAGCCATGTCTTCCCTGGACCGGAATCAAGCATCCTAGGTTCGGTTTCTGGCTATCAGCCGTCATCAGCCAGGATAGCTTGACTCCAGTGGCGTAGTGAGCACGGGTCCCACGTCTGGGAATACCCATCCCACTTAGGGCGAAAAGCGTTACAACAAACAAATGATGGACGGAATGCTGACAATGCAGACATTCTCCCCCAGTCAAGAGATCTGGTTTAAATCCATCGTTCTTTTGCCCACTACGCCACCCCAGTTTAGACATGGCCAAATGCAAATCAGTCTTGACCCTGTGCCTCATGGGAACAGTCCAGCCCGAACTGCCAAGCCATGTCTTCCCTGGACCGGAATCAAGCATCCTAGGACCGGTTTCTGGCTATCAGCCGTCATCAGCCAGGATAGCTTGACTCCAGTGGCGTAGTGAGCACGGGTCCCACGTCTGGGAATACCCATCCCACTTAGGGCGAAAAGCGTTACAACAAACAAATGATGGACGGAATGCTGACAATGCAGACATTCTCCCCCAGTCAAGAGATCTGGGATAAATCCATTGTTCTTTTGCCCACTACGCCACCCCAGTTTAGACATGGCCATATGCAAATCAGTCTTGACCCTGTGCCTCATGGGAACAGTCCAGCCCGAACTGCCAAGCCATGTTTTCCCTGGACCGGAATCAAGCATCCTAGGACCGGTTTCTGGCTATCAGCCGTCATCAGCCAGGATAGCTAGACTCCAGTGGCGTAGTGAGCACGGGTCCCACGTCTGGGAATACCCATCCCACTTAGGGCGACAAGCGTTACAACAAACAAATGATGGACGGAATGCTGACAATGCAGACATTCTCCCCCAGTCAAGAGATCTGCGTTAAATCCATTGTTCTTTTGCCCACTACGCCAACCCAGTTTAGACATGGCCATATGCAAATCAGTCTTGACCCTGTGCCTCATGGGAACAGTCCAGCCCGAACTGCCAAGCATGTCTTCCCTGGACCGGAATCAAGAATCCTAGGACCGGCTTCTGGCTATCAGTCGTCATCAGCCAGGATAGCTTGACTCCAGTGGCGTAGTGAGCACGGGTCCCACGTCTGGGAATACCCATCCCACTTAGGGCGAAAAGCGTTACAACAAACAAATGATGGACGGAATGCTGACAATGCAAACATTCTCCCCCAGTCAAGAGATCTGGGTTAAATCCATCGTTCTTTTGCCCACTACGCCACCTCAGTTTAGACATGGCCATATGCAAATCAGTCTTGACCCTGTGCCTCATGGGAACAGTCCAGCCCGAACTGCCAAGCCATGTCTTCCCTGGACCGGAATCAAGCATCCTAGGACCAGTTTCTGGCTATCAGCCGTCATCAGCCAGGATAGCTTGACTCCAGTGGCGTAGTGAGCACGGGTCCCACGTCTGGGAATACCCATCCCACTTAGGGCGAAAAGCGTTCCAACAAACAAATGATGGACGGAATGCTGACAATGCAGACATTCTCCCCCAGTCAAGAGATCTGGGTTAAATCCATCGTTCTTTTGCCCACTACGCCACCCCAGTTTAGACATGGCCATATGCAAATCAGTCTTGACCCTGTGCCTCATGGGAACAGTCCAGCCCGAACTGCCAAGCCATGTCTTCCCTGGACCGGAATCAAGCATCCTAGGACCGGTTTCTGGCTATCAGCCGTCATCAGCCAGGATAGCTTGACTCCAGTGGCGTAGTGAGACGGGTCCCACGTCTGGGAATACCCATCCCACTTAGGGCGAAAAGCGTTACAACAAACAAATGATGGACGGAATGCTGACAATGCAGACATTCTCCCCCAGTCAAGAGATCTGGGTTAAATCCATCGTTCTTTTGCCCACTACGCCACCCCAGTTTAGACATGGCCATATGCAAATCAGTCTTGACCCTGTGCCTCATGGGAACAGTCCAGCCCGAACTGCCAAGCCATGTCTTCCCTGGACCGGAATCAAGCATCCTAGGACCGGTTTCTGGCTATCAGCCGTCATCAGCCAGGATAGCTTGACTCCAGTGGCGTAGTGAGCACGGGTCCCACGTCTGGGAATACCCATCCCACTTAGGGCGAAAAGCGTTACAACAAACAAATGATGGACGGAATGCTGACAATGCAGACATTCTCCCCCAGTCAAGAGATCTAGATTAAATCCATCGTTCTTTTGCCCACTACGCCACCCCAGTTTAGACATGGCCATATGCAAATCAGTCTTGACCCTGTGCCTCATGGGAACAGTCCAGCCCGAACTGCCAAGCCATGTCTTCCCTGGACCGGAATCAAGCATCCTAGGTTCGGTTTCTGGCTATCAGCCGTCATCAGCCAGGATAGCTTGACTCCAGTGGCGTAGTGAGCACGGGTCCCACGTCTGGGAATACCCATCCCACTTAGGGCGAAAAGCGTTACAACAAACAAATGATGGACGGAATGCTGACAATGCAGACATTCTCCCCCAGTCAAGAGATCTAGGTTAAATCCATCGTTCTTTTGCCCACTACGCCACCCCAGTTTAGACATGGCCATATGCAAATCAGTTTTGACCCTGTGCCTCATGGGAACAGTTCAGCCCAAACTGCCAAGCCATGTCTTCCCTGGACCGGAATCAAGCATCCTAGGACCAGTTTCTGGCTATCAGCCGTCATCAGCCAGGATAGCTTGACTCCAGTGGCGTAGTGAGCACGGGTCCCACGTCTGGGAATACCCATCCCATTTAGGGCGAAAAGCGTTACAACAAACAAATGATGGACGGAATGCTGACAATGCAGACATTCTCCCCAGTCAAGAGATCTGGGTTAAATCCAATCTTCTTTTGCCCACTACGCCACCCCAGTTTAGACATGGCCATATGCAAATCAGTCTTGACCCTGTGCCTCATGGGAACAGTCCAGCCCGAACTGCCAAGCCATGTCTTCCCTGGACCGGAATCAAGCATCCTAGGACTGGTTTCTGGCTATCAGCCGTCATCAGCCAGGATAGCTTGACTCCAGTGGCATAGTGAGCACGGGTCCCACGTCTGGGAATACCCATCCCACTTAGGGCGAAAAGCGTTACAACAAACAAATGATGGACGGAATGCTGACAATGCAGACATTCTCCCCCAGTCAAGAGATCTGGGTTAAATCCATTGTTCTTTTGCCCACTACGCCACCCCAGTTTAGACATGGCCATATGCAAATCAGTCTTGACCCTGTGCCTCATGGGAACAGTCCAGACCGAACTGCCAAGCAATGTCTTCCCTGGACCGGAATCAAGCATCCTAGGACCGGTTTCTGGCTATCAGCCATCATCAGCCAGGATAGCTTGACTCCAGTGGCGTAGTGAGCACGGGTCCCACGTCTGGGAATACCCATCCCACTTAGGGCGAAAAGCGTTACAACAAACAAATGATGGACGGAATGCTGACAATGCAAACATTCTCCCCCAGTCAAGAGATCTGGGTTAAATCCATCGATCTTTTGCCCACTACGCCACCTCAGTTTAGACATGGCCATATGCAAATCAGTCTTGACCCTGTGCCTCATGGGAACAGTCCAGCCCGAACTGCCAAGCCATGTCTTCCCTGGACCGGAATCAAGCATCCTAGGACCAGTTTCTGGCTATCAGCCGTCATCAGCCAGGATAGCTTGACTCCAGTGGCGTAGTGAGCACGGGTCCCACGTCTGGGAATACCCATCCCACTTAGGGCGAAAAGCGTTACAACAAACAAATGATGGACGGAATGCTGACAATGCAGACATTCTCCCCCAGTAAAGAGATCTGGGTTAAATCCATCGTTCTTTTGCCCACTACGCCACCCCAGTTTAGACATGGCCATATGCAAATCAGTCTTGACCCTGTGCCTCATGGGAACAGTCCAGCCCGAACTGCTAAGCCATGTCTTCCCTGGACCGGAATCAAGCATCCTAGGACCGGTTTCTGGCTATCAGCCGTCATCAGCCAGGATAGCTTGACTGCAGTGGCGTAGTGAGCACGGGTCCCACGTCTGGGAATACCCATCCCACTTAGGGCGAAAAGCGTTACAACAAACAAATGATGGACGGAATGCTGACAATGCAAACATTCTCCCCCAGTCAAGAGATCTGGGTTAAATCCATCGTTCTTTTGCCCACTACGCCACCTCAGTTTAGACATGGCCATATGCAAATCAGTCTTGACCCTGTGCCTCATGGGAACAGTCCAGCCCGAACTGCCAAGCCATGTCTTCCCTGGACCGGAATCAAGCATCCTAGGACCAGTTTCTGGCTATCAGCCGTCATCAGCCAGGATAGCTTGACTCCAGTGGCGTAGTGAGCACGGGTCCCACGTCTGGGAATACCCATCCCACTTAGGGCGAAAAGCGTTCCAACAAACAAATGATGGACGGAATGCTGACAATGCAGACATTCTCCCCCAGTCAAGAGATCTGGGTTAAATCCATCGTTCTTTTGCCCACTACGCCACCCCAGTTTAGACATGGCCATATGCAAATCAATCTTGACCCTGTGCCTCATGGGAACAGTCCAGCCCGAACTGCCAAGCCATGTCTTCCCTGGACCGGAATCAAGCATCCTAGGACCGGTTTCTGGCTATCAGCCGTCATCAGCCAGGATAGCTTGACTCCAGTGGCGTAGTGAGACGGGTCCCACGTCTGGGAATACCCATCCCACTTAGGGCGAAAAGCGTTACAACAAACAAATGATGGACGGAATGCTGACAATGCAGACATTCTCCCCCAGTCAAGAGATCTGGGTTAAATCCATCGTTCTTTTGCCCACTACGCCACCCCAGTTTAGACATGGCCATATGCAAATCAGTCTTGACCCTGTGCCTCATGGGAACAGTCCAGCCCGAACTGCCAAGCCATGTCTTCCCTGGACCGGAATCAAGCATCCTAGGACCGGTTTCTGGCTATCAGCCGTCATCAGCCAGGATAGCTTGACTCCAGTGGCGTAGTGAGCACGGGTCCCACGTCTGGGAATACCCATCCCACTTAGGGCGAAAAGCGTTACAACAAACAAATGATGGACGGAATGCTGACAATGCAGACATTCTCCCCCAGTCAAGAGATCTAGATTAAATCCATCGTTCTTTTGCCCACTACGCCACCCCAGTTTAGACATGGCCATATGCAAATCAGTCTTGACCCTGTGCCTCATGGGAACAGTCCAGCCCGAACTGCCAAGCCATGTCTTCCCTGGACCGGAATCAAGCATCCTAGGTTCGGTTTCTGGCTATCAGCCGTCATCAGCCAGGATAGCTTGACTCCAGTGGCGTAGTGAGCACGGGTCCCACGTCTGGGAATACCCATCCCACTTAGGGCGAAAAGCGTTACAACAAACAAATGATGGACGGAATGCTGACAATGCAGACATTCTCCCCCAGTCAAGAGATCTAGGTTAAATCCATCGTTCTTTTGCCCACTACGCCACCCCAGTTTAGACATGGCCATATGCAAATCAGTTTTGACCCTGTGCCTCATGGGAACAGTTCAGCCCAAACTGCCAAGCCATGTCTTCCCTGGACCGGAATCAAGCATCCTAGGACCAGTTTCTGGCTATCAGCCGTCATCAGCCAGGATAGCTTGACTCCAGTGGCGTAGTGAGCACGGGTCCCACGTCTGGGAATACCCATCCCATTTAGGGCGAAAAGCGTTACAACAAACAAATGATGGACGGAATGCTGACAATGCAGACATTCTCCCCAGTCAAGAGATCTGGGTTAAATCCAATCTTCTTTTGCCCACTACGCCACCCCAGTTTAGACATGGCCATATGCAAATCAGTCTTGACCCTGTGCCTCATGGGAACAGTCCAGCCCGAACTGCCAAGCCATGTCTTCCCTGGACCGGAAACAAGCATCGTAGGACTGGTTTCTGGCTATCAGCCGTCATCAGCCAGGATAGCTTGACTCCAGTGGCATAGTGAGCACGGGTCCCACGTCTGGGAATACCCATCCCACTTAGGGCGAAAAGCGTTACAACAAACAAATGATGGACGGAATGCTGACAATGCAGACATTCTCCCCCAGTCAAGAGATCTGGGTTAAATCCATTGTTCTTTTGCCCACTACGCCACCCCAGTTTAGACATGGCCATATGCAAATCAGTCTTGACCCTGTGCCTCATGGGAACAGTCCAGACCGAACTGCCAAGCAATGTCTTCCCTGGACCGGAATCAAGCATCCTAGGACCGGTTTCTGGCTATCAGCCATCATCAGCCAGGATAGCTTGACTCCAGTGGCGTAGTGAGCACGGGTCCCACGTCTGGGAATACCCATCCCACTTAGGGCGAAAAGCGTTACAACAAACAAATGATGGACGGAATGCTGACAATGCAAACATTCTCCCCCAGTCAAGAGATCTGGGTTAAATCCATCGTTCTTTTGCCCACTACGCCACCTCAGTTTAGACATGGCCATATGCAAATCAGTCTTGACCCTGTGCCTCATGGGAACAGTCCAGCCCGAACTGCCAAGCCATGTCTTCCCTGGACCGGAATCAAGCATCCTAGGACCAGTTTCTGGCTATCAGCCGTCATCAGCCAGGATAGCTTGACTCCAGTGGCGTAGTGAGCACGGGTCCCACGTCTGGGAATACCCATCCCACTTAGGGCGAAAAGCGTTACAACAAACAAATGATGGACGGAATGCTGACAATGCAGACATTCTCCCCCAGTAAAGAGATCTGGGTTAAATCCATCGTTCTTTTGCCCACTACGCCACCCCAGTTTAGACATGGCCATATGCAAATCAGTCTTGACCCTGTGCCTCATGGGAACAGTCCAGACCGAACTGCTAAGCCATGTCTTCCCTGGACCGGAATCAAGCATCCTAGGACCGGTTTCTGGCTATCAGCCGTCATCAGCCAGGATAGCTTGACTGCAGTGGCGTAGTGAGCACGGGTCCCACGTCTGGGAATACCCATCCCACTTAGGGCGAAAAGCGTTACAACAAACAAATGATGGACGGAATGCTGACAATGCAGACATTCTCCCCCATTCAAGAGATCTAGGTAAAATCCATCGTTCTTTTGCCCACTACGCCACCCCAGTTTAGAGATGGCCATATGCAAATCAGGCTTGACCCTGTGCCTCATGGGAACAGTCCAGCCCGAACTGCCAAGCCATGTCTTCCCTGGACCGGGATCAAGCAACCTAGGACCGGTTTCTGGCTATCAGCCATCATCAGCCAGGATAGCTTGACTCCAGTGGCGTAGGGAGCACGGGTCCCACGTCTGGGAACACCCATCCCACTTAGGGCGAAAAGCGTTGCAACAAACAAATGATGGACGGAATGCTGACAATGCAGACATTCTCCCCCAGTCAAGAGATCTGGGTTAAATCCATCGTTCTTTTGCCCACTACGCCACCCCAGTTTAGACATGGCCATATGCACATCAGTCTTGACCCTGTGCCTCATGGGAACAGTCCAGCCCGAACTGCCAAGCCATGTCTTCCCTGGACCGGAATCAAGCATCCTAGGACCGGTTTCTGGCTATCAGCCGTCATCAGCCAGGATAGCTTGACTGCAGTGGCGTAGTGAGCACGGGTCCCACGTCTGGGAATAGCCATCCCACTTAGGGCGAAAAGCGTTACAACAAACAAATGATGGACGGAATGCTGACAATGCAGACATTCTCCCCCAGTCAAGAGATCTAGGTTAAATCCATCGTTCTTCTGCCCACTACGCCACCCCAGTTTAGACATGGCCATATGCAAATCAGTCTTGACCCTGTGCCTCATGGGAACAGTCCAGCCCGAACTGCCAAGCCATGTCTTCCCTGGACCGGAATCAAGCATCCTAGGACCGGTTTCTGGCTATCAGCCGTCATCAGCCAGGATAGCTTGACTCCAGTGGCGTAGTGAGCACGGGTCCCACGTCTGGGAATACCCATCCCACTTAGGGCGAAAAGCGTTACAACAAACAAATGATGGACGGAATGCTGACAATGCAGACATTCTCCCCCAGTCAAGAGATCTAGGTTAAATCCATCGTTCTTTTGCCCACTACGCCACCCCAGCTTAGACATGGCCATATGCAAATCAGTTTTGACCCTGTGCCTCATGGGAACAGTCCAGCCCGAACTGCCAAACCATGTCTTCCCTGGACCGGAATCAAGCATCCTAGGACCAGTATCTGGCTATCAGCCGTCATCAGCCAGGATAGCTTGACTCCAGTGGCGTAGTGAGCACGGGTCCCACGTCTGGGAATACCCATCCCATTTAGGGCGAAAAGCGTTACAACAAACAAATGATGGACGGAATGCTGACAATGCAGACATTCTCCCCAGTCAAGAGATCTGGGTTAAATCCAATCTTCTTTTGCCCACTACGCCACCCCAGTTTAGACATGGCCATATGCAAATCAGTCTTGACCCTGTGCCTCATGGGAACAGTCCAGCCCGAACTGCCAAGCCATGTCTTCCCTGGACCGGAATCAAGCATCCTAGGACCGGTTTCTGGCTATCAGCCGTCATCAGCCAGGATAGCTTGACTCCAGTGGCATAGTGAGCACGGGTCCCACGTCTGGGAATACCCATCCCACTTAGGGCGAAAAGCGTTACAACAAACAAATGATGGACGGAATGCTGACAATGCAGACATTCTCCCCCAGTCAAGAGATCTGGGTTAAATCCATCGTTCATTTGCCCACTACGCCACCCCAGTTTAGACATGGCCATATGCAAATCAGTCTGGACCCTGTGCCTCATGGGAACAGTCCAGACCGAACTGCCAAGCAATGTCTTCCCTGGACCGGAATCAAGCATCCTAGGACCGGTTTCTGGCTATCAGCCATCATCAGCCAGGATAGCTTGACTCCAGTGGCGTAGTGAGCACGGGTCCCACATCTGGGAATACCCATCCCACTTAGGGCGAAAAGCGTTACAACAAACAAATGATGGACGGAATGCTGACAATGCAGACATTCTCCCCCAGTCAAGAGATCTGGTTTAAATCCATCGTTCTTTTGCCCACTACGCCACCCCAGTTTAGACATGGCCATATGCAAATCAGTCTTGACCCTGTGCCTCATGGGAACAGTCCAGCCCGAACTGCCAAGCCATGTCTTCCCTGGACCGGAATCAAGCATCCTAGGACCGGTTTCTGGCTATCAGCCGTCATCAGCCAGGATAGCTTGACTCCAGTGGCGTAGTGAGCACGGGTCCCACGTCTGGGAATACCCATCCCACTTAGGGCGAAAAGCGTTACAACAAACAAATGATGGACTGATTGCTAACAATGCAGACATTCTCCCCCAGTCAAGAGATCTGGGTTAAATCCATCATTCTTTTGCCCACTACGCTACCTCAGTTTAGACATGGCCATATGCAAATCAGTCTTGACCCTGTGCCTCATGGCAACAGTCCTGCCCGAACTGCCAAGCCATGACTTCCCTGAACCGGAATCAAGCATCCTAGGACCGGTTTCTGGCTATCAGCCGTCATCAGCCAGGATAGATTGACTCCAGTGGCGTAGTGAGCACGGGTCCCACGTTTGGGAATACCCATCCCACTTAGGGCGAAAAGCGTTACAACAAACAAATGATGGACGGAATGCTGACAATGCAGACATTCTCCCCCAGTCAAGAGATCTGGGTTAAATCCATCGTTCTTTTGCCCACTACGCCACCCCAGTTTAGACATGGCCATATGCAAATCAGTCTTGACCCTGTGCCTCATGGGAACAGTCCAGCCCGAACTGCCAAGCCATGTCTTCCCTGGACCGGAATCAAGCATCCTAGGACCGGTTTCTGGCTATCAGCCGTCACCAGCCAGGATAGCTTGACTCCAGTGGCGTAGTGAGCACAGGTCCCACGTCTGGGAATACCCATCCCACTTAGGGCGAAAAGCGTTACAACAAACAAATGATGGACTGATTGCTAACAATGCAGACATTCTCCCCCAGTCAAGAGATCTGGGTTAAATCCATCGTTCTTTTGCCCACTGCGCCACCCCAGTTTAGACATGGCCACATGCAAATCAGTCTTGACCCTGTGCCTCATGGGAACAGTCCAGCCCGAACTGCCAAGCCATGTCTTCCCTGGACCGGAATCAAGCATCCTAGGACGGGATTCTGTCTATCAGCCGTCATCAGCCAGGATAGCTTGACTCCAGTGGCGTAGTGAGCACGGGTCCCACGTCTGGGAATACCCATCCCACTTAGGGCAAAAAGCGTTACAACAAACAAATGATGGACGGAATGCTGACAATGCAGACATTCTCCCCCAGTCAAGAGATCTGGGTTAAATCCATCGTTCTTTTGCCCACTACGCCACCCCAGTTTAGACATGGCCATATGCAAATCAGTCTTGACCCTGTGCCTCATGGGAACAGTCCAGCCCGAACTGCCAAGCCATGTCTTCCCTGGACCGGAATCAAGCATCCTAGGACCGGTTTCTGGCTATCAGCCGTCATCAGCCAGGATAGCTTGACTCCAGTGGCGTAGTGAGCACGGGTCCCACGTCTGGGAATACCCATCCCACTTAGGGCGAAAAGTGTTACAACAAACAAATGATGGCCGGAATGCTGACAATGCAGACATTCTCCCCCAGTCAAGAGATCTGGGTTAAATCCATCGTTCTTTTGCCCACTACGCCACCCCAGTTTAGACATGGCCATATGCAAATCAGTCTTGACCCTGTGCCTCATGGGAACAGTCCAGCCCGAACTGCCAAGCCATGTCTTCCCTGGACCGGAATCAAGCATCCTAAGACCGGTTTCTGGCTATCAGCCGTCATCAGCCAGGATAGCTTGACTCCAGTGGCGTAGTGAGCACGGGTCCCATGTCTGTGAATACCCATCCCACTTAGGGCGAAAGCGTTACAACAAACAAATGATGGACGGAATGCTGACAATGCAGACATTCTCCCCCAGTCAAGAGATCTGGGTTAAATCCATCGTTCTTTTGCCCACTACGCCACCCCAGTTTAGACATGGCCATATGCAAATCAGTCTTGACCCTGTGCCTCATGGGAACAGTCCAGCCCGAACTGCCAAGCCATGTCTTCCCTGGACCGGAATCAAGCATCCTAGGACCGGTTTCTGGCTATCAGCCGTCATCAGCCAGGATAGCTTGACTCCAGTGGCATAGTGAGCACGGGTCCCACGTCTGGGAATACCCATCCCACTTAGGGCGAAAAGTGTTACAACAAACAAATGATGGACGGAATGCTGACAATGCAGACATTCTCCCCCAGTCAAGAGATCTGGGTTAAATCCATCGTTCTTTTGCCCACTACGCCACCCCAGTTTAGACATGGCCATATGCAAATCAGTCTTGACCCTGTGCCTCATGGGAACAGTCCAGCCCGAACTGCCAAGCCATGTCTTCCCTGGACCGGAATCAAGCATCCTAGGACCGGTTTCTGGCTATCAGCCGTCATCAGCCAGGATAGCTTGACTCCAGTGGCATAGTGAGCACGGGTCCCACGTCTGGGAATACCCATCCCACTTAGGGCGAAAAGCGTTAAAACAAACAAATGATGGACGGAATGCTGACAATGCAGACATTCTCCCCAGTCAAGAGATCTGGGTTAAATCCATCGTTCTTTTGCCCACTACACCACCCCAGTTTAGACATGGCCATATGCAAATCAGTCTGGACCCTGTGCCTCATGGGAACAGTCCAGCCCGAACTGCCAAGCCATGTCTTCCCTGGACCGGAATCAAGCATCCTAGGACCGGTTTCTGGCTATCAGCCGTCATCAGCCAGGATAGCTTGACTCCAGTGGCATAGTGAGCACGGGTCCCACGTCTGGGAATACCCATCCCACTGAGGGCGAAAAGTGTTACAACAAACAAATGATGGACGGAATGCTGACAATGCAGACATTCTCCCCCAGTCAAGAGATCTGGGTTAAATCCATCGTTCTTTTGCCCACTACGCCACCCCAGTTTAGACATGGCCATATGCAAATCAGTCTTGACCCTGTGCCACATGGGAACAGTCCAGCCCGAACTGCCAAGCCATGTCTTCCCTGGACCGGAATCAAGCATCCTAGGACCGGTTTCTGGCTATCAGCCGTCATCAGCCAGGATAGCTTGACTCCAGTGGCGTAGTGAGCACGGGTCCCACGTCTGGGAATACCCATCCCACTTAGGGCGAAAAGCGTTACAACAAACAAATGATGGATGGAATGCTGACAATGCAGACATTCTCCCCCAGTCAAGAGATCTGGCTTAAATCCATCGTTCTTTTGCCCACTACGCCACCCCAGTTTAGACATGGCCATATGCAAATCAGTCTTGACCCTGTGCCTCATGGGAACAGTCCAGCCCGAACTGCCAAGCCATGTCTTCCCTGGACCGGAATCAAGCATCCTAGGACCGGTTTCTGGCTATCAGCCGTCATCAGCCAGGATAGCTTGACTCCAGTGGCGTAGTTAGCACGGGTCCCACGTCTGGGAATACCCATCCCACTTAGGGCGAAAAGCGTTACAACAAACAAATTATGGACGGAATGCTGACAATGCAGACATTCTCCCCCAGTCAAGAGATCTGGGTTAAATCCATCGTTCTTTTGCCCACTACGCCACCCCAGTTTAGACATGGTCATATGCAAATCCGTCTTGACCCTGTGCCTCATGGGAACAGTCCAGCCCGAACTGCAAAGCCATGTCTTCCCTGCACCGGAATTAAGCATCCTAGGACCGGTTTCTGGCTATCAGCCGTCATCAGCCAGGATAGCTTGACTCCAGTGGCGTAGTGAGCACGGGTCCCACGTCTGGGAATACCCAACCCACTTAGGGCGAAAAGCGTTACAACAAACAAATGATGGACGGAATGCTGACAATGCAGACATTCTCCCCCAGTCAAGAGATCTGGGTTAAATCCATCGTTCTTTTGCCCACTACGCCACCCCAGTTTAGACATGGCCATATGCAAATCAGTCTTGACCCTGTGCCTCATGGGAACAGTCCAGCCCGAACTGCCAAGTCATGTCTTCCCTGGACTGGAATCAAGAATCCTAGGACCGGTTTCTGGCTATCAGCCGTCATCAGCCAGGATAGCTTGACTCCAGTGGCGTAGTGAGCACGGGTCCCACGTCTGGGAATACCAATCCCACTTAGGGCGAAAAGCATTACAACAAACAAATGATGGACGGAATGCTGACAATGCAGACATTCTCCCCCAGTTAAGAGATCTGGGTTAAATCCATCGTTCTTTTGCCCACTACGCCACCCCAGTTTAGACATGGCCATATGCAAATCAGTCTTGACCCTGTGCCTCATGGGAACAGTCCAGCCCGAACTGCCAAGCCATGTCTTCCCTGGACCGGAATCAAGCATCCTAGGACCGGTTTCTGGCTATCAGCCGTCATCAGCCAGGATAGCTTGACTCCAGTGGCGTAGTGAGCACGGGTCCCACGTCTGGGAATACCCATCCCACTTAGGGCGAAAAGCGTTACAACAAACAAATGATGGACGGAATGCTGACAATGCAGACATTCTCCCCTAGTCAAGAGATCTAGGTTAAATCCTTCGTTCTTTTGCCCACTACGCCACCCCAGTTTAGACATGGCCATATGCAAATCAGTCTTGACCCTATGCCTCATGGGAACAGTCCAGCACTAACTGCCAAGCCATGTCTTCCCTGGACCGGAATCAAGCATCCTAGGACCGGTTTCTGGCTATCAGCCATCATCAGCCAGGATAGCTTGACTCCAGTGGCGTAGTCAGCATATGTCCCACGTCTGGGAATACCCATCCCACTTAGGGCGAAAAGCGTTACAACAAACAAATGATGGACGGAATGCTGACAATGCAGACATTCTCCCACAGTCAAGAGATCTGGGTTAAATCCATTGTTCTTTTGCCCACTACGCCACCCCAGTTTAGACATGGCCATATGCAAATCAGTCTTGACCCTGTGCCTCATGGGAACAGTCCAGCCCGAACTGCCAAGCCATGTCTTCCCTGGACCGGAATCAAGCATCCTAGGACCGGTTTCTGGCTATCAGCCGTCATCAGCCAGGATAGCTTGACTCCAGTGGCGTAGTGAGCACGGGTCCCACGTCTGGGAAAACCCATCCCACTTAGGGCGAAAAGCGTTACAACAAACAAATGATGGACGGAATGCTGACAATTCAGACATTCTCCCCCAGTCAAGAGATCTGGGTTAAATCCATCGTTCTTTTGCCCACTACGCCACCCCAGTTTAGACATGGCCATATGCAAATCAGTCTTGACCCTGTGCCTCATGGGAACAGTCCAGCCCGAACTGCCAAGCCATGTCTTCCCTGGACCGGAATCAAGCATCCTAGGACCGGTTTCTGGCTATCAGCCGTCATCAGCCAGGATAGCTTGACTCCAGTGGCGTAGTGAGCACGGGTCCCACGTCTGGGAATACCCATCCCACTTAGGGCGAAAAGCGTTACAACAAACAAATGATGGACTGATTGCTAACAATGCAGACATTCTCCCCCAGTCAAGAGATCTGGGTTAAATCCATCGTTCTTTTGCCCACTACGCTACCTCAGTTTAGACATGGCCATATGCAAATCAGTCTTGACCCTGTGCCTCATGGCAACAGTCCTGCCCGAACTGCCAAGCCATGACTTCCCTGAACCGGAATCAAGCATCCTAGGACCGGTTTCTGGCTATCAGCCGTCATCAGCCAGGATAGATTGACTCCAGTGGCGTAGTGAGCACGGGTCCCACGTTTGGGAATACCCATCCCACTTAGGGCGAAAAGCGTTACAACAAACAAATGATGGACGGAATGCTGACAATGCAGACATTCTCCCCCAGTCAAGAGATCTGGGTTAAATCCATCGTTCTTTTGCCCACTACGCCACCCCAGTTTAGACATGGCCATATGCAAATCAGTCTTGACCCTGTGCCTCATGGGAACAGTCCAGCCCGAACTGCCAAGCCATGTCTTCCCTGGACCGGAATCAAGCATCCTAGGACCGGTTTCTGGCTATCAGCCGTCACCAGCCAGGATAGCTTGACTCCAGTGGCGTAGTGAGCACAGGTCCCACGTCTGGGAATACCCATCCCACTTAGGGCGAAAAGCGTTACAACAAACAAATGATGGACTGATTGCTAACAATGCAGACATTCTCCCCCAGTCAAGAGATCTGGGTTAAATCCATCGTTCTTTTGCCCACTGCGCCACCCCAGTTTAGACATGGCCACATGCAAATCAGTCTTGACCCTGTGCCTCATGGGAACAGTCCAGCCCGAACTGCCAAGCCATGTCTTCCCTGGACCGGAATCAAGCATCCTAGGACCGGATTCTGTCTATCAGCCGTCATCAGCCAGGATAGCTTGACTCCAGTGGCGTAGTGAGCACGGGTCCCACGTCTGGGAATACCCATCCCACTTAGGGCAAAAAGCGTTACAACAAACAAATGATGGACGGAATGCTGACAATGCAGACATTCTCCCCCAGTCAAGAGATCTGGGTTAAATCCATCGTTCTTTTGCCCACTACGCCACCCCAGTTTAGACATGGCCATATGCAAATCAGTCTTGACCCTGTGCCTCATGGGAACAGTCCAGCCCGAACTGCCAAGCCATGTCTTCCCTGGACCGGAATCAAGCATCCTAGGACCGGTTTCTGGCTATCAGCCGTCACCAGCCAGGATAGCTTGACTCCAGTGGCGTAGTGAGCACAGGTCCCACGTCTGGGAATACCCATCCCACTTAGGGCGAAAAGCGTTACAACAAACAAATGATGGACTGATTGCTAACAATGCAGACATTCTCCCCCAGTCAAGAGATCTGGGTTAAATCCATCGTTCTTTTGCCCACTGCGCCACCCCAGTTTAGACATGGCCACATGCAAATCAGTCTTGACCCTGTGCCTCATGGGAACAGTCCAGCCCGAACTGCCAAGCCATGTCTTCCCTGGACCGGAATCAAGCATCCTAGGACCGGATTCTGTCTATCAGCCGTCATCAGCCAGGATAGCTTGACTCCAGTGGCGTAGTGAGCACGGGTCCCACGTCTGGGAATACCCATCCCACTTAGGGCAAAAAGCGTTACAACAAACAAATGATGGACGGAATGCTGACAATGCAGACATTCTCCCCCAGTCAAGAGATCTGGGTTAAATCCATCGTTCTTTTGCCCACTACGCCACCCCAGTTTAGACATGGCCATATGCAAATCAGTCTTGACCCTGTGCCTCATGGGAACAGTCCAGCCCGAACTGCCAAGCCATGTCTTCCCTGGACCGGAATCAAGCATCCTAGGACCGGTTTCTGGCTATCAGCCGTCATCAGCCAGGATAGCTTGACTCCAGTGGCGTAGTGAGCACGGGTCCCACGTCTGGGAATACCCATCCCACTTAGGGCGAAAAGTGTTACAACAAACAAATGATGGCCGGAATGCTGACAATGCAGACATTCTCCCCCAGTCAACAGATCTGGGTTAAATCCATCGTTCTTTTGCCCACTACGCCACCCCAGTTTAGACATGGCCATATGCAAATCAGTCTTGACCCTGTGCCTCATGGGAACAGTCCAGCCCGAACTGCCAAGCCATGTCTTCCCTGGACCGGAATAAAGCATCCTAGGACCGGTTTCTGGCTATCAGCCGTCATCAGCCAGGATAGCTTGACTCCAGTGGCGTAGTGAGCACGGGTCCCATGTCTGTGAATACCCATCCCACTTAGGGCGAAAGCGTTACAACAAACAAATGATGGACGGAATGCTGACAATGCAGACATTCTCCCCCAGTCAAGAGATCTGGGTTAAATCCATCGTTCTTTTGCCCACTACGCCACCCCAGTTTAGACATGGCCATATGCAAATCAGTCTTGACCCTGTGCCTCATGGGAACAGTCCAGCCCGAACTGCCAAGCCATGTCTTCCCTGGACCGGAATCAAGCATCCTAGGACCGGTTTCTGGCTATCAGCCGTCATCAGCCAGGATAGCTTGACTCCAGTGGCGTAGTGAGCACGGGTCCCACGTCTGGAAATACCCATTCCACTTAGGGCGAAAAGCGTTACAACAAACAAATGATGGAAGGAATGCTGACAATGCAGACATTCTCCCCCAGTCAAGAGATCTGGGTTAAATCCATCGTTCTTTTGCCCACTACATCACCCCAGTTTAGACATGGCCATATGCAAATCAGTCTTGACCCTGTGCCTCATGGGAACAGTCCAGCCCGAACTGCCAAGCCATGTCTTCCCTGGACCGGAATCAAGCATCCTAGGACCGGTTTCTGGCTATCAGCCGTCATCAGCCAGGATAGCTTGACTCCAGTGGCATAGTGAGCACGGGTCCCACGTCTGGGAATACCCATCCCACTTAGGGCGAAAAGCGTTAAAACAAACAAATGATGGACGGAATGCTGACAATGCAGACATTCTCCCCAGTCAAGAGATCTGGGTTAAATCCATCGTTCTTTTGCCCACTACGCCACCCCAGTTTAGACATGGCCATATGCAAATCAGTCTGGACCCTGTGCCTCATGGGAACAGTCCAGCCCGAACTGCCAAGCCATGTCTTCCCTGGACCGGAATCAAGCATCCTAGGACCGGTTTCTGGCTATCAGCCGTCATCAGCCAGGATAGCTTGACTCCAGTGGCATAGTGAGCACGGGTCCCACGTCTGGGAATACCCATCCCACTTAGGGCGAAAAGTGTTACAACAAACAAATGATGGACGGAATGCTGACAATGCAGACATTCTCCCCCAGTCAAGAGATCTGGGTTAAATCCATCGTTCTTTTGCCCACTACGCCACCCCAGTTTAGACATGGCCATATGCAAATCAGTCTTGACCCTGTGCCTCATGGGAACAGTCCAGCCCGAACTGCCAAGCCATGTCTTCCCTGGACCGGAATCAAGCATCCTAGGACCGGTTTCTGGCTATCAGCCGTCATCACCCAGGATAGCTTGACTCCAGTGGCGTAGTGAGCACGGGTCCCACGTCTGGGAATACCCATCCCACTTAGGGCGAAAAGCGTTACAACAAACAAATGATGGATGGAATGCTGACAATGCAGACATTCTCCCCCAGTCAAGAGATCTGGCTTAAATCCATCGTTCTTTTGCCCACTACGCCACCCCAGTTTAGACATGGCCATATGCAAATCAGTCTTGACCCTGTGCCTCATGGGAACAGTCCAGCCCGAACTGCCAAGCCATGTCTTCCCTGGACCGGAATCAAGCATCCTAGGACCGGTTTCTGGCTATCAGCCGTCATCAGCCAGGATAGCTTGACTCCAGTGGCGTAGTTAGCACGGGTCCCACGTCTGGGAATACCCATCCCACTTAGGGCAAAAAGCGTTACAACAAACAAATTATGGACGGAATGCTGACAATGCAGACATTCTCCCCCAGTCAAGAGATCTGGGTTAAATCCATCGTTCTTTTGCCCACTACGCCACCCCAGTTTAGACATGGTCATATGCAAATCCGTCTTGACCCTGTGCCTCATGGGAACAGTCCAGCCCGAACTGCAAAGCCATGTCTTCCCTGCACCGGAATTAAGCATCCTAGGACCGGTTTCTGGCTATCAGCCGTCATCAGCCAGGATAGCTTGACTCCAGTGGCGTAGTGAGCACGGGTCCCACGTCTGGGAATACCCATCCCACTTAGGGCGAAAAGCGTTACAACAAACAAATGATGGACGGAATGCTGACAATGCAGACATTCTCCCCCAGTCAAGAGATCTGGGTTAAATCCATCGTTCTTTTGCCCACTACGCCACCCCAGTTTAGACATGGCCATATGCAAATCAGTCTTGACCCTGTGCCTCATGGGAACAGTCCAGCCCGAACTGCCAAGTCATGTCTTCCCTGGACTGGAATCAAGAATCCTAGGACCGGTTTCTGGCTATCAGCCGTCATCAGCCAGGATAGCTTGACTCCAGTGGCGTAGTGAGCACGGGTCCCACGTCTGGGAATACCAATCCCACTTAGGGCGAAAAGCATTACAACAAACAAATGATGGACGGAATGCTGACAATGCAGACATTCTCCCCCAGTTAAGAGATCTGGGTTAAATCCATCGTTCTTTTGCCCACTACGCCACCCCAGTTTAGACATGGCCATATGCAAATCAGTCTTGACCCTGTGCCTCATGGGAACAGTCCAGCCCGAACTGCCAAGCCATGTCTTCCCTGGACCGGAATCAAGCATCCTAGGACCGGTTTCTGGCTATCAGCCGTCATCAGCCAGGATAGCTTGACTCCAGTGGCGTAGTGAGCACGGGTCCCACGTCTGGGAATACCCATCCCACTTAGGGCGAAAAGCGTTACAACAAACAAATGATGGACGGAATGCTGACAATGCAGACATTCTCCCCTAGTCAAGAGATCTAGGTTAAATCCTTCGTTCTTTTGCCCACTACGCCACCCCAGTTTAGACATGGCCATATGCAAATCAGTCTTGACCCTATGCCTCATGGGAACAGTCCAGCACTAACTGCCAAGCCATGTCTTCCCTGGACCGGAATCAAGCATCCTAGGACCGGTTTCTGGCTATCAGCCATCATCAGCCAGGATAGCTTGACTCCAGTGGCGTAGTCAGCACATGTCCCACGTCTGGGAATACCCATCCCACTTAGGGCGAAAAGCGTTACAACAAACAAATGATGGACGGAATGCTGACAATGCAGACATTCTCCCACAGTCAAGAGATCTGGGTTAAATCCATTGTTCTTTTGCCCACTACGCCACCCCAGTTTAGACATGGCCATATGCAAATCAGTCTTGACCCTGTGCCTCATGGGAACAGTCCAGCCCGAACTGCCAAGCCATGTCTTCCCTGGACCGGAATCAAGCATCCTAGGACCGGTTTCTGGCTATCAGCCGTCATCAGCCAGGATAGCTTGACTCCAGTGGCGTAGTGAGCACGGGTCCCACGTCTGGGAAAACCCATCCCACTTAGGGCGAAAAGCGTTACAACAAACAAATGATGGACGGAATGCTGACAATTCAGACATTCTCCCCCAGTCAAGAGATCTGGGTTAAATCCATCGTTCTTTTGCCCACTACGCCACCCCAGTTTAGACATGGCCATATGCAAATCAGTCTTGACCCTGTGCCTCATGGGAACAGTCCAGCCCGAACTGCCAAGCCATGTCTTCCCTGGACCGGAATCAAGCATCCTAGGACCGGTTTCTGGCTATCAGCCGTCATCAGCCAGGATAGCTTGACTCCAGTGGCGTAGTGAGCACGGGTCCCACGTCTGGGAAAACCCATCCCACTTAGGGCGAAAAGCGTTACAACAAACAAATGATGGACGGAATGCTGACAATTCAGACATTCTCCCCCAGTCAAGAGATCTGGGTTAAATCCATCGTTCTTTTGCCCACTACGCCACCCCAGTTTAGACATGGCCATATGCAAATCAGTCTTGACCCTGTGCCTCATGGGAACAGTCCAGCCCGAACTGCCAAGCCATGTCTTCCCTGGACCGGAATCAAGCATCCTAGGACCGGTTTCTGGCTATCAGCCGTCATCAGCCAGGATAGCTTGACTCCAGTGGCGTAGTGAGCACGGGTCCCACGTCTGGGAATACCCATCCCACTTAGGGCGAAAAGCGTTACAACAAACAAATGATGGACTGATTGCTAACAATGCAGACATTCTCCCCCAGTCAAGAGATCTGGGTTAAATCCATCGTTCTTTTGCCCACTACGCTACCTCAGTTTAGACATGGCCATATGCAAATCAGTCTTGACCCTGTGCCTCATGGCAACAGTCCTGCCCGAACTGCCAAGCCATGACTTCCCTGAACCGGAATCAAGCATCCTAGGACCGGTTTCTGGCTATCAGCTGTCATCAGCCAGGATAGATTGACTCCAGTGGCGTAGTGAGCACGGGTCCCACGTTTGGGAATACCCATCCCACTTAGGGCGAAAAGCGTTACAACAAACAAATGATGGACGGAATGCTGACAATGCAGACATTCTCCCCCAGTCAAGAGATCTGGGTTAAATCCATCGTTCTTTTGCCCACTACGCCACCCCAGTTTAGACATGGCCATATGCAAATCAGTCTTGACCCTGTGCCTCATGGGAACAGTCCAGCCCGAACTGCCAAGCCATGTCTTCCCTGGACCGGAATCAAGCATCCTAGGACCGGTTTCTGGCTATCAGCCGTCACCAGCCAGGATAGCTTGACTCCAGTGGCGTAGTGAGCACAGGTCCCACGTCTGGGAATACCCATCCCACTTAGGGCGAAAAGCGTTACAACAAACAAATGATGGACTGATTGCTAACAATGCAGACATTCTCCCCCAGTCAAGAGATCTGGGTTAAATCCATCGTTCTTTTGCCCACTGCGCCACCCCAGTTTAGACATGGCCACATGCAAATCAGTCTTGACCCTGTGCCTCATGGGAACAGTCCAGCCCGAACTGCCAAGCCATGTCTTCCCTGGACCGGAATCAAGCATCCTAGGACCGGATTCTGTCTATCAGCCGTCATCAGCCAGGATAGCTTGACTCCAGTGGCGTAGTGAGCACGGGTCCCACGTCTGGGAATACCCATCCCACTTAGGGCAAAAAGCGTTACAACAAACAAATGATGGACGGAATGCTGACAATGCAGACATTCTCCCCCAGTCAAGAGATCTGGGTTAAATCCATCGTTCTTTTGCCCACTACGCCACCCCAGTTTAGACATGGCCATATGCAAATCAGTCTTGACCCTGTGCCTCATGGGAACAGTCCAGCCCGAACTGCCAAGCCATGTCTTCCCTGGACCGGAATCAAGCATCCTAGGACCGGTTTCTGGCTATCAGCCGTCATCAGCCAGGATAGCTTGACTCCAGTGGCGTAGTGAGCACGGGTCCCACGTCTGGGAATACCCATCCCACTTAGGGCGAAAAGTGTTACAACAAACAAATGATGGCCGGAATGCTGACAATGCAGACATTCTCCCCCAGTCAACAGATCTGGGTTAAATCCATCGTTCTTTTGCCCACTACGCCACCCCAGTTTAGACATGGCCATATGCAAATCAGTCTTGACCCTGTGCCTCATGGGAACAGTCCAGCCCGAACTGCCAAGCCATGTCTTCCCTGGACCGGAATAAAGCATCCTAGGACCGGTTTCTGGCTATCAGCCGTCATCAGCCAGGATAGCTTGACTCCAGTGGCGTAGTGAGCACGGGTCCCATGTCTGTGAATACCCATCCCACTTAGGGCGAAAGCGTTACAACAAACAAATGATGGACGGAATGCTGACAATGCAGACATTCTCCCCCAGTCAAGAGATCTGGGTTAAATCCATCGTTCTTTTGCCCACTACGCCACCCCAGTTTAGACATGGCCATATGCAAATCAGTCTTGACCCTGTGCCTCATGGGAACAGTCCAGCCCGAACTGCCAAGCCATGTCTTCCCTGGACCGGAATCAAGCATCCTAGGACCGGTTTCTGGCTATCAGCCGTCATCAGCCAGGATAGCTTGACTCCAGTGGCGTAGTGAGCACGGGTCCCACGTCTGGAAATACCCATCCCACTTAGGGCGAAAAGCGTTACAACAAACAAATGATGGAAGGAATGCTGACAATGCAGACATTCTCCCCCAGTCAAGAGATCTGGGTTAAATCCATCGTTCTTTTGCCCACTACATCACCCCAGTTTAGACATGGCCATATGCAAATCAGTCTTGACCCTGTGCCTCATGGGAACAGTCCAGCCCGAACTGCCAAGCCATGTCTTCCCTGGACCGGAATCAAGCATCCTAGGACCGGTTTCTGGCTATCAGCCGTCATCAGCAAGGATAGCTTGACTCCAGTGGCATAGTGAGCACGGGTCCCACGTCTGGGAATACCCATCCCACTTAGGGCGAAAAGCGTTAAAACAAACAAATGATGGACGGAATGCTGACAATGCAGACATTCTCCCCAGTCAAGAGATCTGGGTTAAATCCATCGTTCTTTTGCCCACTACGCCACCCCAGTTTAGACATGGCCATATGCAAATCAGTCTGGACCCTGTGCCTCATGGGAACAGTCCAGCCCGAACTGCCAAGCCATGTCTTCCCTGGACCGGAATCAAGCATCCTAGGACCGGTTTCTGGCTATCAGCCGTCATCAGCCAGGATAGCTTGACTCCAGTGGCATAGTGAGCACGGGTCCCACGTCTGGGAATACCCATCCCACTTAGGGCGAAAAGTGTTACAACAAACAAATGATGGACGGAATGCTGACAATGCAGACATTCTCCCCCAGTCAAGAGATCTGGGTTAAATCCATCGTTCTTTTGCCCACTACGCCACCCCAGTTTAGACATGGCCATATGCAAATCAGTCTTGACCCTGTGCCTCATGGGAACAGTCCAGCCCGAACTGCCAAGCCATGTCTTCCCTGGACCGGAATCAAGCATCCTAGGACCGGTTTCTGGCTATCAGCCGTCATCAGCCAGGATAGCTTGACTCCAGTGGCGTAGTGAGCACGGGTCCCACGTCTGGGAATACCCATCCCACTTAGGGCGAAAAGCGTTACAACAAACAAATGATGGATGGAATGCTGACAATGCAGACATTCTCCCCCAGTCAAGAGATCTGGCTTAAATCCATCGTTCTTTTGCCCACTACGCCACCCCAGTTTAGACATGGCCATATGCAAATCAGTCTTGACCCTGTGCCTCATGGGAACAGTCCAGCCCGAACTGCCAAGCCATGTCTTCCCTGGACCGGAATCAAGCATCCTAGGACCGGTTTCTGGCTATCAGCCGTCATCAGCCAGGATAGCTTGACTCCAGTGGCGTAGTTAGCACGGGTCCCACGTCTGGGAATACCCATCCCACTTAGGGCGAAAAGCGTTACAACAAACAAATTATGGACGGAATGCTGACAATGCAGACATTCTCCCCCAGTCAAGAGATCTGGGTTAAATCCATCGTTCTTTTGCCCACTACGCCACCCCAGTTTAGACATGGTCATATGCAAATCCGTCTTGACCCTGTGCCTCATGGGAACAGTCCAGCCCGAACTGCAAAGCCATGTCTTCCCTGCACCGGAATTAAGCATCCTAGGACCGGTTTCTGGCTATCAGCCGTCATCAGCCAGGATAGCTTGACTCCAGTGGCGTAGTGAGCACGGGTCCCACGTCTGGGAATACCCATCCCACTTAGGGCGAAAAGCGTTACAACAAACAAATGATGGACGGAATGCTGACAATGCAGACATTCTCCCACAGTCAAGAGATCTGGGTTAAATCCATCGTTCTTTTGCCCACTACGCCACCCCAGTTTAGACATGGCCATATGCAAATCAGTCTTGACCCTGTGCCTCATGGGAACAGTCCAGCCCGAACTGCCAAGTCATGTCTTCCCTGGACTGGAATCAAGAATCCTAGGACCGGTTTCTGGCTATCAGCCGTCATCAGCCAGGATAGCTTGACTCCAGTGGCGTAGTGAGCACGGGTCCCACGTCTGGGAATACCAATCCCACTTAGGGCGAAAAGCATTACAACAAACAAATGATGGACGGAATGCTGACAATGCAGACATTCTCCCCCAGTTAAGAGATCTGGGTTAAATCCATCGTTCTTTTGCCCACTACGCCACCCCAGTTTAGACATGGCCATATGCAAATCAGTCTTGACCCTGTGCCTCATGGGAACAGTCCAGCCCGAACTGCCAAGCCATGTCTTCCCTGGACCGGAATCAAGCATCCTAGGACCGGTTTCTGGCTATCAGCCGTCATCAGCCAGGATAGCTTGACTCCAGTGGCGTAGTGAGCACGGGTCCCACGTCTGGGAATACCCATCCCACTTAGGGCGAAAAGCGTTACAACAAACAAATGATGGACGGAATGCTGACAATGCAGACATTCTCCCCCAGTCAAGAGATCTGGGTTAAATCCATCGTTCTTTTGCCCACTACGCCACCCCAGTTTAGACATGGCCATATGCAAATCAGTCTTGACCCTGTGCCTCATGGGAACAGTCCAGCCCGAACTGCCAAGCCATGTCTTCCCTGGACCGGAATCAAGCATCCTAGGACCGGTTTCTGGCTATCAGCCGTCACCAGCCAGGATAGCTTGACTCCAGTGGCGTAGTGAGCACAGGTCCCACGTCTGGGAATACCCATCCCACTTAGGGCGAAAAGCGTTACAACAAACAAATGATGGACTGATTGCTAACAATGCAGACATTCTCCCCCAGTCAAGAGATCTGGGTTAAATCCATCGTTCTTTTGCCCACTGCGCCACCCCAGTTTAGACATGGCCACATGCAAATCAGTCTTGACCCTGTGCCTCATGGGAACAGTCCAGCCCGAACTGCCAAGCCATGTCTTCCCTGGACCGGAATCAAGCATCCTAGGACCGGATTCTGTCTATCAGCCGTCATCAGCCAGGATAGCTTGACTCCAGTGGCGTAGTGAGCACGGGTCCCACGTCTGGGAATACCCATCCCACTTAGGGCAAAAAGCGTTACAACAAACAAATGATGGACGGAATGCTGACAATGCAGACATTCTCCCCCAGTCAAGAGATCTGGGTTAAATCCATCGTTCTTTTGCCCACTACGCCACCCCAGTTTAGACATGGCCATATGCAAATCAGTCTTGACCCTGTGCCTCATGGGAACAGTCCAGCCCGAACTGCCAAGCCATGTCTTCCCTGGACCGGAATCAAGCATCCTAGGACCGGTTTCTGGCTATCAGCCGTCACCAGCCAGGATAGCTTGACTCCAGTGGCGTAGTGAGCACAGGTCCCACGTCTGGGAATACCCATCCCACTTAGGGCGAAAAGCGTTACAACAAACAAATGATGGACTGATTGCTAACAATGCAGACATTCTCCCCCAGTCAAGAGATCTGGGTTAAATCCATCGTTCTTTTGCCCACTGCGCCACCCCAGTTTAGACATGGCCACATGCAAATCAGTCTTGACCCTGTGCCTCATGGGAACAGTCCAGCCCGAACTGCCAAGCCATGTCTTCCCTGGACCGGAATCAAGCATCCTAGGACCGGATTCTGTCTATCAGCCGTCATCAGCCAGGATAGCTTGACTCCAGTGGCGTAGTGAGCACGGGTCCCACGTCTGGGAATACCCATCCCACTTAGGGCAAAAAGCGTTACAACAAACAAATGATGGACGGAATGCTGACAATGCAGACATTCTCCCCCAGTCAAGAGATCTGGGTTAAATCCATCGTTCTTTTGCCCACTACGCCACCCCAGTTTAGACATGGCCATATGCAAATCAGTCTTGACCCTGTGCCTCATGGGAACAGTCCAGCCCGAACTGCCAAGCCATGTCTTCCCTGGACCGGAATCAAGCATCCTAGGACCGGTTTCTGGCTATCAGCCGTCATCAGCCAGGATAGCTTGACTCCAGTGGCGTAGTGAGCACGGGTCCCACGTCTGGGAATACCCATCCCACTTAGGGCGAAAAGTGTTACAACAAACAAATGATGGCCGGAATGCTGACAATGCAGACATTCTCCCCCAGTCAACAGATCTGGGTTAAATCCATCGTTCTTTTGCCCACTACGCCACCCCAGTTTAGACATGGCCATATGCAAATCAGTCTTGACCCTGTGCCTCATGGGAACAGTCCAGCCCGAACTGCCAAGCCATGTCTTCCCTGGACCGGAATAAAGCATCCTAGGACCGGTTTCTGGCTATCAGCCGTCATCAGCCAGGATAGCTTGACTCCAGTGGCGTAGTGAGCACGGGTCCCATGTCTGTGAATACCCATCCCACTTAGGGCGAAAGCGTTACAACAAACAAATGATGGACGGAATGCTGACAATGCAGACATTCTCCCCCAGTCAAGAGATCTGGGTTAAATCCATCGTTCTTTTGCCCACTACGCCACCCCAGTTTAGACATGGCCATATGCAAATCAGTCTTGACCCTGTGCCTCATGGGAACAGTCCAGCCCGAACTGCCAAGCCATGTCTTCCCTGGACCGGAATCAAGCATCCTAGGACCGGTTTCTGGCTATCAGCCGTCATCAGCCAGGATAGCTTGACTCCAGTGGCGTAGTGAGCACGGGTCCCACGTCTGGAAATACCCATTCCACTTAGGGCGAAAAGCGTTACAACAAACAAATGATGGAAGGAATGCTGACAATGCAGACATTCTCCCCCAGTCAAGAGATCTGGGTTAAATCCATCGTTCTTTTGCCCACTACATCACCCCAGTTTAGACATGGCCATATGCAAATCAGTCTTGACCCTGTGCCTCATGGGAACAGTCCAGCCCGAACTGCCAAGCCATGTCTTCCCTGGACCGGAATCAAGCATCCTAGGACCGGTTTCTGGCTATCAGCCGTCATCAGCCAGGATAGCTTGACTCCAGTGGCATAGTGAGCACGGGTCCCACGTCTGGGAATACCCATCCCACTTAGGGCGAAAAGCGTTAAAACAAACAAATGATGGACGGAATGCTGACAATGCAGACATTCTCCCCAGTCAAGAGATCTGGGTTAAATCCATCGTTCTTTTGCCCACTACGCCACCCCAGTTTAGACATGGCCATATGCAAATCAGTCTGGACCCTGTGCCTCATGGGAACAGTCCAGCCCGAACTGCCAAGCCATGTCTTCCCTGGACCGGAATCAAGCATCCTAGGACCGGTTTCTGGCTATCAGCCGTCATCAGCCAGGATAGCTTGACTCCAGTGGCATAGTGAGCACGGGTCCCACGTCTGGGAATACCCATCCCACTTAGGGCGAAAAGTGTTACAACAAACAAATGATGGACGGAATGCTGACAATGCAGACATTCTCCCCCAGTCAAGAGATCTGGGTTAAATCCATCGTTCTTTTGCCCACTACGCCACCCCAGTTTAGACATGGCCATATGCAAATCAGTCTTGACCCTGTGCCTCATGGGAACAGTCCAGCCCGAACTGCCAAGCCATGTCTTCCCTGGACCGGAATCAAGCATCCTAGGACCGGTTTCTGGCTATCAGCCGTCATCACCCAGGATAGCTTGACTCCAGTGGCGTAGTGAGCACGGGTCCCACGTCTGGGAATACCCATCCCACTTAGGGCGAAAAGCGTTACAACAAACAAATGATGGATGGAATGCTGACAATGCAGACATTCTCCCCCAGTCAAGAGATCTGGCTTAAATCCATCGTTCTTTTGCCCACTACGCCACCCCAGTTTAGACATGGCCATATGCAAATCAGTCTTGACCCTGTGCCTCATGGGAACAGTCCAGCCCGAACTGCCAAGCCATGTCTTCCCTGGACCGGAATCAAGCATCCTAGGACCGGTTTCTGGCTATCAGCCGTCATCAGCCAGGATAGCTTGACTCCAGTGGCGTAGTTAGCACGGGTCCCACGTCTGGGAATACCCATCCCACTTAGGGCAAAAAGCGTTACAACAAACAAATTATGGACGGAATGCTGACAATGCAGACATTCTCCCCCAGTCAAGAGATCTGGGTTAAATCCATCGTTCTTTTGCCCACTACGCCACCCCAGTTTAGACATGGTCATATGCAAATCCGTCTTGACCCTGTGCCTCATGGGAACAGTCCAGCCCGAACTGCAAAGCCATGTCTTCCCTGCACCGGAATTAAGCATCCTAGGACCGGTTTCTGGCTATCAGCCGTCATCAGCCAGGATAGCTTGACTCCAGTGGCGTAGTGAGCACGGGTCCCACGTCTGGGAATACCCATCCCACTTAGGGCGAAAAGCGTTACAACAAACAAATGATGGACGGAATGCTGACAATGCAGACATTCTCCCCCAGTCAAGAGATCTGGGTTAAATCCATCGTTCTTTTGCCCACTACGCCACCCCAGTTTAGACATGGCCATATGCAAATCAGTCTTGACCCTGTGCCTCATGGGAACAGTCCAGCCCGAACTGCCAAGTCATGTCTTCCCTGGACTGGAATCAAGAATCCTAGGACCGGTTTCTGGCTATCAGCCGTCATCAGCCAGGATAGCTTGACTCCAGTGGCGTAGTGAGCACGGGTCCCACGTCTGGGAATACCAATCCCACTTAGGGCGAAAAGCATTACAACAAACAAATGATGGACGGAATGCTGACAATGCAGACATTCTCCCCCAGTTAAGAGATCTGGGTTAAATCCATCGTTCTTTTGCCCACTACGCCACCCCAGTTTAGACATGGCCATATGCAAATCAGTCTTGACCCTGTGCCTCATGGGAACAGTCCAGCCCGAACTGCCAAGCCATGTCTTCCCTGGACCGGAATCAAGCATCCTAGGACCGGTTTCTGGCTATCAGCCGTCATCAGCCAGGATAGCTTGACTCCAGTGGCGTAGTGAGCACGGGTCCCACGTCTGGGAATACCCATCCCACTTAGGGCGAAAAGCGTTACAACAAACAAATGATGGACGGAATGCTGACAATGCAGACATTCTCCCCTAGTCAAGAGATCTAGGTTAAATCCTTCGTTCTTTTGCCCACTACGCCACCCCAGTTTAGACATGGCCATATGCAAATCAGTCTTGACCCTATGCCTCATGGGAACAGTCCAGCACTAACTGCCAAGCCATGTCTTCCCTGGACCGGAATCAAGCATCCTAGGACCGGTTTCTGGCTATCAGCCATCATCAGCCAGGATAGCTTGACTCCAGTGGCGTAGTCAGCACATGTCCCACGTCTGGGAATACCCATCCCACTTAGGGCGAAAAGCGTTACAACAAACAAATGATGGACGGAATGCTGACAATGCAGACATTCTCCCACAGTCAAGAGATCTGGGTTAAATCCATTGTTCTTTTGCCCACTACGCCACCCCAGTTTAGACATGGCCATATGCAAATCAGTCTTGACCCTGTGCCTCATGGGAACAGTCCAGCCCGAACTGCCAAGCCATGTCTTCCCTGGACCGGAATCAAGCATCCTAGGACCGGTTTCTGGCTATCAGCCGTCATCAGCCAGGATAGCTTGACTCCAGTGGCGTAGTGAGCACGGGTCCCACGTCTGGGAAAACCCATCCCACTTAGGGCGAAAAGCGTTACAACAAACAAATGATGGACGGAATGCTGACAATTCAGACATTCTCCCCCAGTCAAGAGATCTGGGTTAAATCCATCGTTCTTTTGCCCACTACGCCACCCCAGTTTAGACATGGCCATATGCAAATCAGTCTTGACCCTGTGCCTCATGGGAACAGTCCAGCCCGAACTGCCAAGCCATGTCTTCCCTGGACCGGAATCAAGCATCCTAGGACCGGTTTCTGGCTATCAGCCGTCATCAGCCAGGATAGCTTGACTCCAGTGGCGTAGTGAGCACGGGTCCCACGTCTGGGAAAACCCATCCCACTTAGGGCGAAAAGCGTTACAACAAACAAATGATGGACGGAATGCTGACAATTCAGACATTCTCCCCCAGTCAAGAGATCTGGGTTAAATCCATCGTTCTTTTGCCCACTACGCCACCCCAGTTTAGACATGGCCATATGCAAATCAGTCTTGACCCTGTGCCTCATGGGAACAGTCCAGCCCGAACTGCCAAGCCATGTCTTCCCTGGACCGGAATCAAGCATCCTAGGACCGGTTTCTGGCTATCAGCCGTCATCAGCCAGGATAGCTTGACTCCAGTGGCGTAGTGAGCACGGGTCCCACGTCTGGGAATACCCATCCCACTTAGGGCGAAAAGCGTTACAACAAACAAATGATGGACTGATTGCTAACAATGCAGACATTCTCCCCCAGTCAAGAGATCTGGGTTAAATCCATCGTTCTTTTGCCCACTACGCTACCTCAGTTTAGACATGGCCATATGCAAATCAGTCTTGACCCTGTGCCTCATGGCAACAGTCCTGCCCGAACTGCCAAGCCATGACTTCCCTGAACCGGAATCAAGCATCCTAGGACCGGTTTCTGGCTATCAGCTGTCATCAGCCAGGATAGATTGACTCCAGTGGCGTAGTGAGCACGGGTCCCACGTTTGGGAATACCCATCCCACTTAGGGCGAAAAGCGTTACAACAAACAAATGATGGACGGAATGCTGACAATGCAGACATTCTCCCCCAGTCAAGAGATCTGGGTTAAATCCATCGTTCTTTTGCCCACTACGCCACCCCAGTTTAGACATGGCCATATGCAAATCAGTCTTGACCCTGTGCCTCATGGGAACAGTCCAGCCCGAACTGCCAAGCCATGTCTTCCCTGGACCGGAATCAAGCATCCTAGGACCGGTTTCTGGCTATCAGCCGTCACCAGCCAGGATAGCTTGACTCCAGTGGCGTAGTGAGCACAGGTCCCACGTCTGGGAATACCCATCCCACTTAGGGCGAAAAGCGTTACAACAAACAAATGATGGACTGATTGCTAACAATGCAGACATTCTCCCCCAGTCAAGAGATCTGGGTTAAATCCATCGTTCTTTTGCCCACTGCGCCACCCCAGTTTAGACATGGCCACATGCAAATCAGTCTTGACCCTGTGCCTCATGGGAACAGTCCAGCCCGAACTGCCAAGCCATGTCTTCCCTGGACCGGAATCAAGCATCCTAGGACCGGATTCTGTCTATCAGCCGTCATCAGCCAGGATAGCTTGACTCCAGTGGCGTAGTGAGCACGGGTCCCACGTCTGGGAATACCCATCCCACTTAGGGCAAAAAGCGTTACAACAAACAAATGATGGACGGAATGCTGACAATGCAGACATTCTCCCCCAGTCAAGAGATCTGGGTTAAATCCATCGTTCTTTTGCCCACTACGCCACCCCAGTTTAGACATGGCCATATGCAAATCAGTCTTGACCCTGTGCCTCATGGGAACAGTCCAGCCCGAACTGCCAAGCCATGTCTTCCCTGGACCGGAATCAAGCATCCTAGGACCGGTTTCTGGCTATCAGCCGTCATCAGCCAGGATAGCTTGACTCCAGTGGCGTAGTGAGCACGGGTCCCACGTCTGGGAATACCCATCCCACTTAGGGCGAAAAGTGTTACAACAAACAAATGATGGCCGGAATGCTGACAATGCAGACATTCTCCCCCAGTCAACAGATCTGGGTTAAATCCATCGTTCTTTTGCCCACTACGCCACCCCAGTTTAGACATGGCCATATGCAAATCAGTCTTGACCCTGTGCCTCATGGGAACAGTCCAGCCCGAACTGCCAAGCCATGTCTTCCCTGGACCGGAATAAAGCATCCTAGGACCGGTTTCTGGCTATCAGCCGTCATCAGCCAGGATAGCTTGACTCCAGTGGCGTAGTGAGCACGGGTCCCATGTCTGTGAATACCCATCCCACTTAGGGCGAAAGCGTTACAACAAACAAATGATGGACGGAATGCTGACAATGCAGACATTCTCCCCCAGTCAAGAGATCTGGGTTAAATCCATCGTTCTTTTGCCCACTACGCCACCCCAGTTTAGACATGGCCATATGCAAATCAGTCTTGACCCTGTGCCTCATGGGAACAGTCCAGCCCGAACTGCCAAGCCATGTCTTCCCTGGACCGGAATCAAGCATCCTAGGACCGGTTTCTGGCTATCAGCCGTCATCAGCCAGGATAGCTTGACTCCAGTGGCGTAGTGAGCACGGGTCCCACGTCTGGAAATACCCATCCCACTTAGGGCGAAAAGCGTTACAACAAACAAATGATGGAAGGAATGCTGACAATGCAGACATTCTCCCCCAGTCAAGAGATCTGGGTTAAATCCATCGTTCTTTTGCCCACTACATCACCCCAGTTTAGACATGGCCATATGCAAATCAGTCTTGACCCTGTGCCTCATGGGAACAGTCCAGCCCGAACTGCCAAGCCATGTCTTCCCTGGACCGGAATCAAGCATCCTAGGACCGGTTTCTGGCTATCAGCCGTCATCAGCAAGGATAGCTTGACTCCAGTGGCATAGTGAGCACGGGTCCCACGTCTGGGAATACCCATCCCACTTAGGGCGAAAAGCGTTAAAACAAACAAATGATGGACGGAATGCTGACAATGCAGACATTCTCCCCAGTCAAGAGATCTGGGTTAAATCCATCGTTCTTTTGCCCACTACGCCACCCCAGTTTAGACATGGCCATATGCAAATCAGTCTGGACCCTGTGCCTCATGGGAACAGTCCAGCCCGAACTGCCAAGCCATGTCTTCCCTGGACCGGAATCAAGCATCCTAGGACCGGTTTCTGGCTATCAGCCGTCATCAGCCAGGATAGCTTGACTCCAGTGGCATAGTGAGCACGGGTCCCACGTCTGGGAATACCCATCCCACTTAGGGCGAAAAGTGTTACAACAAACAAATGATGGACGGAATGCTGACAATGCAGACATTCTCCCCCAGTCAAGAGATCTGGGTTAAATCCATCGTTCTTTTGCCCACTACGCCACCCCAGTTTAGACATGGCCATATGCAAATCAGTCTTGACCCTGTGCCTCATGGGAACAGTCCAGCCCGAACTGCCAAGCCATGTCTTCCCTGGACCGGAATCAAGCATCCTAGGACCGGTTTCTGGCTATCAGCCGTCATCAGCCAGGATAGCTTGACTCCAGTGGCGTAGTGAGCACGGGTCCCACGTCTGGGAATACCCATCCCACTTAGGGCGAAAAGCGTTACAACAAACAAATGATGGATGGAATGCTGACAATGCAGACATTCTCCCCCAGTCAAGAGATCTGGCTTAAATCCATCGTTCTTTTGCCCACTACGCCACCCCAGTTTAGACATGGCCATATGCAAATCAGTCTTGACCCTGTGCCTCATGGGAACAGTCCAGCCCGAACTGCCAAGCCATGTCTTCCCTGGACCGGAATCAAGCATCCTAGGACCGGTTTCTGGCTATCAGCCGTCATCAGCCAGGATAGCTTGACTCCAGTGGCGTAGTTAGCACGGGTCCCACGTCTGGGAATACCCATCCCACTTAGGGCGAAAAGCGTTACAACAAACAAATTATGGACGGAATGCTGACAATGCAGACATTCTCCCCCAGTCAAGAGATCTGGGTTAAATCCATCGTTCTTTTGCCCACTACGCCACCCCAGTTTAGACATGGTCATATGCAAATCCGTCTTGACCCTGTGCCTCATGGGAACAGTCCAGCCCGAACTGCAAAGCCATGTCTTCCCTGCACCGGAATTAAGCATCCTAGGACCGGTTTCTGGCTATCAGCCGTCATCAGCCAGGATAGCTTGACTCCAGTGGCGTAGTGAGCACGGGTCCCACGTCTGGGAATACCCATCCCACTTAGGGCGAAAAGCGTTACAACAAACAAATGATGGACGGAATGCTGACAATGCAGACATTCTCCCACAGTCAAGAGATCTGGGTTAAATCCATCGTTCTTTTGCCCACTACGCCACCCCAGTTTAGACATGGCCATATGCAAATCAGTCTTGACCCTGTGCCTCATGGGAACAGTCCAGCCCGAACTGCCAAGTCATGTCTTCCCTGGACTGGAATCAAGAATCCTAGGACCGGTTTCTGGCTATCAGCCGTCATCAGCCAGGATAGCTTGACTCCAGTGGCGTAGTGAGCACGGGTCCCACGTCTGGGAATACCAATCCCACTTAGGGCGAAAAGCATTACAACAAACAAATGATGGACGGAATGCTGACAATGCAGACATTCTCCCCCAGTTAAGAGATCTGGGTTAAATCCATCGTTCTTTTGCCCACTACGCCACCCCAGTTTAGACATGGCCATATGCAAATCAGTCTTGACCCTGTGCCTCATGGGAACAGTCCAGCCCGAACTGCCAAGCCATGTCTTCCCTGGACCGGAATCAAGCATCCTAGGACCGGTTTCTGGCTATCAGCCGTCATCAGCCAGGATAGCTTGACTCCAGTGGCGTAGTGAGCACGGGTCCCACGTCTGGGAATACCCATCCCACTTAGGGCGAAAAGCGTTACAACAAACAAATGATGGACGGAATGCTGACAATGCAGACATTCTCCCCTAGTCAAGAGATCTAGGTTAAATCCTTCGTTCTTTTGCCCACTACGCCACCCCAGTTTAGACATGGCCATATGCAAATCAGTCTTGACCCTATGCCTCATGGGAACAGTCCAGCACTAACTGCCAAGCCATGTCTTCCCTGGACCGGAATCAAGCATCCTAGGACCGGTTTCTGGCTATCAGCCATCATCAGCCAGGATAGCTTGACTCCAGTGGCGTAGTCAGCACATGTCCCACGTCTGGGAATACCCATCCCACTTAGGGCGAAAAGCGTTACAACAAACAAATGATGGACGGAATGCTGACAATGCAGACATTCTCCCACAGTCAAGAGATCTGGGTTAAATCCATTGTTCTTTTGCCCACTACGCCACCCCAGTTTAGACATGGCCATATGCAAATCAGTCTTGACCCTGTGCCTCATGGGAACAGTCCAGCCCGAACTGCCAAGCCATGTCTTCCCTGGACCGGAATCAAGCATCCTAGGACCGGTTTCTGGCTATCAGCCGTCATCAGCCAGGATAGCTTGACTCCAGTGGCGTAGTGAGCACGGGTCCCACGTCTGGGAAAACCCATCCCACTTAGGGCGAAAAGCGTTACAACAAACAAATGATGGACGGAATGCTGACAATTCAGACATTCTCCCCCAGTCAAGAGATCTGGGTTAAATCCATCGTTCTTTTGCCCACTACGCCACCCCAGTTTAGACATGGCCATATGCAAATCAGTCTTGACCCTGTGCCTCATGGGAACAGTCCAGCCCGAACTGCCAAGCCATGTCTTCCCTGGACCGGAATCAAGCATCCTAGGACCGGTTTCTGGCTATCAGCCGTCATCAGCCAGGATAGCTTGACTCCAGTGGCGTAGTGAGCACGGGTCCCACGTCTGGGAATACCCATCCCACTTAGGGCGAAAAGTGTTACAACAAACAAATGATGGCCGGAATGCTGACAATGCAGACATTCTCCCCCAGTCAAGAGATCTGGGTTAAATCCATCGTTTTTTTGCCCACTACGCCACCCCAGTTTAGACATGGCCATATGCAAATCAGTCTTGACCCTGTGCCTCATGGGAACAGTCCAGCCCGAACTGCCAAGCCATGTCTTCCCTGGACCGGAATCAAGCATACTAGGACCGGTTTCTGGCTATCAGCCGTCATCAGCCAGGATAGCTTGACTCCAGTGGCGTAGTGAGCACGGGTCCCACGTCTGGGAATACCCATCCCACTTAGGGCGATAAGCATTACAACAAACAAATGATGGACGGAATGCTGACAATGCAGACATTCTCCCCCAGTCAAGAGATCTACGTTAAATCCATCGTTCTTTTGGCCACTACGCCACCCCAGTTTAGACATGGCCATATGCAAATCAGTCTTGACCCTCTGCCTCATGGGAACAGTCCAGCCCGAACTGCCAAGCCATGTCTTCCCTGGACCGGAATCAAGCATCCTAGGACCGGTTTCTGGCTATCAGCCGTCATCAGCCAGGATAGCTTGACTCCAGTGGCGTAGTGAGCACGGGTCCCATGTCTGTGAATACCCATCCCACTTAGGGCGAAAGCGTTACAACAAACAAATGATGGACGGAATGCTGACAATGCAGACATTCTCCCCCAGTCAAGAGATCTGGGTTAAATCCATCGTTCTTTTGCCCACTACGCCACCCCAGTTTAGACATGGCCATATGCAAATCAGTCTTGACCCTGTGCCTCATGGGAACAGTCCAGCCCGAACTGCCAAGCCATGTCTTCCCTGGACCGGAATCAAGCATCCTAGGACCGGTTTCTGGCTATCAGCCGTCATCAGCCAGGATAGCTTGACTCCAGTGGCGTAGTGAGCACGGGTCCCACGTCTGGAAATACCCATCCCACTTAGGGCGAAAAGCGTTACAACAAACAAATGATGGAAGGAATGCTGACAATGCAGACATTCTCCCCCAGTCAAGAGATCTGGGTTAAATCCATCGTTCTTTTGCCCACTACGCCACCCCAGTTTAGACATGGCCATATGCAAATCAGTCTTGACCCTGTGCCTCATGGGAACAGTCCAGCCCGAACTGCCAAGCCATGTCTTCCCTGGACCGGAATCAAGCATCCTAGGACCGGTTTCTGGCTATCAGCCGTCATCAGCCAGGATAGCTTGACTCCAGTGGCGTAGTTAGCACGGGTCCCACGTCTGGGAATACCCATCCCACTTAGGGCGAAAAGCGTTACAACAAACAAATGATGGACGGAATGCTGACAATGCAGACATTCTCCCCCAGTCAAGAGATCTGGGTTAAATCCATCGTTCTTTTGCCCACTACGCCACCCCAGTTTAGACATGGCCATATGCAAATCAGTCTTGACCCTGTGCCTCATGGGAACAGTCCAGCCCGAACTGCCAAGTCATGTCTTCCCTGGACTGGAATCAAGAATCCTAGGACCGGTTTCTGGCTATCAGCCGTCATCAGCCAGGATAGCTTGACTCCAGTGGCGTAGTGAGCACGGGTCCCACGTCTGGGAATACCAATCCCACTTAGGGCGAAAAGCATTACAACAAACAAATGATGGACGGAATGCTGACAATGCAGACATTCTCCCCCAGTTAAGAGATCTGGGTTAAATCCATCGTTCTTTTGCCCACTACGCCACCCCAGTTTAGACATGGCCATATGCAAATCAGTCTTGACCCTGTGCCTCATGGGAACAGTCCAGCCCGAACTGCCAAGCCATGTCTTCCCTGGACCGGAATCAAGCATCCTAGGACCGGTTTCTGGCTATCAGCCGTCATCAGCCAGGATAGCTTGACTCCAGTGGCGTAGTGAGCACGGGTCCCACGTCTGGGAATACCCATCCCACTTAGGGCGAAAAGCGTTACAACAAACAAATGATGGACGGAATGCTGACAATGCAGACATTCTCCCCTAGTCAAGAGATCTAGGTTAAATCCTTCGTTCTTTTGCCCACTACGCCACCCCAGTTTAGACATGGCCATATGCAAATCAGTCTTGACCCTATGCCTCATGGGAACAGTCCAGCACTAACTGCCAAGCCATGTCTTCCCTGGACCGGAATCAAGCATCCTAGGACCGGTTTCTGGCTATCAGCCATCATCAGCCAGGATAGCTTGACTCCAGTGGCGTAGTCAGCACATGTCCCACGTCTGGGAATACCCATCCCACTTAGGGCGAAAAGCGTTACAACAAACAAATGATGGACGGAATGCTGACAATGCAGACATTCTCCCACAGTCAAGAGATCTGGGTTAAATCCATTGTTCTTTTGCCCACTACGCCACCCCAGTTTAGACATGGCCATATGCAAATCAGTCTTGACCCTGTGCCTCATGGGAACAGTCCAGCCCGAACTGCCAAGCCATGTCTTCCCTGGACCGGAATCAAGCATCCTAGGACCGGTTTCTGGCTATCAGCCGTCATCAGCCAGGATAGCTTGACTCCAGTGGCGTAGTGAGCACGGGTCCCACGTCTGGGAAAACCCATCCCACTTAGGGCGAAAAGCGTTACAACAAACAAATGATGGACGGAATGCTGACAATTCAGACATTCTCCCCCAGTCAAGAGATCTGGGTTAAATCCATCGTTCTTTTGCCCACTACGCCACCCCAGTTTAGACATGGCCATATGCAAATCAGTCTTGACCCTGTGCCTCATGGGAACAGTCCAGCCCGAACTGCCAAGCCATGTATTCCCTGGACCGGAATCAAGCATCCTAGGACCGGTTTCTGGCTATCAGCCGTCATCAGCCAGGATAGCTTGACTCCAGTGGCGTAGTGAGCACGGGTCCCACGTCTGGGAATACCCATCCCACTTAGGGCGAAAAGTGTTACAACAAACAAATGATGGCCGGAATGCTGACAATGCAGACATTCTCCCCCAGTCAAGAGATCTGGGTTAAATCCATCGTTCTTTTGCCCACTACGCCACCCCAGTTTAGACATGGCCATATGCAAATCAGTCTTGACCCTGTGCCTCATGGGAACAGTCCAGCCCGAACTGCCAAGCCATGTCTTCCCTGGACCGGAATCAAGCATACTAGGACCGGTTTCTGGCTATCAGCCGTCATCAGCCAGGATAGCTTGACTCCAGTGGCGTAGTGAGCACGGGTCCCTCGTCTGGGAATACCCATCCCACTTAGGGCGATAAGCATTACAACAAACAAATGATGGACGGAATGCTGACAATGCAGACATTCTCCCCCAGTCAAGAGATCTACGTTAAATCCATCGTTCTTTTGGCCACTACGCCACCCCAGTTTAGACATGGCCATATGCAAATCAGTCTTGACCCTCTGCCTCATGGGAACAGTCCAGCCCGAACTGCCAAGCCATGTCTTCCCTGGACCGGAATCAAGCATCCTAGGACCGGTTTCTGGCTATCAGCCGTCATCAGCCAGGATAGCTTGACTCCAGTGGCGTAGTGAGCACGGGTCCCATGTCTGTGAATATCCATCCCACTTAGGGCGAAAGCGTTACAACAAACAAATGATGGACGGAATGCTGACAATGCAGACATTCTCCCCCAGTCAAGAGATCTGGGTTAAATCCATCGTTCTTTTGCCCACTACGCCACCCCAGTTTAGACATGGCCATATGCAAATCAGTCTTGACCCTGTGCCTCATGGGAACAGTCCAGCCCGAACTGCCAAGCCATGTCTTCCCTGGACCGGAATTAAGCATCCTAGGACCGGTTTCTGGCTATCAGCCGTCATCAGCCAGGATAGCTTGACTCCAGTGGCGTAGTGAGCACGGGTCCCACGTCTGGAAATACCCATCCCACTTAGGGCGAAAAGCGTTACAACAAACAAATGATGGAAGGAATGCTGACAATGCAGACATTCTCCCCCAGTCAAGAGATCTGGGTTAAATCCTTCGTTCTTTTGCCCACTACATCACCCCAGTTTAGACATGGCCATATGCAAATCAGTCTTGACCCTGTGCCTCATGGGAACAGTCCAGCCCGAACTGCCAAGCCATGTCTTCCCTGGACCGGAATCAAGCATCCTAGGACCGGTTTCTGGCTATCAGCCGTCATCAGCCAGGATAGCTTGACTCCAGTGGCATAGTGAGCACGGGTCCCACGTCTGGGAATACCCATCCCACTTAGGGCGAAAAGCGTTAAAACAAACAAATGATGGACGGAATGCTGACAATGCAGACATTCTCCCCAGTCAAGAGATCTGGGTTGAATCCATCGTTCTTTTGCCCACTACGCCACCCCAGTTTAGACATGGCCATATGCAAATCAGTCTGGACCCTGTGCCTCATGGGAACAGTCCAGCCCGAACTGCCAAGCCATGTCTTCCCTGGACCGGAATCAAGCATCCTAGGACCGGTTTCTGGCTATCAGCCGTCATCAGCCAGGATAGCTTGACTCCAGTGGCATAGTGAGCACGGGTCCCACGTCTGGGAATACCCATCCCACTTAGGGCGAAAAGTGTTACAACAAACAAATGATGGACGGAATGCTGACAATGCAGACATTCTCCCCCAGTCAAGAGATCTGGGTTAAATCCATCGTTCTTTTGCCCACTACGCCACCCCAGTTTAGACATGGCCATATGCAAATCAGTCTTGACCCTGTGCCTCATGGGAACAGTCCAGCCCGAACTGCCAAGCCATGTCTTCCCTGGACCGGAATCAAGCATCCTAGGACCGGTTTCTGGCTATCAGCCGTCATCAGCCAGGATAGCTTGACTCCAGTGGCGTAGTGAGCACGGGTCCAACGTCTGGGAATACCCACCCACTTAGGGCGAAAAGCGTTACAACAAACAAATGATGGATGGAATGCTGACAATGCAGACATTCTCCCCCAGTCAAGAGATCTGGCTTAAATCCATCGTTCTTTTGCCCACTACGCCACCCCAGTTTAGACATGGCCATATGCAAATCAGTCTTGACCCTGTGCCTCATGGGAACAGTCCAGCCCGAACTGCCAAGCCATGTCTTCCCTGGACCGGAATCAAGCATCCTAGGACCGGTTTCTGGCTATCAGCCGTCATCAGCCAGGATAGCTTGACTCCAGTGGCGTAGTTAGCACGGGTCCCACGTCTGGGAATACCCATCCCACTTAGGGCGAAAAGCGTTACAACAAACAAATGATGGACGGAATGCTGACAATGCAGACATTCTCCCCCAGTCAAGAGATCTGGGTTAAATCCATCGTTCTTTTGCCCACTTCGCCACCCCAGTTTAGACATGATCATATGCAAATCCGTCTTGACCCTGTGCCTCATGGGAACAGTCCAGCCCGAACTGCAAAGCCATGTCTTCCCTGCACCGGAATTAAGCATCCTAGGACCGGTTTCTGGCTATCAGCCGTCATCAGCCAGGATAGCTTGACTCCAGTGGCGTAGTGAGCACGGGTCCCACGTCTGGGAATACCCATCCCACTTAGGGCGAAAAGCGTTACAACAAACAAATGATGGACGGAATGCTGACAATGCAGACATTCTCCCCCAGTCAAGAGATCTGGGTTAAATCCATCGTTCTTTTGCCCACTACGCCACCCCAGTTTAGACATGGCCATATGCAAATCAGTCTTGACCCTGTGCCTCATGGGAACAGTCCAGCCCGAACTGCCAAGTCATGTCTTCCCTGGACTGGAATCAAGAATCCTAGGACCGGTTTCTGGCTATCAGCCGTCATCAGCCAGGATAGCTTGACTCCAGTGGCGTAGTGAGCACGGGTCCCACGTCTGGGAATACCAATCCCACTTAGGGCGAAAAGCATTACAACAAACAAATGATGGACGGAATGCTGACAATGCAGACATTCTCCCCCAGTTAAGAGATCTGGGTTAAATCCATCGTTCTTTTGCCCACTACGCCACCCCAGTTTAGACATGGCCATATGCAAATCAGTCTTGACCCTGTGCCTCATGGGAACAGTCCAGCCCGAACTGCCAAGCCATGTCTTCCCTGGACCGGAATCAAGCATCCTAGGACCGGTTTCTGGCTATCAGCCGTCATCAGCCAGGATAGCTTGACTCCAGTGGCGTAGTGAGCACGGGTCCCACGTCTGGGAATACCCATCCCACTTAGGGCGAAAAGCGTTACAACAAACAAATGATGGACGGAATGCTGACAATGCAGACATTCTCCCCTAGTCAAGAGATCTAGGTTAAATCCTTTGTTCTTTTGCCCACTACGCCACCCCAGTTTAGACATGGCCATATGCAAATCAGTCTTGACCCTATGCCTCATGGGAACAGTCCAGCCCTAACTGCCAAGCCATGTCTTCCCTGGACCGGAATCAAGCATCCTAGGACCGGTTTCTGGCTATCAGCCATCATCAGCCAGGATAGCTTGACTCCAGTGGCGTAGTCAGCACATGTCCCACGTCTGGGAATACCCATCCCACTTAGGGCGAAAAGCGTTACAACAAACAAATGATGGACGGAATGCTGACAATGTAGACATTCTCCCACAGTCAAGAGATCTGGGTTAAATCCATCGTTATTTTGCCCACTACGCCACCCCAGTTTAGACATGGCCATATGCAAATGAGTCTTGACCCTGTGCCTCATGGGAACAGTCCAGCCCGAACTGCCAAGCCATGTCTTCCCTGGACCGGAATCAAGCATCCTAGGACCGGTTTCTGGCTATCAGCCGTCATCAGCCAGGATAGCTTGACTCCAGTGGCGTAGTGAGCACGGGTCCCACGTCTGGGAAAACCCATCCCACTTAGGGCGAAAAGCGTTACAACAAACAAATGATGGACGGAATGCTGACAATTCAGACATTCTCCCCCAGTCAAGAGATCTGGGTTAAATCCATCGTTCTTTTGCCCACTACGCCACCCCAGTTTAGACATGGCCATATGGAAATCAGTCTTGCCCCTGTGCCTCATGGGAACAGTCCAGCCCGAACTGCCAAGCCATGTCTTCCCTGGACCGGAATCAAGCATCCTAGGACCGGTTTCTGGCTATCAGCCGTCATCAGCCAGGATAGCTTGACTCCAGTGGCGTAGTGAGCACGGGTCCCACGTCTGGGAATACCCATCCCACTTAGGGCGAAAAGCGTTACAACAAACAAATGATGGACGGAATGCTGACAATGCAGACATTCTCCCCCAGTCAAGAGATCTGGGTTAAATCCATCGTTCTTTTGCCCACTACGCCACCCCAGTTTAGACATGGCCATATGCAAATCAGTCTTGACCCTGTGCCTCATGGGAACAGTCCAGCCCGAACTGCCAAGCCATGTCTTCCCTGGACCGGAATCAAGCATCCTAGGACCGGTTTCTGGCTATCAGCCGTCATTAGCCAGGATAGCTTGACTCCAGTGGCGTAGTGAGCACGGGTCCCACGTCTGGGAATACCCATCCCACTTAGGGCGAAAAGCGTTACAACAAACAAATGATGGACGGAATGCTGACAATGCAGACATTCTCCCCCAGTCAAGAGATCTGGGTTAAATCCATCGTTCTTTTGCCCACTACGCCACCCCAGTTTAGACATGGCCATATGCAAATCAGTCTTGACCCTGTGCCTCATGGGAACAGTCCAGCCCGAACTGCCAAGCCATGTCTTCCCTGGACCGGAATCAAGCATCCTAGGACCGGTTTCTGGCTATCAGCCGTCATCAGCCAGGATAGCTTGACTCCAGTGGCATAGTGAGCACGGGTCCCACGTCTGGGTATACCCATCCCACTTAGGGCGAAAAGCGTTAAAACAAACAAATGATGGACGGAATGCTGACAATGCAGACATTCTCCCCAGTCAAGAGATCTGGGTTAAATCCATCGTTCTTTTGCCCACTACGCCACCCCAGTTTAGACATGGCCATATGCAAATCAGTCTGGACCCTGTGCCTCATGGGAACAGTCCAGCCCGAACTGCCAAGCCATGTCTTCCCTGGACCGGAATCAAGCATCCTAGGACCGGTTTCTGGCTATCAGCCGTCATCAGCCAGGATAGCTTGACTCCAGTGGCATAGTGAGCACGGGTCCCACGTCTGGGAATACCCATCCCACTTAGGGCGAAAAGTGTTACAACAAACAAATGATGGACGGAATGCTGACAATGCAGACATTCTCCCCCAGTCAAGAGATCTGGGTTAAATCCATCGTTCTTTTGCCCACTACGCCACCCCAGTTTAGACATGGCCATATGCAAATCAGTCTTGACCCTGTGCCTCATGGGAACAGTCCAGCCCGAACTGCCAAGCCATGTCTTCCCTGGACCGGAATCAAGCATCCTAGGACCGGTTTCTGGCTATCAGCCGTCATCAGCCAGGATAGCTTGACTCCAGTGGCGTAGTGAGCACGGGTCCCACGTCTGGGAATACCCATCCCACTTAGGGCGAAAAGCGTTACAACAAACAAATGATGGATGGAATGCTGACAATGCAGACATTCTCCCCCAGTCAAGAGATCTGGCTTAAATCCATCGTTCTTTTGCCCACTACGCCACCCCAGTTTAGACATGGCCATATGCAAATCAGTCTTGACCCTGTGCCTCATGGGAACAGTCCAGCCCGAACTGCCAAGCCATGTCTTCCCTGGACCGGAATCAAGCATCCTAGGACCGGTTTCTGGCTATCAGCCGTCATCAGCCAGGATAGCTTGACTCCAGTGGCGTAGTTAGCACGGGTCCCACGTCTGGGAATACCCATCCCACTTAGGGCGAAAAGCGTTACAACAAACAAATGATGGACGGAATGCTGACAATGCAGACATTCTCCCCCAGTCAAGAGATCTGGGTTAAATCCATCATTCTTTTGCCCACTTCGCCACCCCAGTTTAGACATGGTCATATGCAAATCCGTCTTGACCCTGTGCCTCATGGGAACAGTCCAGCCCGAACTGCAAAGCCATGTCTTCCCTGCACCGGAATTAAGCATCCTAGGACCGGTTTCTGGCTATCAGCCGTCATCAGCCAGGATAGCTTGACTCCAGTGGCGTAGTGAGCACGGGTCCCACGTCTGGGAATACCCATCCCACTTAGGGCGAAAAGCGTTACAACAAACAAATGATGGACGGAATGCTGACAATGCAGACATTCTCCCCCAGTCAAGAGATCTGGGTTAAATCCATCGTTCTTTTGCCCACTACGCCACCCCAGTTTAGACATGGCCATATGCAAATCACTCTTGACCCTGTGCCTCATGGGAACAGTCCAGCCCGAACTGCCAAGCCATGTCTTCCCTGGACCGGAATCAAGCATCCTAGGACCGGTTTCTGGCTATCAGCCGTCATCAGCCAGGATAGCTTGACTCCAGTGGCGTAGTGAGCACGGGTCCCACGTCTGGGAATACCCATCCCACTTAGGGCGAAAAGCGTTACAACAAACAAATGATGGACGGAATGCTGACAATGCAGACATTCTCCCCTAGTCAAGAGATCTAGGTTAAATCCTTTGTTCTTTTGCCCACTACGCCACCCCAGTTTAGACATGGCCATATGCAAATCAGTCTTGACCCTATGCCTCATGGGAACAGTCCAGCCCTAACTGCCAAGCCATGTCTTCCCTGGACCGGAATCAAGCATCCTAGGACCGGTTTCTGGCTATCAGCCATCATCAGCCAGGATAGCTTGACTCCAGTGGCGTAGTCAGCACATGTCCCACGTCTGGGAATACCCATCCCACTTAGGGTGAAAAGCGTTACAACAAACAAATGATGGACGGAATGCTGACAATGCAGACATTCTCCCACAGTCAAGAGATCTGGGTTAAATCCATCGTTATTTTGCCCACTACGCCACCCCAGTTTAGACATGGCCATATGCAAATGAGTCTTGACCCTGTGCCTCAAGGGAACAGTCCAGCCCGAACTGCCAAGCCATGTCTTCCCTGGACCGGAATCAAGCATCCTAGGACCGGTTTCTGGCTATCAGCCGTCATCAGCCAGGATAGCTTGACTCCAGTGGCGTAGTGAGCACGGGTCCCACGTCTGGGAAAACCCATCCCACTTAGGGCGAAAAGCGTTACAACAAACAAATGATGGACGGAATGCTGACAATTCAGACATTCTCCCCCAGTCAAGAGATCTGGGTTAAATCCATCGTTCTTTTGCCCACTACGCCACCCCAGTTTAGACATGGCCATATGGAAATCAGTCTTGCCCCTGTGCCTCATGGGAACAGTCCAGCCCGAACTGCCAAGCCATGTCTTCCCTGGACCGGAATCAAGCATCCTAGGACCGGTTTCTGGCTATCAGCCGTCATCAGCCAGGATAGCTTGACTCCAGTGGCGTAGTGAGCACGGGTCCCACGTCTGGGAATACCCATCCCACTTAGGGCGAAAAGCGTTACAACAAACAAATGATGGACGGAATGCTGACAATGCAGACATTCTCCCCCAGTCAAGAGATCTGGGTTAAATCCATCGTTCTTTTGCCCACTACCCCACCCCAGTTTAGACATGGCCATATGCAAATCAGTCTTGACCCTGTGCCTCATGGGAACAGTCCAGCCCGAACTGCCAAGCCATGTCTTCCCTGGACCGGAATCAAGCATCCTAGGACCGGCTTCTGGCTATCAGCCGTCATTAGCCAGGATAGCTTGACTCCAGTGGCGTAGTGAGCACGGGTCCCACGTCTGGGAATACCCATCCCACTTAGGGCGAAAAGCGTTACAACAAACAAATGATGGACGGAATGCTGACAATGCAGACATTATCCCCCAGTCAAGAGATCTAGGTTAAATCCATCGTTCTTTTGCCCACTACGCCACCCCAGTTTAGACATGGCCATATGCAAATCAGTCTTGACCCTGTGCCTCATGGGAACAGTCCAGCCCGAACTGCCAAGCCATGTCTTCCGTGGACCAGAATCAAGCATCCTAGGACCGGTTTCTGGCTATCAGCCGTCATCAGCCAGGATAGCTTGACTCCAGTGGCGTAGTGAGCACGGGTCCCACGTCTGGGAATACCAATCCCACTTAGGGCGAAAAGCGTTACAACAAACAAATGATGGACGGAATGCTGACAATGCAGACATTCTCCCCCAGTCAAGAGATCTGGCTTAAATCCATCGTTCTTTTGCCCACTACGCCACCCCAGTTTAGACATGGCCATATGCAAATCAGTATTGACCCTGTGCCTCATGGGAACAGTCCAGCCCGAACTGCCAAGCCATGTCTTCCCTGGACCGGAATCAAGCATCCTAGGACCGGTTTCTGGCTATCAGCCGTCATCAGCCAGGATAGCTTGACTCCAGTGGCGTAGTGAGCACGGGTCCCACGTCTGGGAATACCCATCCCACTTAGGGCGAAAAGCGTTACAACAAACAAATGATGGACGGAATGCTGACAATGCAGACATTCTCCCCCAGTCAAGAGATCTGGGTTAAATCCATCGTTCTTTTGCCCACTACGCCACCCCAGTTTAGACATGGTCATATGCAAATCCGTCTTGACCCTGTGCCTCATGGGAACAGTCCAGACCGAACTGCCAAGCCATGTCTTCCCTGGACCGGAATCAAGCATCCTAGGACCGGTTTCTGGCTATCAGCCGTCATCAGCCAGGATAGCTTGACTCCAGTGGCGTAGTGAGCACGGGTCCCACGTCTGGGAATACCAATCCCACTTAGGGCGAAAAGCATTACAACAAACAAATGATGGACGGAATGCTGACAATGCAGACATTCTCCCCCAGTCAAGAGATCTGGGTTAAATCCATCGTTCTTTTGCCCACTACGCCACCCCAGTTTAGACATGGCCATATGCAAATCAGTCTTGACCCTGTGCCTCATTCGAACAGTCCAGCCCGAACTGCCAAGCCATGTCTTTCCTGGACCGGAATCAAGCATCCTAGGACCGGTTTCTGGCTATCAGCCGTCATCAGCCAGGATAGCTTGACTCCAGTGGCGTAGTGAGCACGGGTCCCACGTCTGGGAATACCCATCCCACTTAGGGCGAAAAGCGTTACAACAAACAAATGATGGACGGAATGCTGACAATGCAGACATTCTCCCCCAGTCAAGAGATCTAGGTTAAATCCATCGTTCTTTTGCCCACTACGCCACCCCAGTTTAGACATGGCCATATGCAAATCAGTCTTGACCCTGTGCCTCATGGGAACAGTCCAGCCCGAACTGCCAAGCCATGTCTTCCCTGGACCGGAATCAAGCATCCTAGGACCGGTTTCTGGCTATCAGCCGTCATCAGCCAGGATAGCTTGACTCCAGTGGCGTAGTGAGCACGGGTCCCACGTCTGGGAATACCCATCCCACTTAGGGCGAAAAGCGTTACAACAAACAAATGATGGACGGAATGCTGACAATGCAGACATTCTCCCCCAGTCAAGAAATCTGGGTTAAATCCATCGTTCTTTTGCCCACTACGCCACCCCAGTTTAGACATGGCCATATGCAAATCAGTCTTCACCCTGTGCTTCATGGGAACAGTCCAGCCCGAACTGCCAAGCCATATCTTCCCTGGACCGGAATCAAGCATCCTAGGACCGGTTTCTGGCTATCAGCCGTCATCAGCCAGGATAGCTTGACTCCAGTGGTGTAGTGAGCACGGGTCCCACGTCTGGGAATACCCATCCCACTTAGGGCGAAAAGCGTTACAACAAACAAATGATGGACGGAATGCTGACAATGCAGACATTCTCCCCCAGTCAAGAGATCTGGGTTAAATCCATCGTTCTTTTGCCCACTACGCCACCCCAGTTTAGACATGGCCATATGCAAATCAGTCTTGACCCTGTGCCTCATGGGAACAGTCCAGCCCGAACTGCCAAGCCATGTTTTCCCTGGACCGGAATCAAGCATCCTAGGACCGGTTTCTGGCTATCAGCCGTCATCAGCCAGGATAGCTTGACTCCAGTGGCGTAGTGAGCACGGGTCCCACGTCTGGGAATACCCATCCCACTTAGGGCGAAAAGCGTTAAAACAAACAAATGATGGACGGAATGCTGACAATGCAGACATTCTCCCCAGTCAAGAGATCTGGGTTAAATCCATCTTTCTTTTGCCCACTACGCCACCCCAGTTTAGACATGGCCATATGCAAATCAGTCTTGACCCTGTGCCTCATGGGAACAGTCCAGCCCGAACTGCCAAGCCATGTCTTCCCTGGACCGGAATCAAGCATCCTAGGACCGGTTTCTGGCTATCAGCCGTCATCAGCCAGGATAGCTTGACTCCAGTGGCATAGTGAGCACGGGTCCCACGTCTGGGAATACCCGTCCCACTTAGGGCGAAAAGCGTTACAACAAACAAATGATGGACGGAATGCTGACAATGCAGACATTCTCCCACAGTCAAGAGATCTGGGTTAAATCCATCGTTCTTTTGCCCACTACGCCACCCCAGTTTAGACATGGCCATATGCAAATCAGTCTTGACCCTGTGCCTCATGGGAACAGTCCAGCCCGAACTGCCAAGCCATGTCTTCCCTGGACCGGAATCAAGCATCCTAGGACCGGTTTCTGGCTATCAGCCGTCATCAGCCAGGATAGCTTGACTCCAGTGGCGTAGTGAGAACGGGTCCCACGTCTGGGAATACCCATCCCACTTAGGGCGAAAAGCGTTACAACAAACAAATGATGGACGGAATGCTGACAATGCAGACATTCTCCCCCAGTCAAGAGATCTGGTTTAAATCCATCGTTCTTTTGCCCACTACGCTACCCCAGTTTAGACATGGCCATATGCAAATCAGTCTTGACCCTGTGCCTCATGGGAACAATCCAGCCCGAACTGCCAAGCCATGTCTTCCCTGGACCGGAATCAAGCATCCTAGGACCGGTTTCTGGCTATCAGCCGTCATCAGCCAGGATAGCTTGACTCCAGTGGCGTAGTGAGCACGGGTCCCACGTCTGGGAATACCCATCCCACTTAGGGCGAAAAGCGTTACAACAAACAAATTATGGACGGAATGCTGACAATGCAGACATTCTCCCCCAGTCAAGAGATCTGGGTTAAATCAATTGTTCTTTTGCCCACTACGCCACCCCAGTTTAGACATGGCCATATGCAAATCAGTCTTGACCCTGTGCCTCATGGGAACAGTCCAGCCCGAACTGCCAAGCCATGTCTTCCCTGGACCGGAATCAAGCATCCTAGGACCGGTTTCTGGCTATCAGCCGTCATCAGCCAGGATAGCTAGACTCCAGTGGCGTAGTGAGCACGGGTCCCACGAATACCCATCCCACTTAGGGCGAAAAGCGTTACAACAAACAAATGATGGACGGAATGCTGACAATGCAGACATTCTCCCCCAGTCAAGAGATCTGCGTTAAATCCATCGTTCTTTTGCCCACTACGCCAACCCAGTTTAGACATGGCCATATGCAAATCAGTCTTGACCCTGTGCCTCATGGGAACAGTCCAGCCCGAACTGCCAAGCCATGTCTTCCCTGGACCGGAATCAAGAATCCTAGGACCGGCTTCTGGCTATCAGTCGTCATCAGCCAGGATAGCTTGACTCCAGTGGCGTAGTGAGCACGGGTCCCACGTCTGGGAATACCCATCCCACTTAGGGCGAAAAGCGTTACAACAAACAAATGATGGACGGAATGCTGACAATGCAAACATTCTCCCCCAGTCAAGAGATCTGGGTTAAATCCATGTTTCTTTTGCCCACTACGCCACCTCAGTTTTGACATGGCCATATGCAAATCAGTCTTGACCCTGTGCCTCATGGGAACAGTCCAGCCCAAACTGCCAAGCCATGTCTTCCCTGGACCGGAATCAAGCATCCTAGGACCGGTTTCTGGCTATCAGCCGTCATTAGCCAGGATAGCTTGACTCCAGTGGCGTAGTGAGCACGGGTCCCACGTCTGGGAATACCAATCCCACTTAGGGCGAAAAGCATTACAACAAACAAATGATGGACGGAATGCTGACAATGCAGACATTCTCCCCCAGTCAAGAGATCTGGGTTAAATCCATCGTTCTTTTGCCCACTACGCCACCCCAGTTTAGACATGGCCATATGCAAATCAGTCTTGACCCTGTGCCTCATGGGAACAGTCCAGCCTGAACTGCCAAGTCATGTCTTCCCTGGACTGGAATCAAGCATCCTAGGACCGGTTTCTGGCTATCAGCCGTCATCAGCCAGGATAGCTTGACTCCAGTGGCGTAGTGAGCACGGGTCCCACGTCTGGGAATACCAATCCCACTTAGGGCGAATAGCATTACAACAAACAAATGATGGACGGAATGCTGACAATGCAGACATTCTCCCCCAGTCAAGAGATCTGGGTTAAATCCATCATTCTTTTGCCCACTACGCCACCCCAGTTTAGACATGGCCATATGCAAATCAGTCTTGACCCTGTGCCTCATGGGAACAGTCCAGCCCGAACTGCCAAGCCATGTCTTCCCTGGACCGGAATCAAGCATCCTAGGACCGGTTTCTGGCTATCAGCCGTCATCAGCCAGGATAGATTGACTCCAGTGGCATAGTGAGCACGGGTCCCACGTCTGGGAATACCCATCCCACTTAGGGCGAAAAGCGTTACAACAAACAAATGATGGACGGAATGCTGGCAATGCAGACATTCTCCCCTTGTCAAGAGATCTAGGTTAAATCCATTGTTCTTCTGCCCACTACGCCACCCCAGTTTAGACATGGCCATATGCAAATCAGTCTTGACCCTATGCCTCATGGGAACAGTCCAGCCCGAACTGCCAAGCCATGTCTTCCCTGGACCGGAATCAAGCATCCTAGGACCGGTTTCTGGCTATCAGCCATCATCAGCCAGGATAGCTTGACTCCAGTGGCGTAGTCAGCACATGTCCCACGTCTGGGAATACCCATCCCACTTAGGGCGAAAAGCGTTACAACAAACAAATGATGGACGGAATGCTGACAATGCAGACATTCTCCCACAGTCAAGAGATCTGGGTTAAATCCATCGTTCTTTTGCCCACTACGCCACCCCAGTTTAGACATGGCCATATGCAAATCAGTCTTGACCCTGTGCCTCATGGGAACAGTCCAGCCCGAACTGCCAAGCCATGTCTTCCCTGGACCGGAATCAAGCATCCTAGGACCGGTTTCTGGCTATCAGCCGTCATCAGCCAGGATAGCTTGACTCCAGTGGCGTAGTGAGCACGGGTCCCACGTCTGGGAATACCCATCCCACTTAGGGCGAAAAGCGTTACAACAAACAAATGATGGACGGAATGCTGACAATTTAGACATTCTCCCCCAGTCAAGAGATCTGGGTTAAATCCATCGTTCTTTTGCCCACTACGCCACCCCAGTTTAGACATGGCCATATGCAAATCAGTCTTGCCCCTGTGCCTCATGGGAACAGTCCAGCCCGAACTGCCAAGCCATGACTTCCCTGGACCGGAATCAAGCATCCTAGGACCGGTTTCTGGCTATCAGCCGTCATCAGCCAGGATAGCTTGACTCCAGTGGCGTAGTGAGCACGGGTCCCACGTCTGGGAATACCCATCCCACTTAGGGCGAAAAGCGTTACAACAAACAAATGATGGACGGAATGCTGACAATGCAGACATTCTCCCCCAGTCAAGAGATCTGGGTTAAATCCATCGTTCTTTTGCCCACTACGCCACCCCAGTTTAGACATGGCCATATGCAAATCAGTCTTGACCCTGTGCCTCATGGGAACAGTCCAGCCCGAACTGCCAAGCCATGTCTTCCCTGGACCGGAATCAAGCATCCTAGGACCGGTTTCTGGCTATCAGCCGTCATTAGCCAGGATAGCTTGACTCCAGTGGCGTAGTGAGCACGGGTCCCGCGTCTGGGAATACCCATCCCACTTAGGGCGAAAAGCGTTACAACAAACAAATGATGGACGGAATGCTGACAATGCAGACATTCTCCCACAGTCAAGAGATCTGGGTTAAATCCATCGTTCTTTTGCCCACTACGCCACCCCAGTTTAGACATGGTCATATGCAAATCCGTCTTGACCCTGTGCCTCATGGGAACAGTCCAGCCCGAACTGCCAAGCCATGTCTTCCCTGGACCGGAATCAAGCATCCTAGGACCGGTTTCTGGCTATCAGCCGTCATCAGCCAGGATAGCGTGACTCCAGTGGCGTAGTGAGCACGGGTCCCACGTCTGGGAATACCAATCCCACTTAGGGCGAAAAGCATTACAACAAACAAATGATGGACGGAATGCTGACAATGCAGACATTCTCCCCCAGTCAAGAGATCTGGGATAAATCCATCGTTCTTTTGCCCACTACGCCACCCCAGTTTAGACATGGCCATATGCAAATCAGTCTTGACCCTGTGCCTCATGGGAACAGTCCAGCCCGAACTGCCAAGCCATGTCTTCCCTGGACCGGAATCAAGCATCCTAGGACCGGTTTCTGGCTATCAGCCGTCATCAGCCAGGATAGCTTGACTCCAGTGGCGTAGTGAGCACGGGTCCCACGTCTGGGAATACCCATCCCACTTAGGGCGAAAAGCGTTACAACAAACAAATGATGGACGGAATGCTGACAATGCAGACATTCTCCCCCAGTCAAGAGATCTAGGTTAAATCCATCGCTCTTTTGCCCACTACGCCACCCCAGTTTAGACATGGCCATATGCAAATCAGTCTTGACCCTGTGCCTCATGGGAACAGTCCAGCCCGAACTGCCAAGCCATGTCTTCCCTGGACCGGAATCAAGCATCCTAGGACCGGTTTCTGGCTATCAGCCGTCATCAGCCAGGATAGCTTGACTCCAGTGGCGTAGTGAGCACAGGTCCCACGTCTGGGAATATCCATCCCACTTAGGGCGAAAAGCGTTACAACAAACAAATGATGGACGGAATGCTGACAATGCAGACATTCTCCCACAGTCAAGAGATCTAGGTTAAATCCATCGTTCTTTTGCTCACTACGCCACCCCAGTTTAGACATGGCCATATGCAAATCAGCCTTGACCCTGTGCCTCATGGGAACAGTCCAGCCCAAACTGCCAAGCCATGTCTTCCTTGGACCGGAATCAAGCATCCTAGGACCGGTTTCTAGCTATCAGCCGTCATCAGCCAGGACAGCTTGACTCCAGTGGCGTAGTGAGCACGGGTCCCACGTCTGGGAATACCCATCCCACTTAGGGCGAAAAGCGTTACAACAAACAAATGATGGACGGAATGCTGACAATGCAGACATTCTCCCACAGTCAAGAGATCTGGGTTAAATCTATCATTCTTTTGCCCACTACGCCACCCCAGTTTAGACATGGCCATATGCAAATCAGTCTTGACCCTGTGCCTCATGGGAACAGTCCAGCCCGAACTGCCAAGCCATGTCTTCCCTGGACCGGAATCAAGCATCCTAGGACCGGTTTCTGGCTATCAGCCGTCATCAGCCAGGATAGCTTGACTCCAGTGGCGTAGTGAGCACGGGTCCCACGTCTGGGAATACCCATCCCACTTAGGGCGAAAAGCGTTACAACAAACAAATGATGGACGGAATGCTGACAATGCAGACATTCTCCCCCAGTCAAGAAATCTGGGTTAAATCCATCGTTCTTTTGCCCACTACGCCACCCCAGTTTAGACATGGCCATATGCAAATCAGTCTTGACCCTGTGCCTCATGGGAACAGTCCAGCCCGAACTGCCAAGCCATGTCTTCCCTGGACCGGAATCAAGCATCCTAGGACCGGTTTCTGGCTATCAGCCGTCATCAGCCAGGATAGCTTGACTCCAGTGGCGTAGTGAGCACGGGTCCCACGTCTGGGAATACCCATCCCACTTAGGGCGAAAAGCGTTACAACAAACAAATGATGGACGGAATGCTGACAATGCAGACATTCTCCCCAGTCAAGAGATCTGGGTTAAATCCATCTTTCTTTTGCCCACTACGCCACCCCAGTTTAGACATGGCCATATGCAAATCAGTCTTGACCCTGTGCCTCATGGGAACAGTCCAGCCCGAACTGCCAAGCCATGTCTTCCCTGGACCGGAATCAAGCATCCTAGGACCGGTTTCTGGCTATCAGCCGTCATCAGCCAGGATAGCTGTACTCCAGTGGCATAGTGAGCACGGGTCCCACGTCTGGGAATACCCGTCCCACTTAGGGCGAAAAGCGTTACAACAAACAAATGATGGACGGAATGCTGACAATGCAGACATTCTCCCCCAGTCAAGAGATCTGGGTTAAATCCATCGTTCTTTTGCCCACTACGCCACCCCAGTTTAGACATGGCCATATGCAAATCAGTCTTGACCCTGTGCCTCATGGGAACAGTCCAGCCCGAACTGCCAAGCCATGTCTTCCCTGGACCGGAATCAAGCATCCTAGGACCGGTTTCTGGCTATCAGCCGTCATCAGCCAGGATAGCTTGACTCCAGTGGCGTAGTGAGCACGGGTCCCACGTCTGGGAATACCCATCCCACTTAGGGCGAAAAGCGTTAAAACAAACAAATGATGGACGGAATGCTGACAATGCAGACATTCTCCCCAGTCAAGAGATCTGGGTTAAATCCATCTTTCTTTTGCCCACTACGCCACCCCAGTTTAGACATGGCCATATGCAAATCAGTCTTGACCCTGTGCCTCATGGGAACAGTCCAGCCCGAACTGCCAAGCCATGTCTTCCCTGGACCGGAATCAAGCATCCTAGGACCGGTTTCTGGCTATCAGCCGTCATCAGCCAGGATAGCTTGACTCCAGTGGCATAGTGAGCACGGGTCCCACGTCTGGGAATACCCGTACCACTTAGGGCGAAAAGCGTTACAACAAACAAATGATGGACGGAATGCTGACAATGCAGACATTCTCCCCCAGTCAAGAGATCTGGGTTAAATCCATCGTTCTTTTGCCCACTACGCCACCCCAGTTTAGACATGGCCATATGCAAATCAGTCTTGACCCTGTGCCTCATGGGAACAGTCCAGCCCGAACTGCCAAGCCATGTCTTCCCTGGACCGGAATCAAGCATCCTAGGACCGGTTTCTGGCTATCAGCCGTCATCAGCCAGGATAGCTTGACTCCAGTGGCGTAGTGAGCACGGGTCCCACGTCTGGGAATACCCATCCCACTTAGGGCGAAAAGCGTTACAACAAACAAATGATGGACGGAATGCTGACAATGCAGACATTCTCCCCCAGTCAAGAGATCTGGGTTAAATCCATTGATCTTTTGCCCACTACGCCACCCCAGTTTAGACATGGCCATATGCAAATCAGTCTTGACCCTGTGCCTCATGGGAACAGTCCAGCCCGAACTGCCAAGCCATGTCTTCCCTGGACCGGAATCAAGCATCCTAGGACCGGTTTCTGGCTATCAGCCGTCATCAGCCAGGATAGCTAGACTCCAGTGGCGTAGTGAGCACGGGTCCCACGTCTGGGAATACCCATCCCACTTAGGGCGAAAAGCGTTACAACAAACAAATGATGGACGGAATGCTGACAATGCAGACATTCTCCCCCAGTCAAGAGATCTGCGTTAAATCCATCGTTCTTTTGCCCACTACGCCAACCCAGTTTAGACATGGCCATATGCAAATCAGTCTTGACCCTGTGCCTCATGGGAACAGTCCAGCCCGAACTGCCAAGCCATGTCTTCCCTGGACCGGAATGAAGAATCCTAGGACCGGCTTCTGGCTATCAGTCGTCATCAGCCAGGATAGCTTGACTCCAGTGGCGTAGTGAGCACGGGTCCCACGTCTGGGAATACCCATCCCACTTAGGGCGAAAAGCGTTACAACAAACAAATGATGGACGGAATGCTGACAATGCAAACATTCTCCCCCAGTCAAGAGATCTGGGTTAAATCCATCTTTCTTTTGCCCACTACGCCACCTCAGTTTAGACATGGCCATATGCAAATCAGTCTTGACCCTGTGCCTCATGGGAACAGTCCAGCCCGAATTGCCAAGCCATGTCTTCCCTGGACCGGAATCAAGCATCCTAGGACCGGTTTCTGGCTATCAGCCGTCATTAGCCAGGATAGCTTGACTCCAGTGGCGTAGTGAGCACGGGTCCCACGTCTGGGAATACCCATCCCACTTAGGGCGAAAAGCGTTACAACAAACAAATGATGGACGGAATGCTGACAATGCAGACATTATCCCCCAGTCAAGAGATCTAGGTTAAATCCATCGTTCTTTTGCCCACTACGCCACCCCAGTTTAGACATGGCCATATGCAAATCAGTCTTGACCATGTGCCTCATGGGAACAGTCCAGCCCGAACTGCCAAGCCATGTCTTCCCTGGACCAGAATCAAGCATCCTAGGACCGGTTTCTGGCTATCCGCCGTCATCAGCCAGGATAGCTTGACTCCAGTGGCGTAGTGAGCACGGGTCCCACGTCTGGGAATACCCATCCCACTTAGGGCGAAAAGCGTTACAACAAACAAATGATGGACGGAATGCTGACAATGCAGACATTCTCCCCCAGTCAAGAGATCTGGCTTAAATCCATCGTTCTTTTGCCCACTACGCCACCCCAGTTTAGACATGGCCATATGCAAATCAGTCTTGACCCTGTGCCTCATGGGAACAGTCCAGCCCGAACTGCCAAGCCATGTCTTCCCTGGACCGGAATCAAGCATCCTAGGACAAGTTTCTGGCTATCAGCCGTCATCAGCCAGGATAGCTTGACTGCAGTGGCGTAGTGAGCACGGGTCCCACGTCTGGGAATACCCATCCCACTTAGGGCGAAAAGCGTTACAACAAACAAATGATGGACGGAATGCTGACAATGCAGACATTCTCCCCCAGTCAAGAGATCTGGGTTAAATCCATCGTTCTTTTGCCCACTACGCCACCCCAGTTTAGACATGGTCATATGCAAATCCGTCTTGACCCTGTGCCTCATGGGAACAGTCCAGCCCGAACTGCCAAGCCATGTCTTCCCTGGACCGGAATCAAGCATCCTAGGACCGGTTTCTGGCTATCAGCCGTCATCAGCCAGGATAGCTTGACTCCAGTGGCGTAGTGAGCACGGGTCCCACGTCTGGGAATACCAATCCCACTTAGGGCGAAAAGCATTACAACAAACAAATGATGGACGGAATGCTGACAATGCAGACATTCTCCCCCAGTCAAGAGATCTGGGTTAAATCCATCGTTCTTTTGCCCACTACGCCACCCCAGTTTAGACATGGCCATATGCAAATCAGTCTTGACCCTGTGCCTCACGGGAACAGTCCAGCCCGAACTGCCAAGCCATGTCTTCCCTGGACCGGAATCAAGCATCCTAGGACCGGTTTCTGGCTATCAGCCGTCATCAGCCAGGATAGCTTGACTCCAGTGGCGTAGTGAGCACGGGTCCCACGTCTGGGAATACCCATCCCACTTAGGGCGAAAAGCGTTACAACAAACAAATGATGGACGGAATGCTGACAATACAGACATTCTCCCCCAGTCAAGAGATCTAGGTTAAATCCATCGTTCTTTTGCCCACTACGCCACCCCAGTTTAGACATGGCCATATGCAAATCAGTCTTGACCCTGTGCCTCATGGGAACAGTCCAGCCCGAACTGCCAAGCCATGTCTTCCCTGGACCGGAATCAAGCATCCTAGGACCGGTTTCTGGCTATCAGCCGTCATCATCCAGGATAGCTTGACTCCAGTGGCGTAGTGAGCACAGGTCCCACGTCTGGGAATACCCATCCCACTTAGGGCGAAAAGCGTTACAACAAACAAATGATGGACGGAATGCTGACAATGCAGACATTCTCCCACAGTCAAGAGATCTAGGTTAAATCCATCGTTCTTTTGCTCACTACGCCACCCCAGTTTAGACATGGCCATATGCAAATCAGCCTTGACCCTGTGCCTCATGGGAACAGTCCAGCCCAAACTGCCAAGCCATGTCTTCCTTGGACCGGAATCTAGCATCCTAGGACCGGTTTCTAGCTATCAGCCGTCATCAGCCAGGATAGCTTGACTCCAGTGGCGTAGTGAGCACGGGTCCCACGTCTGGGAATACCTATCCCACTTAGGGCGAAAAGCGTTACAACAAACAAATGATGGACGGAATGCTGACAATGCAAACATTCTCCCCCAGTCAAGAGATCTGGGTTAAATCCATCTTTCTTTTGCCCACTACGCCACCTCAGTTTAGACATGGCCATATGCAAATCAGTCTTGACCCTGTGCCTCATGGGAACAGTCCAGCCCGAATTGCCAAGCCATGTCTTCCCTGGACCGGAATCAAGCATCCTAGGACCGGTTTCTGGCTATCAGCCGTCATTAGCCAGGATAGCTTGACTCCAGTGGCGTAGTGAGCACGGGTCCCACGTCTGGGAATACCCATCCCACTTAGGGCGAAAAGCGTTACAACAAACAAATGATGGACGGAATGCTGACAATGCAGACATTATCCCCCAGTCAAGAGATCTAGGTTAAATCCATCGTTCTTTTGCCCACTACGCCACCCCAGTTTAGACATGGCCATATGCAAATCAGTCTTGACCCTGTGCCTCATGGGAACAGTCCAGCCCGAACTGCCAAGCCATGTCTTCCCTGGACCAGAATCAAGCATCCTAGGACCGGTTTCTGGCTATCCGCCGTCATCAGCCAGGATAGCTTGACTCCAGTGGCGTAGTGAGCACGGGTCCCACGTCTGGGAATACCCATCCCACTTAGGGCGAAAAGCGTTACAACAAACAAATGATGGACGGAATGCTGACAATGCAGACATTCTCCCCCAGTCAAGAGATCTGGCTTAAATCCATCGTTCTTTTGCCCACTACGCCACCCCAGTTTAGACATGGCCATATGCAAATCAGTCTTGACCCTGTGCCTCATGGGAACAGTCCAGCCCGAACTGCCAAGCCATGTCTTCCCTGGACCGGAATCAAGCATCCTAGGACAAGTTTCTGGCTATCAGCCGTCATCAGCCAGGATAGCTTGACTGCAGTGGCGTAGTGAGCACGGGTCCCACGTCTGGGAATACCCATCCCACTTAGGGCGAAAAGCGTTACAACAAACAAATGATGGACGGAATGCTGACAATGCAGACATTCTCCCCCAGTCAAGAGATCTGGGTTAAATCCATCGTTCTTTTGCCCACTACGCCACCCCAGTTTAGACATGGTCATATGCAAATCCGTCTTGACCCTGTGCCTCATGGGAACAGTCCAGCCCGAACTGCCAAGCCATGTCTTCCCTGGACCGGAATCAAGCATCCTAGGACCGGTTTCTGGCTATCAGCCGTCATCAGCCAGGATAGCTTGACTCCAGTGGCGTAGTGAGCACGGGTCCCACGTCTGGGAATACCAATCCCACTTAGGGCGAAAAGCATTACAACAAACAAATGATGGACGGAATGCTGACAATGCAGACATTCTCCCCCAGTCAAGAGATCTGGGTTAAATCCATCGTTCTTTTGCCCACTACGCCACCCCAGTTTAGACATGGCCATATGCAAATCAGTCTTGACCCTGTGCCTCACGGGAACAGTCCAGCCCGAACTGCCAAGCCATGTCTTCCCTGGACCGGAATCAAGCATCCTAGGACCGGTTTCTGGCTATCAGCCGTCATCAGCCAGGATAGCTTGACTCCAGTGGCGTAGTGAGCACGGGTCCCACGTCTGGGAATACCCATCCCACTTAGGGCGAAAAGCGTTACAACAAACAAATGATGGACGGAATGCTGACAATACAGACATTCTCCCCCAGTCAAGAGATCTAGGTTAAATCCATTGTTCTTTTGCCCACTACGCCACCCCAGTTTAGACATGGCCATATGCAAATCAGTCTTGACCCTGTGCCTCATGGGAACAGTCCAGCCCGAACTGCCAAGCCATGTCTTCCCTGGACCGGAATCAAGCATCCTAGGACCGGTTTCTGGCTATCAGCCGTCATCATCCAGGATAGCTTGACTCCAGTGGCGTAGTGAGCACAGGTCCCACGTCTGGGAATACCCATCCCACTTAGGGCGAAAAGCGTTACAACAAACAAATGATGGACGGAATGCTGACAATGCAGACATTCTCCCACAGTCAAGAGATCTAGGTTAAATCCATCGTTCTTTTGCTCACTACGCCACCCCAGATTAGACATGGCCATATGCAAATCAGCCTTGACCCTGTGCCTCATGGGAACAGTCCAGCCCAAACTGCCAAGCCATGTCTTCCTTGGACCGGAATCTAGCATTCTAGGACCGGTTTCTAGCTATCAGCCGTCATCAGCCAGGATAGCTTGACTCCAGTGGCGTAGTGAGCACGGGTCCCACGTCTGGGAATACCCATCCCACTTAGGGCGAAAAGCGTTACAACAAACAAATGATGGACGGAATGCTGACAATGCAGACATTCTCCCACAGTCAAGAGATCTGGGTTAAATCTATCATTCTTTTGCCCACTACGCCACCCCAGTTTAGACATGGCCATATGCAAATCAGTCTTGACCCTGTGCCTCATGGGAACAGTCCAGCCCGAACTGCCAAGCCATGTCTTCCCTGGACCGGAATCAAGCATCCTAGGACCGGTTTCTGGCTATCAGCCGTCATCAGCCAGGATAGCTTGACTCCAGTGGCGTAGTGAGCACGGGTCCCACGTCTGGGAATACCCATCCCACTTAGGGCGAAAAGCGTTACAACAAACAAATGATGGACGGAATGCTGACAATGCAGACATTCTCCCCCAGTCAAGAAATCTGGGTTAAATCCATCGTTCTTTTGCCCACTATGCCACCCCAGTTTAGACATGGCCATATGCAAATCAGTCTTGACCCTGTGCCTCATGGGAACAGTCCAGCCCGAACTGCCAAGCCATGTCTTCCCTGGACCGGAATCAAGCATCCTAGGACCGGTTTCTGGCTATCAGCCGTCATCAGCCAGGATAGCTTGACTCCAGTGGCGTAGTGAGCACGGGTCCCACGTCTGGGAATACCCATCCCACTTAGGGCGAAAAGCGTTACAACAAACAAATGATGGACGGAATGCTGACAATGCAGACATTCTCCCCCAGTCAAGAGATCTGGGTTAAATCCATCGTTCTTTTGCCCACTACGCCACCCCAGTTTAGACATGGCCATATGCAAATCAGTCTTGACCCTGTGCCTCATGGGAACAGTCCAGCCCGAACTGCCAAGCCATGTCTTCCCTGGACCGGAATCAAGCATCCTAGGACCGGTTTCTGGCTATCAGCCGTCATCAGCCAGGATAGCTTGACTCCAGTGGCGTAGTGAGCACGGGTCCCACGTCTGGGAATACCCATCCCACTTAGGGCGAAAAGCGTTAAAACAAACAAATGATGGACGGAATGCTGACAATGCAGACATTCTCCCCAGTCAAGAGATCTGGGTTAAATCCATCTTTCTTTTGCGCACTACGCCACCCCAGTTTAGACATGGCCATATGCAAATCAGTCTTGACCCTGTGCCTCATGGGAACAGTCCAGCCCGAACTGCCAAGCCATGTCTTCCCTGGACCGGAATCAAGCATCCTAGGACCGGTTTCTGGCTATCAGCCGTCATCAGCCAGGATAGCTTGACTCCAGTGGCATAGTGAGCACGGATCCCACGTCTGGGAATACCCGTCCCACTTAGGGCGAAAAGCGTTACAACAAACAAATGATGGACGGAATGCTGACAATGCAGACATTCTCCCCCAGTCAAGAGATCTGGGTTAAATCCATTGTTCTTTTGCCCACTACGCCACCCCAGTTTAGACATGGCCATATGCAAATCAGTCTTGACCCTGTGCCTCATGGGAACAGTCCAGCCCGAACTGCCAAGCCATGTCTTCCCTGGACCGGAATCAAGCATCCTAGGACCGGTTTCTGGCTATCAGCCGTCATCAGCCAGGATAGCTTGACTCCAGTGGCGTAGTGAGCACAGGTCCCACGTCTGGGAATACCCATCCCACTTAGGGCGCAAAGCGTTACAACAAACAAATGATGGACGGAATGCTGACAATGCAGACATTCTCCCCCAGTCAAGAGACCTGGGTTAAATCCATCGTTCTTTTGCCCACTACGCCACCCCAGTTTAGACATGGCCATATGCAAATCAGTCTTGACCCTGTGCCTCATGGGAACAGTCCAGCCCGAACTGCCAAGCCATGTCTTCCCTGGACCGGAATCAAGCATCCTAGGACCGGTTTCTGGCTATCAGCCGTCATCAGCCAGGATAGCTTGACTCCAGTGGCGTAGTGAGCACAGGTCCCACGTCTGGGAATACCCATCCCACTTAGGGCGAAAAGCGTTACAACAAACAAATGATGGACGGAATGCTGACAATGCAGACATTCTCCAACAGTCAAGAGATCTAGGTTAAATCCATCGTTCTTTTGCTCACTACGCCACCCCAGTTTAGACATGGCCATATGCAAATCAGCCTTGACCCTGTGCCTCATGGGAACAGTCCAGCCCAAACTGCCAAGCCATGTCTTCCTTGGACCGGAATCAAGCATCCTAGAACCGGTTTCTAGCTATCAGCCGTCATCAGCCAGGATAGCTTGACTCCAGTGGCGTAGTGAGCACGGGTCCCACGTCTGGGAATACCCATCCCACTTAGGGCGAAAAGCGTTACAACAAACAAATGATGGACGGAATGCTGACAATGCAGACATTCTCCCACAGTCAAGAGATCTGGGTTAAATCTATCATTCTTTTGCCCACTACGCCACCCCAGTTTAGACATGGCCATATGCAAATCAGTCTTGACACTGTGCCTCATGGGAACAGTCCAGCCCGAACTGCCAAGCCATGTCTTCCCTGGACCGGAATCAAGCATCCTAGGACCGGTTTCTGGCTATCAGCCGTCATAAGCCAGGATAGCTTGACTCCAGTGGCGTAGTGAGCACGGGTCCCACGTCTGGGAATACCCATCCCACTTAGGGCGAAAAGCGTTACAACAAACAAATGATGGACGGAATGCTGACAATGCAGACATTCTCCCCCAGTCAAGAAATCGGGGTTAAATCCATCGTTCTTTTGCCCACTACGCCACCCCAGTTTAGACATGGCCATATGCAAATCAGTCTTGACACTGTGCCTCATGGGAACAGTCCAGCCCGAACTGCCAAGCCATGTCTTCCCTGGACCGGAATCAAGCATCCTAGGACCGGTTTCTGGCTATCAGCCGTCATCAGCCAGGATAGCTTGACTCCCGTGGCGTAGTGAGCACGGGTCCTACGTCTGGGAATACCCATCCCACTTAGGGCGAAAAGCGTTACAACAAACAAATGATGGACGGAATGCTGACAATGCAGACATTCTCCCCCAGTCAAGAGATCTGGGTTAAATCCATCTTTCTTTTGCCCACTACTCCACCCCAGTTTAGACATGGCCATATGCAAATCAGTCTTGACCCTGTGCCTCATGGGAACAGTCCAGCCCGAACTGCCAAGCCATGTCTTCCCTGGACCGGAATCAAGCATCCTAGGACCGGTTTCTGGCTATCAGCCGTCATCAGCCAGGATAGCTTGACTCCAGTGGCATAGTGAGCACGGGTCCCACGTCTGGGAATACCCGTCCCACTTAGGGCGAAAAGCGTTACAACAAACAAATGATGGACGGAATGCTGACAATGCAGACATTCTCCCCCAGTCAAGAGATCTGGGTTAAATCCATCGTTCTTTTGCCCACTACGCCACCCCAGTTTAGACATGGCCATATGCAAATCAGTCTTGACCCTGTGCCTCATGGGAACAGTCCAGCCCGAACTGCCAAGCCATGTCTTCCCTGGACCGGAATCAAGCATCCTAGGACCGGTTTCTGTCTATCAGCCGTCATCAGCCAGGATAGCTAGACTCCAGTGGCGTAGTGAGCACGGGTCCCACGTCTGGGAATACCCATCCCACTTAGGGCGAAAAGCGTTACAACAAACAAATGATGGACGGAATGCTGACAATGCAGACATTCTCCCCCAGTCAAGAGATCTGCGTTAAATCCATCGTTCTTTTGCCCACTACGCCAACCCAGTTTAGACATGGCCATATGCAAATCAGTCTTGACCCTGTGCCTCATGGGAACAGTCCAGCCCGAACTGCCAAGCCATGTCTTCCCTGGACCGGAATCAAGAATCCTAGGACCGGCTTCTGGCTATCAGTTGTCATCAGCCAGGATAGCTTGACTCCAGTGGCGTAGTGAGCACGGGTCCCCCGTCTGGGAATACCCATCCCACTTAGGGCGAAAAGCGTTACAACAAACAAATGATGGACGGAATGCTGACAATGCAAACATTCTCCCCCAGTCAAGAGATCTGGGTTAAATCCATCTTTCTTTTGCCCACTACGCCACCTCAGTTTAGACATGGCCATATGCAAATCAGTCTTGACCCTGTGCCTCATGGGAACAGTCCAGCCGGAACTGCCAAGCCATGTCTTCCCTGGACCGGAATCAAGCATCCTAGGACCAGTTTCTGGCTATCAGCCGTCATCAGCCAGGATAGCTTGACTCCAGTGGCGTAGTGAGCACGGGTCCCACGTATGGGAATACCCATCCCACTTAGGGCGAAAAGCGTTACAACAAACAAATGATGGACGGAATGCTGACAATGCAGACATTCTCCGCCAGTAAAGAGATCTAGGTAAAATCCATTGTTCTTTTGCCCACTACGCCACCCCAGTTTAGAGATGGCCATATGCAAATCAGTCTTGACCCTGTGCCTCATGGGAACAGTCCAGCCCGAACTGCCAAGCCATGTCTTCCCTGGACCGGAATCAAGCAACCTAGGACCGGTTTCTGGCTATCAGCCGTCATCAGCCAGGATAGCTTGACTCCAGTGGCGTAGTGAGCACGGGTCCCACGTCTGGGAATACCCATCCCACTTAGGGCGAAAAGCGTTACAACAAACAAATGATGGACGGAATGCTGACAATGCAGACATTCTCCCCCAGTCAAGAGATCTGGGTTAAATCCATCGTTCTTTTGCCCACTACGCTACCCCAGTTTAGACATGGCCATATGCAAATCAGTCTTGACCCTGTGCCTCATGGGAACAGTCCAGCCCGAACTGCCAAGCCATGTCTTCCCTGGACCGGAATCAAGCATCCTAGGACCGGTTTCTGGCTATCAGCCGTTATCAGCCAGGATAGCTTGACTCCAGTGGCGTAGTGAGCACGGGTCCCACGTCTGGGAATACCCATCCCAGGTAGGGCGAAAAGCGTTACAACAAACAAATGATGGACGGAATGCTGACAATGCAGACATTCTCCCCCAGTCAAGAGATCTGGGTTAAATCCATCGTTCTTTTGCCCACTACGCCACCCCAGGTTAGACATGGCCATATGCAAATCAGTCTTGACCCTGTGCCTCATGGGAACAGTCCAGCCCGAACTGCCAAGCCATGTCTTCCCTGGACCGGAATCAAGCATCCTAGGACCGGTTTCTGGCTATCAGCCGTCATCAGCCAGGATAGCTTGACTCCAGTGGCGTAGTGAGCACGGGTCCCACGTCTGGGAATACCCATCCCACTTAGGGCGAAAAGCGTTACAACAAACAAATGATGGACGGAATGCTGACAATGCAGACATTCTCCCCCAGTCAAGAGATCTAGGTTAAATCCATCGTTCTTTTGCCCACTACGCCACCCCAGTTTAGACATGGCCATATGCAAATCAGTCTTGACCCTGTGCCTCATGGGAACAGTCCAGCCCGAACTGCCAAGCCATGTCTTCCCTGGACCGGAATCAAGCATCCTAGGACCGGTTTCTGGCTATCCGCCGTCATCAGCCAGGATAGCTTGACTCCAGTGGCGTAGTGAGCACGGGTCCCACGTCTGGGAATACCCATCCCACTTAGGGCGAAAAGCGTTACAACAAACAAATGATGGACGGAATGCTGACAATGCAGACATTCTCCCCCAGTCAAGAGATCTAGGTTAAATCCATCGTTCTTTTGCCCACTACGCCACCCCAGTTTAGACATGGCCATATGCAAATCAGTTTTGACCCTGTGCCTCATGGGAACAGTCCAGCCCGAACTGCCAAGCCATGTCTTCCCTGGACCGGAATCAAGCATCCTAGGACCAGTTTCTGGCTATCAGCCGTCATCAGCCAGGATAGCTTGACTCCAGTGGCATAGTGAGCACGGGTCCCACGTCTGGGAATACCCATCCCATTTAGGGCGAAAAGCGTTACAACAAACAAATGATGGACGGAATGCTGACAATGCAGACATTCTCCCCCAGTCAAGAGATCTGGGTTAAATCCATCGTTCTTTTGCCCACTACGCCACCCCAGTTTAGACATGGCCATATCCAAATCAGTCTTGACCCTGTGCCTCATGGGAACAGTCCAGACCGAACTGCCAAGCAATGTCTTCCCTGGACCGGAATCAAGCATCCTAGGACCGGTTTCTGGCTATCAGCCATCATCAGCCAGGATAGCTTGACTCCAGTGGCGTAGTGAGCACGGGTCCCACGTCTGGGAATACCCATCCCACTTAGGGCGAAAAGCGTTACAACAAACAAATGATGGACGGAATGCTGACAATGCAGACATTCTCCCCCAGTCAAGAGATCTGGTTTAAATCCATCGTTCTTTTGCCCACTACGCCACCCTAGTTTAGACATGGCCATATGCAAATCAGTCTTGACCCTGTGCCTCATGGGAACAGTCCAGCCCGAACTGCCAAGCCATGTCTTCCCTGGACCGGAATCAAGCATCCTAGGACCGGTTTCTGGCTATCAGCCGTCATCAGCCAGGATAGCTTGACTCCAGTGGCGTAGTGAGCACGGGTCCCACGTCTGGGAATACCCATCCCACTTAGGGCGAAAAGCGTTACAACAAACAAATGATGGACGGAATGCTGACAATGCAGACATTCTCCCCCAGTCAAGAGATCTGGGTAAATCCATCGTTCTTTTGCCCACTACGCCACCCCAGTTTCGACATGGCCATATGCAAATCAGTTTTGACCCTGTGCCTCATGGGAACAGTCCAGCCCGAACTGCCAAGCCATGTCTTCCCTCGACCGGAATCAAGCATCCTAGCACCGGTTTCTGGCTATCAGCCGTCATCAGCCAGGATAGCTTGACTCCAGTGGCGTAGTGAGCACGGGTCCCACGTCTGGGAATACCCATCCCACTTAGGGCGAAAAGCGTGACAACAAACAAATGATGGACGGAATGCTGACAATGCAGACATTCTCCCCCAGTCAAGAGATCTGGGTTAAATCCATCGTTCTTTTGCCCACTACGCCACCCCAGTTTAGACATGGCCATATGCAAATCAGTCTTGACCCTGTGCCTCATGGGAACAGTCCAGCCCGAACTGCCAAGCCATGTCTTCCCTGGACCGGAATCAAGCATCCTAGGACCGGTTTCTGGCTATCAGCCGTCATCAGCCAGGATAGCTTGACTCCAGTGGCGTAGTGAGCACGGGTCCCACGTCTGGGAATACCCATCCCACTTAGGGCGAAAAGCATTACAACAAACAAATAATGGACTGATTGCTAACAATGCAGACATTCTCCCCCAGTCAAGAGATCTGGATTAAATCCATCGTTCTTTTGCCCACTACGCCACCTCAGTTTAGACATGGCCATATGCAAATCAGTCTTGACCCTGTACCTCATGGCAACAGTCCAGCCCGAACTGCCAAGCCATGTCTTCCCTGGACCGGAATCAAGCATCCTAGGACCGGTTTCTGGCTATCAGCCGTCATCAGCCAGGATAGCTTGACTCCAGTGGCATAGTGAGCACGGGTCCCACGTCTGGGAATACCCGTCCCACTTAGGGCGAAAAGCGTTACAACAAACAAATGATGGACGGAATGCTGACAATGCAGACATTCTCCCCAAGTCAAGAGATCTGGGTTAAATCCATCGTTCTTTTGCCCACTACG